>NC_057799.1:202693026-203014861 GCF_018294505.1 Triticum aestivum
ATATGATTCACATTCGACCTTTCGGTCTCCAGTGTTCCGAGGCCATGTCTGTACACGCTAGGCTCGTCAAGTTTAACCCGAGTATTCTGCATGTGCAAAACTGCCTTGCACCCGTTGTATGTGAACGTAGCCTATCACACCCGACCATCACGTGGTGTCTCAGCACGAAGAACTTTCACAATGGTGCATACTCAGGGAGAACACTTATACCTTAAATTTAGTTAAGGGATAATCTTATAATGCTACCACCGTACTAAGCAAAATAAGATGCATAAAAGATAAACATCACATGCAATCAAAATATGTGACATGATATGGCCATCATCATCTTGTGCCTTTGGTCTCCATCTCCAAAGCACCGTCATGATCTCCATCGTCACCGTCTTGACACCTTAATCTCCATCGTAGCGTCATGGTCGTCTCGCCAACTATTGCTTCTACAACTATCGCTAACGCATAGTGATAAAGTAAAGCAATTACATGGCGTTTGCATTTCATACAATAAAGCGACAACCATAAGGCTCCTGGCAGTTTCCGATAACTTTTACAAAACGTGATCATATCATACAACAACGTATATCACATCATGTCTTGACCATATCACATCACAACATGCCCTGCAAAAACAAGTTAGATGTCCTCTACTTTGTTGTTGCAAGTTTTACGTGGCTGTTACGGACTTCTAGTAAGAACCGTTCTTACCTACGCATCAAAACCACAACGGTGATTTATCAAGTTTGCTGTTTTAACCTTCAACAAGGACCAGCCGCAGTCAAATTCGATTCAACTAAAGTTGGAGAAACATACACCCACCAACCACCTTTATGCAAAACTAGTTGCATGTCTATCGGTGGAACCGGTCTCATGAACGTGGTCATGTAAAGTTGGTCTGGGCGGCTTCATCCAACAATACTGCTGAATCAAAATAAGACATTGGTGGTAAGCAGTATGATGATCACCGCCCACAACTCTTTGTGTTCTACTCGTGCATATCATCTACGCATAAACCTGGCTCTGATACCACTGTTGGGGAACATAGCATGCAATTAAAAAAAATTCCTACACTCACACAAGATCTATCTAGGAGATGCATAGCAACGAGAGGGGGAGAGTGTGTCCATCTACCTTCATAGACTGAAAGCGGAAGCGTTTGACAACACGGTTGATGTAGTCGAACTTCTTCTCGTTGCGACCAATCAAGCACCGAACGTACGACACCTCTGAGTTCTGCACATGTTCAGCTGGATGACGTCCCTCGAACTCCTGATCAGCAAAGTGTCGAGGGAGAGTTCCGTCAGCATGACGACGTGGTGCCGGTGATGGTGAAGTGATCCACGTAGGTCTTCGCCTAAGCACTACGTGAATAGGACCGGAGGCGTAAACTATGGAGGGCGCCGCCGCACACAGCTAACAACTGTTGGTGTGTGTTCTAGCAGTGCCCTCCCCTCATATATATAGGTTGGAGGGGAGAAGAGGCAGCCAAGGGGGCGCCCCAAGTAGGAGGAATCCTAATTGGGCGTCTCCCTATTCGGCCTCCCCCCTTCCATATTCATCCGGAGGGGAAAGGAAGGAGGAGGGAGGAGAGAAGGAAGGGGGAGGCCGAATTGCTCCCCTTTCTTTCTTTCTTCCCCTCTTTACTTCCCCCTTATTTCGGCCTAGATGGGGCGCACCAGCCCCCTAGGGGCTGGTCTGTCCACTTCTTGGCCCATTAGGCCCATATAGTTGTCAGGGGTTGCCCGGAACCCCTTCCGGTGACCCGATACGTACCCGGTACCCCCGTAACACTTCCGGTGTCCGAATACTATCGTCCTATATATGAATCTTTACCTCTCAACCATTTCGAGACTCCTCCTCATGTATGTGATCTCATCCGGGACTCCGAACAACATTCAGTCACCAAATCACATAACTCATATAATACAAAATCGTCATCGAACGTTAAGCGTGCGGACCCTACGGGGTCGAGAACTATGTAGACATGACCGAGACACCTCTCCGGTCAATAACCAACAGTGGAACCTGGATGCTCATATTGGTTCCTACATATTCTATGAAGATCTTTATCGGTCAAACCGTAATGACAACATACGTTATTCCCTTTGTCATCGGTATGTTACTTGCCTGAGATTCGATCGTCGGTATCTTCATACCTAGTTCAATCTTATTACCGGCAATTCTCTTTACTCATTCCGTAATGCATCATCCTGCAATTAACTCATTAGTCACATTGCTTGCAAGGCTTATTATTATGTGCATTACCGAGAGGGCCCAGAGATACCTCTCTGATACTCGGAGTGACAAATCCTAATCTCGATCTATGCCAACCGAACAAACACCTTCGGAGATACCTGTAGAGCATCTTTATAATCACCCAGTTACATTGTGGAGTTTGATAGCACACAAGGTATTCCTTCAGTATCCGGGAGTTGCATAATCTCATAGTCAAAGGAATATGTATATGACATGAAGAAAGCAATAGCAATAAAACGGAACGATCAATATGCTAAGCTAACGGATGGGTCTTGTCCATCACATCATTCTCCTAATGATGTGATCCCATTCATCAAATGACAACACATGTCTATGGTTAGGAAACTTAACCATGTTTTATTGACGAGCTAGTCTAGTAGAGGCTTACTAGGGACATGGTGTTTTGTCTATGTATCCACACATGTATCAAGTTTCCGGTTAATACAATTCTAGCATGAATAATAAACATTTATCATGATATAAGGAAATTTAAAATAACAACTTTATTATTGCCTCTAGGGCATATTTCCTTCATACTAGTCCCCTTTATATTCTGTGCCATATTTTGAACTTAAATTTAACCAACAAAATGTTAATGCATGTTATAAAAATTATATAATTGAAACTATGTTCAAATACAAATCCAACAATATAATCTTTGGTGACATGCATTTGTATTTTATTAGTTAAATCCTACTTATAAACCATGACGGGGGTATAGTAGCTAATTAAATCGCAAACGTTTTTTTATTAACCATATGTGTATGTGTCCTTTCGTCCTCCTCTGGCACGTCTTGTCACCCCGCTGCCGCACACGACTTCGAGTGCAAGTTTGAGCAGCGCGCGGGGGCGTTCTTTTGGCCAAACGGTGGTGAACCCGTTCCCGCGCAACCGCACAGGTTCCCGCACAAGCTTCCGGCCCGACTTGGTGAAATCCCCCCAAAATCACAATGCTTACCAACCTACTATATAAACCCTCACGGCCGGCGAGTCCTGCGTCGCATTTGCCCCTCCCTCCATGTAGCTTATCTTGTCTGCTTCTCCCATAATCGCCAATGTGGGTCCATCACCAGAGGACAACTCCAGCTGGGAGGCTACACCATGGCGGCGGCACGGTCCCCGGCGTAGTGTAGTGCGCATGGCGTCCCTGTTGGGTGCGCGAAACACCCACCACACGCTCTGCCACCACTGCCCGTCGACAGTTGTTGCCGGCCGCCTTTGCCACCACACCAATGTCGAAAGCCAGGGCCATCGCCTGCTCCGCCGCCGCGGCTTGAAGGTGGGAGGTGGCCGTCATGGCCGCCACCCCACTGCCGACCACCATGGCCATCACCCGCTCCACCACCGCGGCCCGAAGGCGGTAGGTGGTGGCCGTGTCTGCCACCCCATCGTCGGCCGCCGTGGCTGCTAGCCACCGTCGACCGCCAGGATCATCACCCGCTCCGCCACCGCCGCCCGAAGGAGGGAGGCGGAGGTGGAGGCCCGCACGTGCGTCAGCAACCTTGCGTGCTACATCGAGTTCCCGCGGGAGGAGGAGGAGCACCTTGTCGAGCATGCAAAGAGCCTTAGCGCAGCCATGGCCGCAGCACACGCCAACGCAGAGGCGAGGAATCAGGAGATCTATGAGCAGTCCGACCGCTTTGAGAGGGGTCATCTAGATCGGCAGAGGGCGTTTGAGGTGAGCGTCACTGAAGGTGCAGCAGCGGCAGGCATCGTATTGCAGTTGTCTACCTCGTCGGTAGGCTCCTCCTTCTCTTCCTCTTACTGATCGCGCTCGGCAGAGGAGAGGCTGCCAAAAGTAGTACAAAGCTCCTCCTCCTCTGTAGTATTTAGGGGATATTTTGTTCAATTCATCTGACTATATATGTGGTGGAACTTACAACGTACTTAAGATTAGCTAGTATATATAGTTGAACTAGCTATTTCAGTACGTGGTTGGCAACAATTGGGGAAGAGTTTGGTCGGTTCAGCTGTCGAGTTGAACTGTTTGTATAAATTAAGAACGACTGCTTAATCTATGAATGAAATCTATGCTTAATTACTGAATTTTTAGCTGCATTTTTTGACAGATCGCAGTGTTACAAGGATTGACAAATGGCAATGTTACTAGATCAACAAATGTCAATCTTTCCAGTTTGACAAATGGCAATATACCCAATATGACAGATGCAAATCTTACCAAATTATCTGTACGTGGTTGCACACAGGTCATCCGAAAAAACCGTTTGCGTTGAAGGGAGGTACAAATCCTGCTTGCCAGATTTTCTCTTGGCTTAGCGCCGAAGTCTCGCTTTGCATACCTTATTCAATCTGAATCGTTTGCGTTGGAGAGATGCACAAATCCTGCATGGTGAATTTTCATTTGGCTTACTGCGGAAGACCATAGCTCTCACTTTGCATACAGGTGTTTGATACGTCTCCAATGTATCTATAATTTTTGATTGTTCCATGCTATTATATTATCAATCGTGGATGTTTTATATGCATTTATATGCTATTTTATATGATTTTTGGGACTAACCTATTAACCTAGAGCCCAGTGCCAGTTTCTGTTTTTTCCTTGTTTTTGAGTATCGTAGAAAAGGAAAACCAAACGGAGTCCAATTGACCTGAAATTTCACGGAGATTATTTTTGGACCAGAAGAAGCCCAGAGAATATCGGAGATGGGCCAGAAGAGTATCAAGGCACCCACGAGGGTGGGGGCGCGCCCTACCCCCCTGGGCGCGCCCCCCCTACCTCGTGGCCGCCTCGGAGGCCCCCCCTGACTTGATCCCGACGCCAACACATCTTATATATACCCAAACTTCCAGAACATAACCTAGATCGGGAGTTCCGCCGCCGCAAGCCTTTGTAGCCACCAAAAACCAATCGGGACCCTGTTCTGGCACCCTGCCGGAGGGGGGATCCCTCACCGGTGGCCATCTCTTCATCATCCCGGCGCTCTCCATGATGAGGAGGGAGTAGTTCACCCTCGGGGCTGAGGGTATGTACCAGTAGCTATGTGTTTCATCTCTCTCTCTCTCTCGTGTTCTTGATTTGGCACGATCTTGATGTATCGCGAGCTTTGCTATTATAGTTGGATCTTATGATGTTTCTCCCCCCTCTACTCTCTTGTAATGGATTGATTTTTCCCTTTGAAGTTATCTTATCGGATTGAGTCTTTAAGGATTTGAGAACACTTGATGTATGTCTTGCATGTGCTTATCTGTGGTGACAATGGGATATTCACGTGATCTACTTGATGTATGTTTTGGTCATCAACTTGCGGGTTCAGTGACCTTGTGAACTTATGCATAGGGGTTGGCACACGTTTTCGTCTTGACTCTCCGGTAGAAACAAGCACTCTTTGAGTTCTTTGTGTTGGTTGAATAGATGAATCTGAGATTGTGTGATGCATATCGTATAATCATACCCACGGATACTTGAGGTGACATTGGAGTATCTAGGTGACATTAGGGTTTTGGTTGATTTGTGTCTTAAGGTGTTATTCTAGTATGAACTCTAGGATTGATCGAACGAAAAGAATAGCTTCGTGCTATTTTACTACGGACTATTGAATAGATCGATCAGAAAGGATAACTTTGAGGTGGTTTCGTACCCTACAATAATCTCTTCGTTTGTTCTTCGCTATTAGTGACTTTGGAGTGACTCTTTGTTGCATGTTGAGGAATAGTTATATGATCCAATTATGTTATTATTATTGAGAGAACTTGCACTAGTGAAAGTATGAACCCTGGGCCTTGTTTCAACGCATTGCAATACCGTTTGTGCTTACTTTTATCATTAGTTACCTTGCTGTTTTTATATTTTCAGATTACAAAAACCTATATCTACCATCCATATTGCACTTGTATCACCATCTCTTCGCCGAAGTAGTGCACCTATACAATTTACCATTGTATTGAGTGTGTTGGGGACACAAGACACTCTTTGTTATTTGGTTGCAGGGTTGTTTGAGAGAGACCATCTTCATCCTACGCCTCCCACGGATTGATAAACCTTAGGTCATCCACTTGAGGGAAATTTGCTACTGTCCTACAAACCTCTGCACTTGGAGGCCCAACTATGTCTACAAGAAGAAGGTCGTGTAGTAGACATCAGTGTCTATCTAAAACGTTTGCGATGAAGAGCTGCACAAATCCTGCTCGGCACATTTTCCCTCGGCTTACTGGGGAAGTTCTCGGTTTACATACGGGTGTTCTATTTAAAACGTTTGCGATCAAGAGCTGCAGAAATCTTGGTCGGCACATTTTTGCTAGGCTTCCTGGGGAAGCTGTCGGTTTGCATACATGTGTTCTAACTAAATGTTTGCGATGAGTGTTTTATATTTCAAAACCGTATTAAATTGCGGCTTCAGCGCCATTAATGGAGAGGATGCAAGCAAGGCGGGCGGCCATGGAAGTCAAAGGGCTCACTTCCCAATGAGCCTGCACGGCGTACAGCTTGCACGCTTCCCGGTGAGCCTGCGCATTGGAGTACAGCTCGCACGCCTCCCGTTTAGTCAAGCACCTATCCGCACGGCACCTCCTATCCATTAAAAGAGTGATGTGTGGTGTCACATGAATGGTTAACAGAACACACACGATGTAAATTATACAAAACGTTTGAGATGTTACAGTGGCAACTATTTGTTTCAAAATGCCTTTGTTGGCTGTTATTCGAGTGCGTCTTCTCTCAAAATGGACACGAAAAATACCACAGCATGTCGGGTGCCATTCCATGATAGCATGCCAAGTTTCATGAATTTCAGATGAGTTTTGGATTTACTAGAATTTAAAAATAAAGTATCTCAATGTTTTGCCGGCAATCAACAGTGCCCTAGTGTTTGAAATTCATTCTCATTTCTTTCACGGGACCTAAGCATGCACCAAATGACACAGATTTGTTTTTTCAACCAATTTATATGCACTGGAGCATGTGCATGTAGTTCAGATTTGAATTATGCACATAAAATGCCTAGAAAACCCAGTTAATGTATAAAAATGTCCAAACGAACCTTGAAAAATTCCAAAATTTAACACAACACTCCTGTTGTTCTATGTTGAAAGGTGAAACGTTAGCAAGGGACCTAAGCATTTAAAAACCAGGTATCTCAATGTTTGCGGCCGAGTGACGGTGGCAGGGTGTTTGACATTCATACCCATTTCTTGCATTGGACCTAAGCATGCAACCAAGGACACAGACTTGAATTTTCAACCAATTTATATGCATTAGAGCATGTGCTTGTAATTCAAATTTGAATTATGCACATAAATGCATTGAAAACTCAACTAATGTATAAAAATGTCCAAACAAACCCCGAAAAATTCCAAAATTTAACACAACACTCCTATTGTTCTATGTTGACACTAGAGAAAAAATTGAAATCAAGAAGAGGCAACGGATATCATTTCGTCCAGAAAGGTGAAACGTTCCCTACCATAACCATGAGGCTTGTTGCGAGAAGTTCTGGTTTGTGAGAAGCTTATACCTCAACCTGCCCCAAATTGGACATTATTTTTACCACTTCATGTTGATGTCGTTCCATGATAGCATGTCAAGTTTCATGAATTTCAGACGAGTTTTCGATTTACTAGAATTTTAAAACCATGTATCTAAATGTTAGCGGGCGAGCGATGGTGGCAATGGTGTTTGAAATTCATTCCCATTTCTTTCATGGGACCTACACACATTTGATTTTTCAACCTGTTTATATGCACTGGAGCATGTGTAGTTCAAAATTTAATTATGCACATAAACGCATGGAAAACTCAGTTAATGTATAAAAATGTCGAAGCAAACCACGAAAAATCCAAAAAATGACACAACACTCCTGTTGTTCTACGTTGACACTAGAAATGTTTTGAAAGCAAGAAGAGGCAACAGATATCGTTTCGTCCACAAAGGTGACACGTTTCCCTACCACAACCATGAGGCTTGTTGTGAGAGAAGCTTTGGTTTTCGAGAAGTGCTACCTCTTGAGCACTGCGTTGGTTTTCCCTTGAAGAGGAAAGGGTGATGAAGTAAAGTAGCGTAAGTATTTCCCTCAGTTTTTGAGAACCAAGGTATCAATCCAGTAGGAGACCACGCTCGAGTCCCACGCACCTACACAAACAAATAAGAACCTCGCAACCAACGCGATACAGGGGTTGTCAATCCCTTCATGGTCACTTACGAGAGTGAGATCTGATAGATATGATAAGGTAATAATTTTGGTATTTTTATAATAAAGAGAAATAAAGATGAAAAGTAAAATAAACAGCAATAAAAATAGCTAAGTGTTGGAAGATTAATATGATGGAAAATAGACCCGGGGGCCATAGGTTTCACTAGTGGATTCTCTCAAGAGCATAAGTATTACGGTGGGTGAACAAATTACTGTCGAGCAATTGATAGAATTGAGCATAGTTATGAGAATATCTAGGTATGATCATGTATATAGGCATCACGTCCGTGACAAGTAGACCGAAACGATTGTGCATCTACTACTATTACTCCACACATCGACCGCTATCCAGCATGCATCTAGAGTATTAAGTTCATAAGAACAGAGTAATGCTTTAAGTAAGATGACATGATGTAGAGGGATAAACTCATGCAATATGATATAAACCCCATCTTGTTATCCTCGATGGCAACAATACAATACGTGCCTTGCTTCCCCTGCTGTCACTGGGAAAGGACACCGCAAGATAGAACCCAAAGCTAAGCACTTCTCCCATTGCAAGAAAGATCAATCTAGTAGGCCAAACCAAACTGATAGTTCGAAGAGACTTGCAAAGATAACCAATCATACATAAAAGAATTCAGAGGAGATTCAAATATTGTTCATAGATAAACTTGATCATAAACCCACAATTCATCGATCTCAACAAACACACCGCAAAAGAAGATTACATCGAATAGATCTCCACGAGATTCGTGGAGAACTTTGTATTGAGATCCAAAGAGAGAGAAGAAGCCATCTAGCTAATAACTATGGACCCGAAGGTCTGAGGTAAACTACTCACACATCATCGGAGAGGCTATGGTGTTGATGTAGAAGCCCTCCGTGATCAATGCCCCCTCCGGCGGAGCGCCAGAAAAGGCCCCAAGATGGGATCTCGCGGGTACAGAAGGTTGCGGCGGTGGAATTAGGTTTTCGTGGATGCCTCTGATGGTTTGGGGGTACGTAGGTATATATAGGAGGAAGAAGTACGTCGGTGGAGCAACATGGGCCCCGCGAGGGTGGAGGGCGCGCCTGGGGGGTAGGCGTGCCCCCTGCCTCGTGCTCTCCTCATTGCTTTCTTTACATGGACTCCAAGTCCTCTGGATCACGTTTGTTCCGAAAATCACGTTCCCGAAGGTTTCATTCCGTTTGGACTCCGTTTGATATTCTTTTTCTGCGAAACTCTGAAATAGGCAAAAATACAGCAATTTGGGCTGGGCCTCTGGTTAATAGGTTAGTCCCAAAAATAATATAAAAGTATATAATAAAGCCCATTAAACATCCAAAACATAATATAATATATCATGGAACAATAAAAAATTATAGATACGTTGGAGACGTATCAAGAAGCTTATACCCAAACCTGCCCATATGGGACAATATTTTTACCACAGCATGTCGATGTCGTTCCATGATATCATGTCAAGTTTCATGAATTGAGATGAGTTTTTGATTTACTAGAACTTTAAAACCATGTATCTCAATGTTAGCGGCCGAGCGACAATGTCAAGGTGTTTGACATTCATTCTCATTTCATGTGACCTAAGCTTGCAACCAAGGACAAACATTTGATTTTGCAACCCATTTTTATGGACTAGAGCATGTGCATGTAGTTCAATTTTGAATTATGCACATAAATGCCTAGAAAACTCAGTTAACGTATAAAAATGTCCAAACAATCCCCGAAAAAAATCCAAAATTTAACACGACACTCCTGTTGTTCTATGTTGACACCAGGAAAAAATTGAAAGGAAGAAGAGGTGACGAATATTGCTTTGTTCACAAAGGTGACACGTTTCCCTAATGGAACCATGAGGCTTCTTGTGAGAAGCTTATACCATAACCTGGCCCAAATGGGATAATTTTTTTTACCGAGCATGTTGATGCCATTCCATGATAGCATGCCAAGGTTCATGAATTTCAGACGGGTTTTGGATTTACTAGAATTACAAAAGCAAGTACCTCAACGTTTGCTGGAGAGCCACAATGCCGTGGTGTTGGTAATTCATCCCCATTACTTGCATGGGACATAAGCATAAACACATGGACACATATATGATTTTACAACCCATGTTGGTGCACCGGAGCATGTGCATGTAGTTAATTTTGAATTGTGCATCTGAAATAGCTACAAAACCAATTTAATGTATAAATTGTCCAAACAAACCCTGAATAATTCCAATTTTTTATGACACACATATAGTTGCATGTTCCCTGCAGATAAAAGTTCTAGCAATTCAAACACCCTCTATTGCCGTTGTGACTCCATTATGTAATTCAAATCAAGATGAAAAATCAAGTAGATCCCACATAGTTTATTATCACCAACCGTGTGAGATGTAGTACAAAATATCTTGGAGCACCGTCAATGTATAGTACGCCTATGGCTTACGCGAGAAGGTGCGTCGGCCACAGCCCACAGCCAGCGTGTCAAGCACACTAGCTCGCTCCCCAAATATCATTTCACTATTCAATCGTCGCCGGTGAAAGATGGGGACGTGGACCTGCGTCGTGAGGGCAACTTCGGCGGCCCACTCCAGCAAGAGCGCGGCCGTAGCCGCCATGCGCTTGCTAACAAGGTGCATCAGCGCGGCCGCAATCTGTGACCGGGCGTCCAAGGTAGACCAAACGGCTGTTGTTGCTTCTCAGGTGAAGGTAGCAACATCTGCCTCGGGGATAGCAACTGGTGAGAGTGGCATAGCAGATGTCGGTTCCGCAGCGGCAGCCTTAGCCCTAATGGAGGCCACCCACGACCATGTCGAGGCCACCCACGCCCAGCTCGTGGCGGTCACCGCACGAATCGAACAAAGCTTCTCTGACAACGGTCGGCAACCCACGGCCGAAGAGTTGGCAATCGCCGGGAGCGTTCGAGCAGTCATGCGTTCCTCTGTCGCATACCTTGCCACGACAGAGCCCGTCCAAGCCCAGATTGCATTCGCCCACGCCTAGCTCGTGGCGGCCTTTTCCAAAGATATGGCGAGATGCTTGTTGAGTATGGGTGATGGATGCCATGGAGCCTCTTCCCCAGGAGACCGTCGGGCGCGAGCCGGACATGGAGGAGGTGGCGGAGATCGACGAGCACCAGCCGTAGTAGTACTCTTTGTTTCATTTAATTAAGAGCGCTGGTCGTTAATTTGTTAGAGTAATGTTTAGGTCAGGTAGCTCTGTTTAATTACTGAACTTGCTCCTTTGTGTACGCAAATTATGCAATGACGTGTGGATGTGCTGTAGTCTCCTTTGTGTACCCAAATTATGCAATGACATGGATGACCACTGTAACCAGGGAAATTCGAACCAAAATTTTTAACGTTCAAATTCATCACATACGGGTTAAGCTATCTAAATCGTTTGTGAGGTTCACATATCGTACACAGTTCTGAATAAGGGACCGTGTCTGATGACACTTTGAGCGGCAGTTTTTTCCCTGAACCGATTCAAAAAATTTGGCTTCCGCGGAAATATCTACCTCCCCGCCCCCTCCCCCTAGCAAAAAGCCACATTTCCCCTATTTCCGCCTTCCTTTCCAAGTTGAAACCTTCACTCCTTGCTTGCAGCGCCGCCTCCTTGCCGGCGACCCTCCTTCACGCTGCTCGGCCTCGTCTATCCAGGCAGGTAATCCACACCCAACCCCCATCCTCCTCCTCCTTCCACATCCCACATGCCCCGACCGCCGGCACGACACCTTCCACCCAAATCACCGACCCCTCCACCAAATAAGCACCGCCCTAAGCCATGGTGCATGCAGTATAGTCAGGAGCTCAAGGAGCATTTGGCAGCGGAGAAGCAAATCACGGCCGCACATGCGGATGAGGTCATGATGGCTGCCAATCGTGCCGACCCCTAGATCTTGGAGGAGCACCTCGCCATTGAGGCTAGCGTCGACGCCTTGCACGCCGACGCCACAACACGGTTGGCTGCTTTAAATTACAGTTCGTGGTGTTTTCTCGAGGCCACCCTCGGTGCCTTCGTTAAGACTACGAGGTGTTTTCTCAGCGTGCACGTGCTTACCTCAACTCGAGAGCCAGCAGGTTGGTACCTGGAGCGGCTCAGGCAACTCACTACTACGACGAGGGCACCCACGATGCGGAGGCCTCGCCCTCTTCCATGTCCAAGGAGCCAATCATCATCGATATCTCCGACGATGAGGAGTAGCTTGTCTTATTAGCTCACTATGAGGACCCATGTTCAGTTTGCTAGCTACTGCCTTTCCTAACAAATTCTAGTGAATTTTGCTATCTACTTTTACTATGCAATATGTTGCTCTAGTGTATATTTTCTATATGTCGTGCAATGTGGTTCTCACTTATTAACTGTTTGGTTAATTAGTTGTCGTGTTAAGTTTACTGTTTGGTTCAATTCAGCAAATGTGATATGTTCAATTCTTTAGGGTGCAATTTTGTATATATTGTCTTCCATGTGAGAAATAAATCGAATTTTTCTTTAGAAAATACATGAGAAACAAATACAATTGCAATATTTCCAAGTTGTCAAGCATGCTTGGTTTGGTTAACTGGCTGATCTTCTAGTATGTTATACATTGTGCAATGTGGTGCGTAGTTAACGTTTGGTTCATTTGTTGTGGTGTTTAGTTAACTGTTTGGTTCAATTCTGCAATGCGATGTTCAATTGTTTTTTTTTTGAGGAAGAGCGACAGTGGGAGAGGCTCCCACTGACTTTGTATTACTCACAAAGGAACAATTACATATGTATTACAAAAGGGTTTTGAGGCCCCCCGGCCATGCTAGCTATCCACGGTCTTAGTGGCCCAAGTTTACAATGTAATTAGACAGGAAAGGATGAAGATCCTCCCGGCAGTTATGTGTTAGCAGCTCCAAGAGATGCTTAAATCTAGCTAGCCATGCTCCATGAGAGTGCTGAATCCCTCTAAAGTGTTGATTGTTTCTCTCCATCCAAAGACTCCAAGCAGCCAGGAGAAAGATATCCATGAAGAGGGGTTGTCTCCAACAACCCCTACCTCCATGCAGAAGAGCCAGTCTGTTATCAGCTGTCGGCCATGTCACTCCAACCACATCCCAGCAGCGTTGGCTAAAGGGGCAGTTGAAGAACAGATGTTCCACCGTTTCCTCTGGAGGGTTTTGACAGAACATGCATGCATAGTTGCCCCCCATCACAACAAAGTGTCTGCGTTTGAGCATATTCCTGGTATTCAGGCGATCAACTAGGAGTAGCCATCCAAACATCTTGAATTTGATCGGGCTTTTAGCTTTCCAGAGCCATCCAAACGCCTCGTCTGCCACCACCTGTTTGTAGCAGTCATTATAGAACTTCTTGGACGAAAAACGCCCGAGCAAGCATTCCCAGACATCGTTGTTATCGACGGCCAGTCGATTTTGCGGCAATCCCTCCTCGATCTCTTTGATTTCTTCTCTCGCCTGGGTCGAGAGAGGTAGACTAAAAATCGTGGATGGGTCAGTTGCAGCAAGAACCTTAGCAATGGAATCGTCCTCATTCAAACAAAATGAAAAGGCTCGTGGGTATATATCCATTAGCGGGGAGCCTTGAGTACCATCAAACCAAGCATCTTTCCAGAACAGAGCACTAGAGCCATTCCCCGGGGTGACTTTAGTGATCCCTCGGAATATCACACTGAGTTGCATCACATCTCTCCACCAGAAAGAACCAACCGCCTCAGATGCATGCGGTATCTTGTTTCTGTAGTAGGCATCCCAAACAAGCTCTACCCAGGGAACATCTTCATGATTATAGAATTTGAAAAGATACTTTAGGAGGAGGGCTGCATACTGTGTTTTAAGATCAATAACACCAAGGCCTCCGTAGCGTTTTGGGCGGCAGACCAGCTCCCAGGCCGCAAGAGAGTTATTTTTGATCCCGTCGTCAGAGTTTTTAGCCCAGAGGCAATGTCTACGCAGCTTATCCAGATGTTCAATCACCTTTGGGTGTATCTTGATCGTGCACATTGCGTATATCAGCATCGAAGTCACCACTGAATTGACCAAGGTTAGTTTAGCTCCGGATGACATCAGTGACAGAGCAGTGGATGTCTTCCGTTCAACTGCATGAACCAGTGGCATAAGATCAAGGACACTGGGCCTCGTTGTGCCCATTGGCAGGCCATGCGATGTTCAATTGTTGTGGGTGCATTCTGTTATTGTATACCATGTGAGAAATAAATCGGATTTGTTTTACTAAATACATAAGAAACAAATACAATTGCTATATTTCCCAGTTGTTAAGCATGCTTGGTTTGGTTAACTGTCTAATCCTCTATTAGGAGTATGTATATTGTGCAATGTGGTGCTCAGTTAATGTTTGGTTTATTTGCTGTGGTGTTTAGTTAACTGCTTGGTTCAATTCTGCAATGCGATGTCCAATTGTCGTGGGTAGAATTTTGTATTGTTGTGCATGTGAGGAATAAATCGAATTTGGCTGCACTTAATACATGAGAAACATATACAATTCTATATTTCCTAGTTCTTAATCATGCTTGGTTTGGATAAATGGGTTTTCCATGTGGCTTGAATTAATCTGATGAATCTGCAATGTGCTTATTTTTCATCAACATATTTTACTAATAGCATGTGAACCCTCACTTAACCTGATCACCAACTACCTTATATGTGTTGTAGGGAAACAATGGGAAGCAGTGAGGTTTACAATCGAGGTTTGCACATGCATGGTCCTTTGTCTAATAACACATTATTGTGCAATTGCAGGAACCATTCTAATATCAAGGTTTTTAACAATTTGGTCTTGCACATGTAGGTCCTGTTGTCAGAGGTTTTGACCCACTGTTCGACCTTTTTTGCATATGGGGAAATGAGTTGTCCATGAATATCAGTCAAGTCAGGAAATCAGAAAGATTGTTAGGATAAAGAAATTAGCGACAAAAAGCAGCAAGATCTTTGTGTGCACAATGAAGAAGACATCAGTTCACTACATGATGATACTAACTATTATACCTTGCCTTTTTTATTCCTTTGCCCCATTTCCAATATAGAGAAGATATTTATGCAGATCCTTGTTTTCGGGCCTTACCAAAGCAGTTCACTGATGATTACCTCTCAAACCACCCGTATGGTCAGGAGGCGAGGAAGGTATTCATATAACACCCACGGTTCAATATTGAAGTGTTCCTGAAGAGGACGAAGGATGGACGGGCAATCATCCACATGCACTGGCCTAAAGTTGCAAAGACCTTCAACATCAATGAAGGCTCAATATTTGCCTTCCGCTTTAGTAGTTTTCCAGATGAGATACATCTGTCTATGTACCGTATATGATGCTAATTTCGAAAGGTTATAGATGTTGCATGTGAAACTTGGTGCTGGTGCAGTTGTGTAATGGGGTAGCTGAGTACTGAAGCTATATGATGTTGTACTCTGATGTATTTCAATTATGAAATCCTGCCTCCTTAATATGACAATGAAATATATTGTGTGCTTGATATGAAATGTCAATTAGATTAATAAATGGATTATTAATAGTAGAACGATTAGCCTGCTAATTGGGTTTTTCTATTGCAAACGGTTATTGAGAAAACACCGTGGGCGATGACCTCAGGCAACGCACACAGTTTATAGGAATAAACCATGTTGGATTAATGAACAATAACACACGACATCCTCTTGAAAACTGTTTGCGTTAGGCCACCTTGCGCAAACGTTTACCACATAAAAATGGTGTGTGGTGGACAACCTTTGCAACACAGTTTTTCTACGCACCGTGTGTGATGCATTCGCAAACGATAAAATTGTTAATACCGTGTACAATGGAAATGCTATCACAAACGATTTAGCGGGGAAAATTGTGTGTGATGTACCTGCGAACAGAAATGTTTTCCTTGGAGCGACTCTGTGGGATGTATATATGAACGTAAACGTTTAGCGGGGACTGACTGTGTGGGATGTACTTACGACCGGAAACAATTTTGCCTGTATAATTGTATTTTTTAGCACTACTGTACGTATAACCGTATTTGATTGCTCGCCAGTCGCACACGACCTCATTTTGCCGAGCGTGTGTGCCAAAAGGGCATATCCCCGACGGTTTCTGGGTCGTGTGGGAAGGACCCCCCCTATCGCAGTCACTCATTAGGCGACGGTTCCAAATGCCGTCACGGAAAGGTGTTAAAAACCGTTTATATAGCACCTCGATATACTAGTGGTTGTGCTGGTACTTGGCAACATTTGTGGTATAACGACTTAACCGAGAACTTTCCGGAAGCCTTGAGGTGCCATGTTACTATATCTGGGCCGCTGCACAGAGCGACCGTGTTAATTAAGGCCACCATTGACCCAAACCTAGCCCGCTCCTGACTATTTAGTTCATGACAAAAGTGGACAGCAGGAGGATTAACAGCCGATGTGTCGGCCACCGTAAGGTTCGGGTTCACTGCTATACTGAACAAGTCCTCGTATTCAGACCATAGAGTCTGGGAGCCCACCCAAAGGTCGAGCCAGAAACGAGCAAACTGTTGGGGAACGTAGCATGCAATTTCAAAAAAATTCCTACGCTCATGCAAGATCTATCTAGGAGATGCATAGCAACGAGGGGGGAGAGTGTGTCTACGTACCCTTGTAGACCGTAAACACAAGCGTTTGACAACGCAGTTGATGTAGTCGAACTTCTTCTAGCCCCGAACGATCAAGCACCGAACGTACGGCACCTCCGAGTTCTGCACACGTTCAACGCGATGACGTCCCTCGCCTTCTTGATCCAGCAAGGTGTCGAGGAAGTAGACGAGTTCCGTCAACATGACGGCATGGTTACGGTGATGGTGAAGTGATCCACGCAGGGCTTCGCCTAAGCACCGCGAAGATATGACCGTGGGAGTAAACGATGGAGGGGCCACCGCACACGGCTATGCAATAGTCTTGTGTGTGCTAGGCGCCCCCTCCCACATATATACAGGTGGGAGGGAGGGAGGAGCAGCCAAAGGAGGCTTCCAAGTAGGAGGAATCCTACTTGGGGTCCCTCCCAAGCCGCGCCCCCTTCTTTCCTTATTTGGAGTGCGGGGAAAGGCAGGGGAGGGTGGCGCCCCTCCCTTTCCTTCTCTCCCATGAGAGGGAAAGGCAGGAGGGGCTAGCCGTCCCCCTTTTCCTTCCCTAGTGGGCTGGTCTGTCCCTCCCTTTGGCCCATTAAGCCCCTAACTTGCCGAGGGGTGCCCGAAACCGCTTCCGGTGACCCGATTCCTTCCCGGTACGTCCTGAAACACTTCCGGTGTCCAAATACCATCGTCCTATATATATCAATCTTTACCTCTCAACCATTTCGAGAATCCTCATCATATCTGTGATCTCATCCGGGACCCCGAACAACATTCGGTCACCAAATCATATAACACTATGTCGTCAATGAACGTTAAGCGTGCGAACCCTACGGGTTTGAGAACTATGTAGACATGACTGAGACACCTCTCAGGTCAATAACCAATAGAATAACTTGGATGCTCATATTGGTTCCTACATATTCTACGAAGATATTTATTGGTCGAACCATTATGACAACATACGTTATTCCCTTTGTCCATCGCTATGTTACTTACCCGAGATTCGATCGTCGGTATCCACATACCTAGTTCAATCTCGTTACCGGCAAGTCTCTTTACTCATTGTGTAATACATCATCTTGTAACTAACTCATTAGCCACTTTGCTTGCAAGGCTTCTTATGATGTGCATTAATGAGAGGGCCCAGAGATACATCTCCGATACTCGGAGTGACAAATCCTAATCTCGATCTATGCCAACCCAACAAACACCTTCGGAGGTACCTGTAGAGCATCTTTATAATCACCCAGTTACGTTGTGATGTTTGATAGCAAATAAGGTACACCTCCGGTATCCGGGAGTTGCATAATCTCATAGTTGAAGGGATATGTAATTGACATGAAGAAAGCAATAGCAATAAAACTGAACGATCAATATGCTAAGCTAACGGATGGGTCTTCTCCATCACATCATTCTCCTAATGATGTTATCCCGTTCATCAAATGACAACACATGTCTATGGTTAGAAAACTTAACCATCTTTGATTAATGAGCTTGTCTAGTAGAGGCTTACTAGGGACACAGTGTTTTGTCTATGTATCCACACATGTATCAAGTTTTCGGTTAATACAATTCTAGCATGAATAATAAACATTTATCATGATATAAGGAAATATAAAATAACAACTTTCTTATTGCCTCTAGGGCATATTTCCTTCAGTCTCCGACTTGCACTAGAGTCAATAATCTAATTCACATCGCCATGTGATTTAACACCAATAGTTCACATCTTTATGTGATTAACACCCATAGTTCACATCGCCGTGTGACCAACACCCAAAGGGTCTACTAGAGTCAATAATCTAGTTCACATCGCTATGTGATTAACACCCAAAGAGTACTAAGGTCGGATCATGTTTTGCTTGTGGGAGAAGTTTAGTGAACGGGTCTGCCACATTCAGATCCGTATGTATTTTGCAAATTTCTATGTCTACAATGCTCTGCATGGAGCTACTCTAGCTAATTGCTCCCACGTTCAATACGTATCTAGATTGAGACTTAGAGTCATCTAGATTAGTGTCAAAGCTTGCATCGACATAACTCTTTACTACGAACTCTTTATCACCTCCATAACCGAGAAACATTTCCTTGGTCCTCTTTAGGTACCTAAGGAGGATTTTGACCGTTGTCCAATGATCTACTCCTAGATCACTATTGTACCCCCTTGCCAAACTCATGGCAAGGTATACAATAGGTCTGGTACACAGCATAGCATACTTTATAGAACCTATGGCTGAGGCATAGGGAATGACTTTCATTCTCTCTCTATCTTCTGTTGTGGTTGGGTTTTGAGTCTTACTCAACTTCACACCTTGCAACACAGACAAGAACCCTATCTTTAATTGATCTATTTTGAACTTCTTCAAAAAAATTGCCAAGGTATGTGCTTTGTGAAAGTCCTATTAAGCGTCTCGATCTATCCCTATAGATCTTGATGCCCAATATTTAAGTAGCTTCATTGAGGTCTTTCATTGAAAAATTCTTATTCAAGTACACTTTTATGCTATCCAAAAATTCTATAGCATTTCTGATCAACAATATGTCACCCACATTTACTATCAGAAATGCTACAGATCTCCCACTCACTTTCTTGTAAATACAGGCTTCACCAAAAGTCTGTATAAAACCATATGCTTTGATCACCTCATCAAAGCGTATATTCTAACTCTTAGGTGCTTGCACCAGTCCATAGATGGATTACTGGAGCTTGCACACTTTGTCAGCACCTTTAGGATCTACAAAAACCTTCTGGTTGCGTCATATACAACTCTTCTTTAAGAAATCCATTAAGGAATGCAGTTTTGACATCCATTTGCCAGATTTCACAAAATGCGGCAATTGCTAACATGATTCGGACAGACTTAAGCATCGCTATGAGTGAGAAAATCTCATCGTAGTCAACACCTTGAACTTGTCAAAAACCTTTTGCGACAAGTCGAGCTTTGTAGATAGTAACACTACCATCAGTGTCCGTCTTCCTCTTGTGATGGGGACCGAACCTCGTGGCGATATCCGACCTGTTATTGCAGCCCAATCTTTCATGGTACTCCACCTCTAGCAGCAGTAGCCTCTCGCCCGCGCACGCGCACGCGATGTACACGAAATAGAGGGTTTGAACCTTGCGGCTCAGCACGAGAAAACCAATCTCGACGATGGTACTCACGCGCAAAAAAAAATTCTACAAAGAAATCGGAACATAGAGATTTTGTAAAGATCCCTCTAAAACTTGATACGGGTGTCTACCCTTGAAAACACATCGTGTCTATTTTATAAAATAACTGGGCTTGAAACGGATGCACCTAAACTATGTATAATGGTTGTGGAAACAACCGACTCAAACTTGTAGTTTCCTTTTACATCTCGGCAAGAAAATACTAACAACCTAAAATAACTAAACTGTAGATACGATGGACTCTTAAGTTGTGGCGTGTGACCCATATCTTCTGTGTAGTCCAGCGGCCCCCAGCCTGTTGCACATCAGGATAGGTAATGCCACGATCCAGCCATCTTGATTACGTCTTTAATATTTTCCTTACGAGGCAGGTGTAAAAATAAAAAATCGATCTGCACCTCCTCCACTTTAAACCAATATATGGACTCTCCATATCTAATTTCCTCTCGTAAGACATGTGATCAAAACTAGCAAATTTGGTATTTTCTTTCTGAGTAAACGTCGGAAAATTATCTATTCTTCCTCGTGAATCAAATGTGCTAGTGTACGTCCCAGCATGCGCACGCATGTAACTTTTGCTAGGAACATGCACATTCAACATCCTCAATTCCTCTTTGTTGTATGAGTACGTCTCCATCAAAGCCTTGGTATGCATGTATGTAATTTTTACTAGAGCTGCGACCTTCTCTGGGCAATTCTCATGAAAACTAATATATTTTGGTACATACACATCTCTTCCCTCTAAACCATCGACCCGCGGAACAATTCCAATCGAAACACTAACATTAGTTGTGGCCATATCATATTGAAGATCCATTTATTCTCTATGGCTCGCTGATCATCGGGCAAGTCAACCAAAGTCCACACTTTTTTCTCATACATGGATCCTATCTAAGATTTCATGGCCTCAAGCCATTTATCAGAATTTGGGCTCATCGTCGCTTCTATATAGTTCATAGGTTCGCCATGGTCTAATAACATGACTTCTAGGACAGGATTACAATACCACTCTGGTGTGGAACGTGCTCTGTTCGACCTACAAGGTCCAGTAGTAACTTGATCTGAAGTTTCATGATCAGCATCATTAGCTTCCTCTCTAGTTGGTGTAGGCATCACGGGAACGGATTTCACTGATGTGCTACTTTCCAATTTGAGAGAAGGTACAATTACCTCATCAAGTTCTACTTTCCTCCCACTCACTTCTTTCGAGAGAAACTCCTTCTCTGGAAAGGTTCCATTCTCGGCAACAAAGATCTTGCCTTCGGATATGTGGTAGAAGGTGTACCCAATTGTTTATTTATGGCATCCTATGAAGATGCACTTCTCCGATTTGGGTTCGAGCTTATCAGGCTGAAGCCTTTTGACATAAGTGTCGCAACCCGAAACTTTAAGAAACGACAGCTTAGGTTTCTTGCTAAACCACAGTTCATACGGTGTCATCTCAACGGATTTAGACGATGCCCTATTTAACGTGAATGCAGATGTCTCTAATGCATAACCCCAAAATGATATTGGTAATTCGGTAAGAGACATCATAGATCGCACTATATCTAATGAAGTACGGTTTCGACGTTTGGACACACCATTACGCTGTGGTGTTCCAGGTGGCGTGAGTTGTGAAACTATTCCACATTGTTTTACATGAAGGCCAAACTCGTAACTCAAATATTCACCTCCGTGATCAGATCGTAGAAACTTTATTTTCTTTTTACGATGATTGTCCACTTCACTCTGAAATTCCTTGAACTTTTCAAATGTTTCAGACTTGTGTTTCATTAAGTAGATATACCCATATCCGCTCGAATCATCTGTGAAGGTCGAAAATAACGATACCCGCCGTGTGCCTCAACACTCATAGGATTGCATACATTGGTATGTATTATTTCCAATAAGTCATTGGCTCGCTCCGTTGTTTCGGAGAACAGAGTTTTAGTCATCTTGCCCATGAGGCATGGTTCGCAAGTATCAAATGATGCATAATCAAGTGATTCCAAAAATCCATCCGTATGGAGTTTCTTCATGCGCTTTACACCAATATGACCTAAATGGCAGTGCCACAAATATGTTGCACTATCATTATCAACTTTGCATCTTTTGGCATCAATATTATGAATATGTGTATCACTACGATCGAGATTCAGTAAACCATTTACAGTGAATGTATGACCATAGAAGGTTTTATTCATGTAAACAGAACAACAATTATTCTTTGACTTAAATGAATAAACGTAACACAATAAACATGATCCAATCATATTCATGCTCAACGCAAACACCAAATAACATTTATTTAGGTCCAACACTAATCCCAAAGGTAGAGGGAGTGTGCGATGGTGATCTTATCAACCTTGTAATCACTTCCAACACAAATCGTCACCTCGCCCTTAACTAGTCTCTGTTCATTTTGCAACATCTGTTTTGAGTTACTAATCTTAGCAACTGAACCGGTATCAAATACTCTGGGGTTACTATGAACACTAGTAAAGTACACATCAATAACATGCATATCAAATATACCTTTGTTCACTTTGCCATCCTTCTTATCCGCCAAGTATTTGTGCTAGTTCCGCTTCAAGTGACCATTCCCTTTGCTGTAGAAGCACTCAGTTTCAGGCTTAGGTCTAGCTTTGGGATCCTTCACGGGAGTGGCAACTTGCTTTTCATTCTTCTTGAAGTTCCCTTTCTTTTCCTTGGACTTTTTTTTTGAAACTAGTGGTCTTGTTAACCATCAACACTTGATGCTCTTTCTTGATTTCTACCTTCGTCGATTTCAGCATCGCAAAGAGCTCGGGAATCTTTTCCGTTATCCCTTGCACATTATAGTTCATCAGGAAGTTCTAGTAGCTTGGTGATAGTGACTAGAGAACTATGTCAATCACTATCTTATCTGGAAGATTAACTCCCACTTGATTCAAGTAATTGTAGTACCCAGACATTCTGAGTACAAGCTCACTGGTTGAGCTATTCTCCTCCATCTTGTAGGCAAAGTACTTGTCAGAGGTCTCATACCTCTTGACACGGGCATGAGTCTGAAATACCAATTTCAGCTCTTGGAACGTCCCATATGCTCCGTGGCGTTCAAAATGTTTTTGAAGTACCGGTTCTAAGCCGTAAAGCATGGCGCAATAAACTATAAAGTAGTCATCGTATCGAGCTTGCAAAACATTCATAACGTCGGTATCTGCTCCTGCAACAGGTTTGTCACCTAGTGATGCATCAAGGACATAATTCTTTTGTGCAGCAATGAGGATAATCCTTAGATCACCGACCCAGTCCGCATCATTGCTACTATCATCTTTCAACTTAGTTTTCTCTAGGAACATATAAAAAAATAAGGGAGCTAAATCGCGTGCTATTGATCTACAACATAGATATGCAAATACTATCGGTACTAAGTTCATGATAAATTAAGTTCAATTAATCAAATTACTTAAGAACTCCCACTTAGACAGACAACCCTCAAGTCATCTAAATGATACGTGATCCAAATCAACTAAACCATGTCCGATCATCACGTGAGATGGAGTAGTCATTAATGGTGAACATCTCTATGTTGATCATATCTACTATATGAATTACGTTCGACCTTTCGGTCTCCAATGTTCCGAGGCCATGTCTATACATGACAGGCTCGTCAAGTTTAACCTGAGTATTCCGCATGTGCAAAACTGTCTTGCGCCCGTTGTATGTGAACGTAGAGTCTATCACACCCGATCATCACGTGGTGTCTCAACACGACGAACTATCGCATACGGTGCATACTCAGGGAGAACACTTATACCTTGAAATTTTAGTTAAGGGGTCCTCTTATAATGCTAGCGCTGTACTAAGCAAAATAAGATGCATAAAAGATAAACATCACATGCAATCAAAATATGTGACATGATATGGCCATCATCATCTTGTGCTTTTGATCTCCATCTCCAAAGCATCGTCATGATCTCCATTGTCACCGGCTCGACACCTCGATCTCCATCGTAGCATCGTGGTCGTCTCGCCAACTATTTCTTCTACAACTATCGCTGATGCATAGTGAGAAAGTAAAGCAATTACATGGCGTTTGCATTTCATACAATAAAGAGACAACCATAAGGCTCCTGCCGGTTGCTGATAACTTTTACAAAACATGATCATCTCATACAACAACGTATATCACATCATGTCTTGACCATATCACATCACAACATGCCCTGCAAAAACAAGTTAGACGTCCTCTACTATGTTGTTGCAAGTTTTACGTGGCTGCTGCGGGCTTCTAGCAAGAACAGTTCTTACCTACGCAATAAAACCAAAATGGTGATTTATCAAGTTTGCTGTTTTAACCTTCAACAAGGACGGGCCGCCGTCAAATTCGATTCAACTAAAGTAGGAGAAACAGACACCCGCCAGCCACCTTTATGCAAAACTGTTGGGGAACGCAATATTTCAAAATTTTACCTATGATCACGCAAGATCTATCTAGGAGATGCATAGCAACAAGCGGGGAGAGTGCGTCCACGTACCCTCGTAGACCGAAAGCGGAAGCGTTTAGTAACGCGGTTGATGTAGTCGCACGTCCTCGCGATCCAACCGATCCAAGTACCGAACGTACGGCACCTCCGCGATCAGCACACGTTCAGCTTGATGACGTCCCTCGAACTCTTGATCCAGTTGAGGCCGAGGGAGAGTTCCGTCATCACGACGGCGTGGCGATGGTGACAATGAAGTTACCAGCGCAGGGCTTCGCCTAAGCACTACGACGATATGACCGAGGTGTGTAACTGTGGAGGGGGGCACCGCACACGGTTAAGAGAAACTTGTGTGTTCTAGGGTGCCCCCTGCCCCCGTATATAAAGGAGCGGAGGGGAGGATGGCCGGCCCTCCTAGGGCGCGCCAGGAGAGGGGAATCTTACTAGGACTCCAAGTCCTAGTAGGTTTCCACCTAAGGAAGAGGGGGAAGAAGGAAGGGAGAGAGGGAAGGGAAGGAAAGGGGGGCGCCGCCCCCTTCCCATAGTCCAATTTGGACCCAAGGGGGGCACGCGGCCGGCCCCTTTTGTCCCTTCCTCTCTTCCCACTAAGGCCCATCAAGGCCCATTAGTTCCCCCGGGGGGTTCAGATAACCCTCCGGCACTCTGATAATTATCCGGTACCTCTCGAAACTCATCCGGTGTCCGAATAATATCGTCCAATATATCAATCTTTATGTCTCGACCATTTCAGGACTCCTCGTCATGTCCGTGATCTCATCCGGGACTCCGAACAAACTTTGGTACATCAAATCACATAACTCATAATACAAACCGTCATCGAATATTAAGCGTGCGGACCCTACGGGTTCGAGAACTATGTAGATATGACCGAGACACATCTCCGGTCAATAACCAATAGCGGAACCTAGATGCTCATATTGGCTCCTACATATTCTATGAAGATCTTTATCAGTCAAACCGCATAACAACATACGTTGTTCCCTTTGTCATCGGTATGTTATTTGCCCGAGATTCGATCATCAGTATCATCATACCTAGTTCAATCTCGTTACCGGCAAGTCTCTTTACTCGTTCCGTAATGAATAATCCCGTAACTAACTCATTAGTCACATTGCTTGCAAGGCTTATAGTGATGAGCATTACCGAGAGGGCCCAGAGACACCTCTCTGATACACGGAGTGACAATCCTAATCTCGATCTATGCCAACTCAACAAACACCATCGGAAACACCTATAGATCATCTTTATAATCACCCAGTTACGTTGTGACGTTTGATAGCACACAAGGTGTTCCTCCGGTATTCGGGAGTTGCATAATCTCATAGTCAGAGGAACATGTATAAGTCATGATGAAAGCATTAGCAATAAAACTAAACAATCATTTGTGCTAAGCTAATGGATGGGTCTTGTCCATCACATCATTCTCTAATGATGTGATCCCATTCATCAAATGACAACACATGCCTATGGTCAGGAAACTTAACCATCTTTGATTAATGAGCTAGTCTAGTAGAGGCATACTAGGGATACTCTGTTTGTCTATGTATTCACACATGTACTAAGTTTCCGGTTAATACAATTCTAATATGAATAATAAACATTTATCATCATATAAGGAAATATAAATAACAACTTTATTATTGCCTCTAGGGCATATTTCCTTCAGTCTCCCATTTGCACTAGAGTCAATAAACTAGATTACATAGTAATGATTCTAACACCTATGGAGTCTTGGTGCTGATCATGTTTTGCTGGTGAGAGAGGCTTAGTCAACGAGTCTGCAACATTCAGATATGCATGTATCTTGCAAATCTCTATGTCTCCCTCCTTGACTTGATCGCGGATGGAATTGAAGCGTCTCTTGATGTGCTTGGTTCTCTTGTGAAATCTAGATTCCTTTGCCCATGCAATTGCACCAGTATTGTCACAAAAGATTTTCATTGGACCCGATGCACTAGGTACGACACCTAGATCGGATATGAACTCCTTCATCCAGACTCCTTCATTTGTTGCTTCCGAAGCAGCTATGTACTCCGCTTCACACGTAGATCCCGCCACGACGCTCTGTTTGGAACTGCACCAACTTATAGCTCCACCATTCAATATAAATACGTATCTGGTTTGTGACTTAGAGTCATCTGGATCAGTGTCAAAGCTTGCATCGACGTAACCATTTACGACGAGCTCTTTGTCACCTAGATAAACAAGAAACATATCCTTAGTCCTTTTTAGGTATTTCAGGATGTTCTTGACCACTGTCCAATGATCCAATCCTAGATTACTTTGGTACCTCCCTGCTAAACTAATAGCAAGGCACACATCAGGTCTGGTACACAACATTGCATACATGATAGAACCTATGGCTGAAGCATAGGGAATGACTTTCATTTTCTCTCTATCTTCTGCAGTGGTCGGGCATTCAGTCTGACTCAACTTCACACCTTGTAACACAGACAAGAACCCTTTCTTTGCTTGATCCAATTTGAACTTCTTCAAAACTTTATCAAGGTATGTGCTTTGTGAAAGTCCAATTAAGCGTCTTGATCTATCTCTATAGATCTTGATGCCCAATATATAAGCAACTTCACTAAGGTCTTTCATTGAAAAATTCTTATTCAAGTACCCTTTTATGCTATCCAGAAATTCAGTATCATTTCCTATCAACAATATGTCATCTACATGTAATATCAGAAATGCTACAAGCTCCCACTCACTTTCTTGTAAATACAGGCTTCTCCAAAAGTCTATGTAAAACCATATGCTTTGATCACACTATCAAAGCGTATATTCCAACTTGTCAAAAACCTTTCGCAAAAAGTCGAGCTTTGTAGACAATAACACTACCGTTAGCGTCAGTCTTCTTCTTGAAGATCCACTTATTCTCTATTGCTTGCCGATCATTGGGCAAGTCAACCAAAGTCCATACTTTGTTCTCATACATGGATCCCATCTCAGATTTCATGGCCTTAAGCCATTTTGCGGAATTTGGGTTCATCAACGCTTCCTCATAGTTCGTAGGTTCGTCATGGTCAAGTAACATGACCTCCAGAACTGGATTACCGTACCATTCTGGTGCGGATCTAACTCTGGTTGACCTACGAGGTTTGGTAATAACTTGATCAAAAGTTTCATGATCATAATCATTAGCTTCCACACTAATTGGTGTAGGAATCACTGGAACTGATTTCTGTGGTGAACTATTTTCCAATAAGGGAGCAGGTACAATTACCTCATCAAGTTCTACTTTCCTCCCACTCACTTCTTTCGAGAGAAACTCCTTATCTAGAGAGGATCCATTCCTAGCAACGAATATCTTGCCTTCGGATCTGTGATAGAAGGTGTACCCAACAGTTTCCTTAGGGTATCCTATGAAGACACATTTCTCCGATTTGGGTTCGAGCTTATCAGGTTGAAGCTTTTTCACATAAGCATCGCAACCCCAAAATTTAAGAAACGACAACTTGGGTTTCTTGCGAAACCACAGTTCATATGGTGTCGTCTCAACGGATTTAGATGGTGCCCTATTTAACGTGAATGCAGCCGTCTCTAAAGCATAACCCCAGAACTTATTGGAGACTTCATATCTCTCAATCCGGGAATTTGCTTGAAATCTTAACTTCAACTCCTGGAACATCTCATATGCTCCATGACGTTTAAAACGTCGTTGAAGTCCCGGTTCTAAGCCGTAAAGCATGGCACACTGAACTATCGAGTAGTCATCAGCTTTGCTTTGCCAGACGTTCATAACATCTGGAGTTGCTCCTGTAGCGGGTCTTGCACCTAGCGGTGCTTCCAGGGCATAATTCTTCTGTGCAGCAATGAGGATAATCCTCAAGTTACTGACCCAGTCCGTGTAGTTGCTACCATGATCTTTCAACTAAGCTTTCTCTAGGAACGCATTAAAATTCAAAGGAACAGTAGCACGGGCCATTTATCTACAACAAGATAGACATGCAAAATACTATCAGGTACTAAGTTCATGATAAATTAAAATTCTATTAATCATATTACTTAAGAACTCCCACTTAGATAGACATCCCTCTGGTCATCTAAATGATCACGTGATCCAAATCAACTAAACCATGTCCGATCATCACGTGAGATGGAGTAGTTTTCAATGGTGAACATCACTATGTTGATCATATCTACTATATGATTCATGCTCGACCTTTCGGTCTCAGTATTTCGAGGCCATATCTGCATATGCTAGGCTCATCAAGTTTAACCCGAGTATTCTGCGTGTGCAAAACTGGCTTGCACCCATTGTAGGTGAACGTAGAGCTTATCACACCCGATCATCACGTGGTGTCTCGGCACGACAAACTGTACCAACGGTGCATACTCAGGGAGAACACTTATACCTTGAAATTTAGTGAGAGATCATCTTATAATGCTACCGCCATACTAAGCAAAATAAGATGCATAAAAGATAAACATCACATGCAATCAAATAAGTGATATGATATGGCCATCATCATCTTGTGCCTTTGATCTCCATCTCCAAAGCACCGTCATGATCACCATCGTCACCGGCTTGACACCTTGATCTCCATCGAAGCATCGTTGTTGTCTTGCCAACTATTGCTTCTACGACTATTGCTACTGCTTAGTGATAAAGTAAAGCAATTACATGGCAATTGCATTTCATACAATAAAGCGACAACCATATGGCTCCTACCAGTTGCCGATAACTGTTACAAAACATGATCATCTCATACTACAATTTATATATTATCATGTCTTGACCATATCACATCACAGCAAGCCCTGCAAAAACAAGTTAGACATCCTCTACTTTGTTGTTGCAAGTTTTACGTGGCTGCTACGGGCTTCCAGCAAGAACCGTTCTTACCTACGCATCAAAACCACAATTTTTTTTGTCAAGTGTGTTGTTTTAACCTTCAACAAGGACTGGGCGTAGTCAAACTCGATTCAACTAAAGTTGGAGAACCAGACACCCACTAGCCACCTGTGTGCGAAGCACATCGGTAGAACCAATCTCATGAACGCGGTCATGTAATGTCGCTTTGGTCCACTTCATCCAACAATGCCGCCGAATCAAAGTAAGACGTTGCTGGTAAGCAGTATGACTATTATCGCCCACAACTCATTGTGTTCTACTCGTGCATATAACATCTACACATAGACCTGGCTCGGATGCCACTGTTGGGGAACACAGTATTTCAAACATTTACCTACGATCACGCAAGATCTATCTAGGAGATGCATAGCAACGAGTGGGGAGAGTGTGTCCATGTACTCTCGTAGACCGAAAGCGGAAGCGTTTAGTAACGCGGTTGATGTAGTCGAACGTCTTCACGATCCAACCGATCCAAGTACCGAACGTACGGCACCTCCGCGATCAGCACACGTTCAGCTCGATGACGTCCCTCGAACTCTTGATCCAGTTGAGGTCGAGGGAGAGTTCCGTCAGCGCGACGGCGTGGCGACGGTGATGATGAAGTTACAGGCGCAGGTCTTCGCCTAAGCACTACGACGATATGACTGAGGTGTGTAACTGTGGTGGGGGCACCGCACACGGTTAAGAGAAACTTGTGTGTTCTAGGGTGCCCCCCTTCTCTCGTATATAAAGGAGGGGAGGGGAGGCCGGCCAGCCCTCCTAGGGCGCCAGAGGAGAGGGGAATCCTACTAGGACTCCAAGTCCTAGTAGGTTTCCACCTAAGGAAGAGGGGGAAAAAGGAAGGGAGAGAGGGAAGGGAAGGAAAGGGGGCGCCGCCGCCTTCCCCTAGTCCAATTCAGACCCAAGGGGGACACGCGGCCAGCCCCTTATGGCCCTTCCTCTCTTCCCACTAAGGCCCATTAGTTCCCCCGGGGGGTTCCGATAACCCTTCGGCACTCCGATAATAATCAGGTACCTCTCGGAACTCATCCGGTGTCCGAATAATATCATCCAATATATCAATCTTTATGTCTCGACCATTTCAAGACTCCTCGTCATGTCCGTGATCTCATCCGGGACTCCGTACAAACTTCGGTACATAAAATCACATAACTCATAATACAAATCGTCATCAAACGTTCAGCGTGCGGACCCTACGGGTTCGAGAACTATGTAGATATGACCGAGACACATCTCCGGTCAATAACCAATAGGGGAACCTGGATGCCCATATTGGCTCCTACATATTCTACGAAGATCTTTATCGGTCAAACCGCATAACAACATACGTTGTTCCCTTTGTCATCGGTAGTTACTTGCCTGAGATTCGATCGTCAGTATCATCATACCTAGTTCAATCTCGTTACCGGCAAGTCTCTTTACTCGTTCCGTAATGCATCATCCCGCAACTAACTCATTAGTCTTATTGCTTGCAAGGCTTATAGTGATGAGCATTACCGAGAGGGCCCAGAGATACCTCTCCGATACACGGAATGACAAATCCTAATCTCGATCTATGCCAACTCAACAAACACCATCGGAGACACCTGTAGAACATCTTTATAATCACCCAGTTACGTTGTGACGTTTGATTGCACACAAGGTGTTCCTCCGGTATTCGGGCGTTGCATAATCTCATAGTCAAAGGAACATGTATAAGTCATGATGAAAGCATTAGCAATAAAACTAAACGATCATTTGTGCTAAGCTAACGGATGGATCTTGTCCATCACATCATTCTCTAATGATGTGATCCCATTCATCAAACGACAACACATGTCTATGGTCAGGAAACTTAACCATCTTTGATTAACGAGCTAGTCTACTAGAGGCATACTAGGGACACTCTGTTTGTCTATGTATTCACACATGTACTAAGTTTTCGGTTAATAAAATTCTAGCATGAACAATAAACATTTATCATGATATAAGGAAATATAATTAACAACTTTATTATTGCCTCTAGGGCATATTTCCTTCAAAAACTAGTTGCACGTCTGTCGGTGGAACCGGTCTCATGAACGTAGTCATGTAAGGTTGGTCCGGGCCACTTCATCCAACAATACCGCCGAATCAAAACAAGACATTGGTGGTAAGCAGTATGATGATCACCGCCCACAACTCTTTGTGATCTACTCGTGCATATCATCTATGCATAGACCTGGCTCGGATGCCACTGTTGGGGAACGTAGCATGCAATTTCAAAAAAAATCCTACGCTCACGCAAGATCTATCTAGGAGATGCATAGCAATGAGGGGGGATAGTGTGCCTACGTACCCTCGTAGACCATAAGCGGAAGCGTTTGACAACGCGGTTAATGTAGTCGAACTTCTTCTAGCTCTGACCGATCAAGCACCGAACGTACGGCACCTCCAAGTTTTGTGCACGTTCAGCGCGATGACGTCCCTCACCTTCTTGATGCATCAAGGTGTTGAGGAAGTAGATGAGTTCCATCAACACGACGGAGTGGTGACGGTGATGGTGAAGTGATCCGCGCAGGGCTTCGCCTAAGCACCGCAGAGATATGACTGTGGGAGTAAACGGTGTAGGGGGCGCCGCACATGGCTATGCATTAGTCTTGTGTGTGCTAGGCGCCCCCTCCCACATATATATAGGTGGGAGGGAGAGAGGAGCATCCAACGGATACTTGGGGTCCCTCCCAAGCCGCGCCCCCTTCTTTCCTTATTTGGAGTGCGGGGAAAGGCAGGGGAGGGTGGCGCCCCTCCCTTTCCTTTCTCCCATGAGAGGGAAAGGCAGAAGGGGCTAGCCCTCCCCCTTTTCCTTCCCTAGGGTTGTCAAAACAAGTGGAGGGGTGCACCAGCCCCCTAGTGGGCTGGTCTATCCATCCCTTTGGCCCATTAAGCCCATAAATTGCCGGGGAGTGCCCAGAACCCCTTCTGGTGACCCGATTCCTTCCTGATACGTCCTGAAACACTTGTGTCGAAATACCATCATCCTATATATTGATCTTCACCTCTTGACCATTTAGAGACTCCTCGTCATGTCCGTGATCTCATCTAGGACTCCGAACAACATTCGGTCACCAAATCATATAACACTATATTGTCAACGAATGTTAAGCGTGCGGACCCTGCGAGTTCGATAACTATGTAGACATGACCGAGACACCTCTCCGGTCAATAACCAATAGTGGAACCTGGATGCTCATATTGGTTCCTACATATTATACAAAGATCTTTATCGGTCGAACCGTTATGACAACATATGTTATTCCCTTTGTCCATCAGTATGTTACTTGCCTGAGATTCGATCGTCGGTATCCACATACCTAGTTCAATCTCGTTACCGTCAAGTCTCTTTACTTGTTCCGTAATACATCATCTTGTAACTAACTCATTAGTCACTTTGCTTGCAAGGCTTCTTATGATGTGCATTACCGAGAGGGCCCAGAGATACCTCTCCGATACTCGGAGTGACAAATCCTAATCCCGATCTATGCCATCCCAACAAACACCTTCGGAGATACCTGTGGAGCATCTTTATAATCACCCATTTACGTTGTGATGTTTGATAACACACAAGGTATTCCTCTGGTATCCGGGAGTTGCATAATCTCATAGTCCAAGGAATATGTATTTGACATGAAGAAAGCAATAGCAATAAAACTAAACGATCCATATGCTAAGCTAACGGGTGGGTCTTGTCCATCACATCATTCTCCTAATGATGTGATCCCGTTCATCAAATGACAACACATGTCGTTAGGAAACTTAACCATCTTTGATTAACGAGCTAGTCTAGTAGAGGCTTACTAGGGACACAATATTTTGTCTATGTATCCACACATGTATCAAGTTTCCGGTTAATAAAATTCTAGCATGAATAATAAACATTTATCATGATATAAGGAAATATTAAATAACAACTTTATTATTGCCTCTAAGGCATATTTCCTTCACAAATCGGCCATTGCCGGCGGCGATTTTTTCTCCCAGGGCAAAGGCCAGCCTGATGGATTTGAGGTCATTCCAGAATGGGGATCCCCTCAGAGCCCCTTCGTAAAATTCCCATCCGGGAGGTATTTCGCTCTGAGTATGTCCGCCCACAAGCCCGTCGCCCCTTGCGATAGCTTCCAGATCCACTTACACATCAAGGCAATGTTTTGGAGTCTGGTGTTAGTGATCCCAATTCCTCTCAAGGACTTGGGACGGCAAACAACACCCCATTTTACAATGTGGTATTTGCATTCGAGTCCCGTTCCTTCCTAGAAGAAGCGGGATCGCGGCGTGTCCATTTTGGCATGAACCCCTTCAGCTAGGAGGAAGAGGCCCATGGCAAACATGGATAGTTGTAACATCCCAAATTTTCAATTTGAAATGTTATACATAGGTCATTCATGCATACCATATTTTTTTATTGCATTTTGTTTTGCGATCCTCGAAATTCTAAGCAACTCAAGGACCCACGGATAGAGTTGGGGATTTCACGTTCTTCATATTTGAATTTTGTCAAATATCGAAACAAGGGTCACTTTGGTTTTAATTATTTTTCTCTCCGAAAATATTTCATATTAAAATATATGGGAGGAGATAATATGACTTCTCCAAAATAAATGAAATATTGGAGGAAAAAACTAAAATCAAATAAATAAATTTTATTTGGATTTTATTGCAATTTTATTTGAATTACGAAAAATATGCATTTTCAAAATTGCATTAGAGGCCCAAATAAATGTTCACTTTGTCCGGAATATTATTAGAGGACCGTGAAAATTTATTTCAGGATTTTTGGAGTCCGTTTAGTATTTCTTTTGTTTGTTTTTCCGCGTCAGGTTTTAAAAAAAATTGCACCGACCTAAACGGGTCGTGTCCGACTAGGACTCCTGGCCCGGCCGGCCTTTATAAGCCAGGAGGCCCGACCCCGCCGCCAGCCCAAGCCGCCGCCCTGCCAAACCCTAGCACCGCCACCGCCTCGCGCCGCCGCCGCCCCGCATTGCTGTCGCCCCGCCGGAGCCGCCGCCCCGCCACCCGACCCCGCCGGAGCCGCCGCCGCCACCGCCGACCTCGCCGGAGGTAGAAACCACCGTCGCCATCGTCTCAGTTTTTTTGCAGAAAACCCTAGATCGGTTTTGTTTGGTTTTTTTGGTTCGGTTATTTAGCACACGTTCGTATGTACGTTCGTTTTAACGAACGCTATTCATCCGTTAGCCGTAGACAGCGAACGTTCGTTCGTTAGCCTATTCGTCAGTTTTTCTTTTTCCAGGGTTTTTCCGCGATCATTTCCGATCGCGATTTCTGCCCTAATCTTCGATCTAGTATAACTTTTCGCTCGTTTATCCAAATCAGGTGAAACAAGCGCCTAGATCTTCGTCTCGAAGCCCTCTTTCTGTTTAACCAACTTGAACAGGATTTTGGTACTCTAAAATTTGACTTTAGTACAGATTAGTAATCGGACCTTGTTTCTTTCATAGTTTGAGTTTCGTTGCTCCGTTTGATTTGATTCTTTTTGCAAACCGGAGTTCTTCAGTTGAACTTTCTGGTTAGATCTTTTTATTTGAGATTTACCCGTGCATCTTTGCTTGAGTGCTTATGTAGGCTATTGTTTGTTTGTGATAGAATTCCCAGAGTGCGAAGCGTGCTACTACGAGTCACTAGGTTTTGCGGATCGTCAGCAAGGCAAGTAACACATTGATCATACTCTTTTCATACCCAGTTTTTATGCATTAGTTACAATCCTCAAACACTGCATGATTAGGATGTGATTAACTTGTGGGTCTGGGAAGTAGTTGATGAGGTAGAACCTATCACCTGTTTTATTATCAAACCCTTGGGAGTTACTTCTACGCTATGCTTATATTGCCATGCTATGCTCGTAGACGTGGATTGGGTTTGAGTGTATTCCATGACAAATGTGAGATTGTTAATTAATGGTTCAATTTAAGGTGGCAACTTTAATACAGATCAGGGTGGATTGTTGGTTTTGGGCACCTGGGGTTATACCAGTGTTGTCCTAGGAGATCCCGGGGTTATACAGTGTGATCCTCCTATAGTCCGCCACCCAGGCTCAAAGGGATCATAAGATTATTCATGCTAGACACTTCCGTGTGCAGCCACAAGCTATTATGGGCTCTAGCATAGTTGAGTAGGTTGCATGACCTCTTCCAGTGGTAGGCTAGCAGATGTAGGGGATGTAGGTTAGTACTGTCTACCGAGGGTTATAGTTAATGCTTCTGAAAGACTGTGTCTCGGTCATCCGTTTCTCAAACACCATGTAGTGCGGGAAATTCCAACGGAGGAGATCGAGTCTTGTGGGGAAAAGTGCGCAAACCTCTGCAGAGTGTATAAACTAATCATGGTTAGTCGTGTCCCTGGTTACGGACAACTTGAGTATCTGGTACTTGAATTATTGATTTGATCTCATCACTCTAAATTAATTTGTTGGGTTGTTATTGATTACTTTTAATTGGGATTGAGATGGGGGTACCACTACAGGAATCAGCTATTTTGCCGTCTGCCACGGCGGACGGCAAAGGCATGAACGGCGGACGGCAAAGGCCTTTGCCGTCAGCCGCGGACGGCAAAAGGCTCCGGCAAAGTAGGCTACGGTAAAGAGCTACTTTGCCGTCTGCTTCCTAGCGGCTGACGGCAAAGGCCCTTTGCCGTCTGCCGCGGACGGCAAAGAGAGCGGACGGCAATAATTGCGCTGTCAGTCCGTTAAGTGGCTAACGGCATGCCTTTGCCGTCCGCGGCAGACGGCAAACTTTCTAGTGTCTTTGCCGTCCGCCGTATGATGTCATCTACGCGTCACTACATGGCAGGCCTTTGCCGTCCGCCGCTGACGGCAAAATTGTTTACTCTTTGCCGTCTGCCACTGTAGGCAAACTGCCCAAATGGGTCAGCTCCCAGGAAGCACAGCTGGATGCCACGTGGCTTCTTTGCCGTCCGCGGCAGACGGCAAAGAGCCCGTTGCCGTCGGTGGCAGACGGCAAAGAGCCTGCATATTGGCTCTTTTTTCTGTTTTTTATTAAATCCAACAATTTTCACAGCAAATATATATGACATATATAGATATATTTCACAGGCATTCATATCACATATATCCAGCACATAAGTTCCATACATTCATACATAAGCAAGTTCAATCCATTAATACATAAGCAAGTTCCATCCATACATATTACATAAGCAAGTTCCATCCATCAATTCATACATAAACAAGTTCCATCCATACATAAACAAGCACTCCATAGCTAAGGTGACTAGAATAAGAAGACTAGAACAAGAAGAGTAGAACAAGCACTCCATCCAGCACATAATGAAATCTGCAAAATGGCAAAATAAGAAAGTTAGAAATAGGTGACTAGAATAAGAAGACTAGAACAAGAAGAGTAGAACAAGAAGAAGACTAGAACAAGAAGAGTAGAACAAGAAGAAGACTAGAACAAGAAGAGTATGTCATTTATGAGCTAACTTACGTGAAATGGATCATATATGAGCTAACTAAGTTGAAATGGGTCGTTTATGAGCTAGCTAAGGTGAAATGGATCATTTATGAGCTAACTTAGTTGAAATGGGTCGTTTATGAGCTAACTAAGGTCAAATGGATCGTTTTTGAGGTAACTAAGGTGAAATGGATCATTTTTTAGCTAACTTAGGTGAAATGGATCATTTATGAGCTAACTTAGTTGAAATGGATCGTTTTTGAGCTAACTTAGGTGAAATGGATCATTTATGAGCTAATTTAGTTGAAATGGATCTTTTTGAGCTAACTTAGGTGAAATGGATCATTTAAGAGCTAATTTAGGTGAAATGGATCGTTTTTGAGCTAACTTGGTGAAATGGATCGTTTATGAGCTAAATTAGTTGAAATGGATCGTTTATGAGATAACCTAGGTAAGATGGGTCATTTTGGAGTTAACCTAGGTGAAATTGGTCATTTTAAAGCTAACGTAGGTAAAATGGATCATTTAGGAGCTAATCTAGGTAAAATGGGTCATTTTTGAGCTAACTTGGATGAACTGGATCATTTATAAGCTAACCAAGGTAAAATGGGTCATTTTAGAGCTAACTTAGGTAAAATGGATCGTTTATGAGCTAACTAAGCTAATTATGCAATTTTTGACATAAGTAAGCTAAGTACAGATCGTTTTAGAGCTAACTTAGGTAAAATGGATGGTTTTGGAGGTCAGTAAGCTTATTAAGTCATTTTGGAGGAGAAGAAGCTAAGTCTAGGTCATTATGGTAAGCATTGGAGGAAATAAAGCTAAGTCTAGGTCTTTATGCATGTGTTAAGCAAAACACTAGATAAACTTACCATGATCCAGGAGGTGTAGGAGCGGGCTGGCTCGTGTCGGTAGCTGGAGAAGGATCGTGCGATGCTTGTCTGGAGTTACGCTGCACCAAAGATCATTTCCAATGTCTTGTTAGCATGATGACACTCAAATGTTAAGACTAGCAAGTAATGTCCATTCAAATTAAACTCACCGTGGTCCCAGGAGCAATCACTGGCATCGGCGGAGCGGTCTGACCGGTCTTCTCGCACACAGACTGCACATTTGGTTTTGACGACTCAGTCATACTAGTTAGTAATGAGACAAACACTACATGAATGTTTTGGCTAATCTGCAGAAGAAACTTACCACAAGGAGCTCGTACATGGCCCTTGCCTGCATGTCATTCCGTGCCCTCTCCTCCTCCATCATCTTTGTCGTCCTCTCCTCCAACTCCCGCTGCCTCTCCGCCGCCTCCGCCAGAAGTTTCTCCGTTCTATCTCTCTCACTCTGTATAGCAGCCTGCAACACCACTCACATGACCATTTGTAATCATTGATGGAAGCGCACACAATGTAATGGAGAAAGATAGCTGAGTACGTATCACTAACCTTGATGGCGAGTTGCACTGGCCGTTCACGAGGCCTTATCTCAGGAGCGGAGCTCGACTGGCGCGCCTTGATCTCCGGGAGAGTGCTAGGACAACGGATAAGTCCATCTCCAATGGCTATGGAGCCATGGGACCTCCCGCCACCAGATATCATCACCAGCTCTGGATCAATGGGACCCTGGCTCGGGTTAAAGTCCTCCCCTTTCCTCGCCTTCCCCTCATCTCTATATCTCACGAGCTTGTTGTGGGAGGAGATGTTGGTGAAGTTGTTTGCATCATCGAGGTCAGACTGAGAGAAAGCCTTGACTTTCTTGAAAGAGGCAGTGTGGGCCATGGCATACAGGTCGTACACCTCTGGCACCTTATCCACCTTATTGTGGCGTGCCTGAAAGAGAGAAACAATGTAAATTAGTAATTAAAGGGCTCAAGCTAGCATGATGAATGAATTGCATGAATCATGAAGCAAACCACATACCCAGTTCCGCCCGAACTGATATAAGTTGGAGCTGCCTTGATGGTGTGGCACACCTTCCATTTGGGCACGTTTGTCCTTGGCCTCGTTGTGGAGGGCTAGCCATTCTTTTGAGCACCACTCATTGACCAACACCTCCCAACAATCCATCCGATCCGCACACCATCTCGGAGGCGCCTAAGTTAGCAAATAGAAACTTGAGCGCTACGGCTAAGAATTACTAAATGAAGGAACTTAAGTAGAAGGCCTTAAGAATTACCTTCATGTACTGCTCCTTACTCAGGAACTTATCGCGGCACGCCGGCTTGGTCTTCTTGATACCACGCAAGGCGTAGTAGTCTCGAACAGCCTGCACCCGAGCCTCGTGCCGTAAGTTCTGTAGTAGGCGCTTGCAGACGTTCTCGATAACATGTGCCGCGTCCTCCTCGTATCCCTCCTCACACCTGTAGAATGTCTGCAATCAAATGAGACAATATTGATTAGTACAATTAATAACTAGCTAGTTGAAGATTTTTAAATGTGTAAAGGAGAAATTACCCAGAACTTTCTGATCACCATGTCTGCCCTCGTGTCGCACAAGACACCGTCGATAATCTCATCCGGCGGGGCCGGGGCAGCCAAGTAGTGCTCCCAGCTCAATCCAAGCTCTGGAAGCCGACCCTCACCAGGCAACGTGACAAACCCCGGGAAGTTTTGCCGGCAAAGAACTCCAAGGACGGAGTTGGGCCGGCGGACACTATGATGGTGGTCCCAACCCCTGCAGCATGACAAGGCCAACGCATTAGTTATTTGAAGAAACGTGAATGCAGAAGGTACAAAAATATTAAATGCACTTACGTACCTCTCCCCATCAGGGAAAATCAACCACCTCTGCTCGCGGGTCGCCGGCACGGACGGGAGCCGTGTAGCACCACGCTGGTAGACGGTGCCCCCCTCCTCCTCAATATCAGTCGGCTCCCCGCCATCATCAGCATGGCCACTCGGCTCCTCGGGCTGATCCGGCCAGGTACCCCATCCGGACGTGTGCTCCTCCGGGGTCTCGTGGGCCGAACTCTCGTGGGCCGAAGGCCAGTCGACCCGAGGCTCGTGGGCCCAAGACCCGTGGACCGGAGGCTCGTGGACCGGAGTCCGTGTAGCCTCCTCCTCGGACGAGTCCACCCTAGCAGTCACGTGCTCGGGTGAAACAGCTGGGGGTGGCGGCGAGGAAGGCGCCGTAGCAGTCACCCTACCTCCTCTCCCGCGACCACGTGCCCCACCTCCTCTCTTCCTACCTCGTCCCCTGCTGGGCACCGCGGTCGACGAAGAAGGGCCCGGCGGTGTCGCCATACTGTCCAGCAACGCTCGGCGGAGAGGTGCGTCTGGAATGGAAGACCTCAGACCACGCGCCGACGAAGAAGGGGCCTTGGCGCGCTCCCGACCAGCGCCCACCATCTTTCAACACCTGCCATGACAAACAGTAAACGAAATTAGTACAACATAAAAAAAGACCGACATGAATAATAATATGTGTATCACTTAAGTGTATCATCATCAAGTACAACATAAAAAAATTTAATACCTGACACTACTAATAATCTCGATCAGTATCATCAATAAATGCATAATCATCATCATCACTATAATCAATGACGGGCTCATAGGGTTCAGTGGCATCAACATGTGGAAGGCCACCTTGACGTAATCGGTCAAGCAATGACAGGTCATCCGCAGCAGTAACCTCTTCTTGTTCCGGCTCTTCTTGTTCCTCCTCTGGGGTGATGTCGGATTCACTGTCGCTGTCTACTTCAATGTTTTGGGGTGAAGTATAGCGGTTCTTGAAACGCTTTTTGGAAAGACGTGTCTCTTGGAAGAATTCTCCTTCATATGTGTCTGGGTTAATGTGAGGTTCATAATCCTCTTCCTTTGGGGGAGATAGTCTAGCACGTGGCGGCACTTCATAAACGACATCCCAACCTTTCAGATTTGGATTAGTTTGGCAGGCCCACGGTAGATAGAATACTTGGGTCGCCTGTTGAGCCGTAATATAGACATCAGGAACATCTAAATGGGTGCTTTGGTTGATTTCAACTAGCCCTATATGTTCATGAGTCCTTCTAGTCTCCTTCGGCTGAAACCAATAACATTTGAAGACTACGACATTCGGTGGGTTTTCACCATAGAATAGAAGTTCATAAATTGCTTCAACTCTCCCATAATACTCGGTACCTCCTTCGCCGATAGCAGATACACAACAATTTGTAGACTTTCGGTCGGCCATAGATAGCTCTTTGCCATAGGTACGAAAGCGATACCCGTTGATGTCGTATTTGTCAAATGAACGGACCTTATAGTCAAAACCATTAGCGACTTGTCTCAATTCGGCGTCCATAGACTCTGAATTAGCCTACAAGTTTAATATGAAAGGATTGTTGCATTACGCACAAATTAGCGAATGAAATGAAATTGTCTAATAGAAATTACCGTTTGTTTGAACCAAGAGATGAAACCGGGATAGCCGCCTCCTTGCTTTGCGAGAAGCTCATACTCTTCGACAGAATCCTTTTGGATCACCGCTCCATACGAGAATAAGGCGACGTATCGACTGTATGAAATATCCAGGAATAAGAGCAGTTCAAAGGAAATAGAAGTTGCGAAACTATGTACCGAGAACTTACTCGATGTACGGCCGCACTTCTATCAGGTTGTTGAAGATATACAACGAAATGGTCCGCCATTGTTCGTTATCCAAAGATACTGGATTTGAAACACTGGCTGGTGCGAGATTCCCTTTGAATAGGCTGAGGTTGGATCCACCCTTTTTAGGGTCGTCAGCATTGTACCGAGGCTTCGGATTATGCAAATGACGATTTTTGGCTTCGTAGTGTGCTGTCACGAAGTTTGCCGCCTCCTCAGTGATGAATGCCTCAGCCATCGATGCTTCAATTCTACGTTTATTTTTACATTTTTGTCGAAGCGTCTTCTGCATCCTCTCAGTTGGGTAGCACCAACGATTTTGCACGGGCCCCCCCAATCTTGCCTCGGTCGGGAGATGCAAAATCAAATGTTGCATTGGATTAAAGAAGCCCGGTGGAAAGATCTTCTCTAACTTGCAGATCAACTCCGGCGCCAACTCTTCCATTTCTTCTAGCACGCCAGGCGATAGTTCTTTCGCACAAAGAACACGGAAGAAATAGCTGAGTTCTGCCAGTACTAGCCATTCATCCTCAGGGATGAAGCCACGCAACATCACCGGCATTACCCGCTCAATCCATATGTGCCAATCATGACTCTTGAGACCAAATATCTTCAATTTATCAAGACTGGCTCCCCTCTTTAGATTCGCTGCATACCCATCGGGGAACATCAACTGCATTTTCACCCACAAGATAATTTCCCTCATAGCTGGCCTTCCAAGATTGAACCATGCCTTTGGCTTCGTCCAGTTCTGCTTTCCTTTCGGTTCTTTCATGTTTTGTAACGGCCTATCACATAGCGCCTCCAGATCGACTCTAGCCTTAGTATTATCCTTTGACTTCCCATCTATGCCGAACAATGTACCAAAAAGTGCCTCGGCGATATTCTTCTCAGTGTGCATCACGTCGATGTTGTGTGGGCAAAGGAGGTCTTTGAAGTAAGGCAGATCCCATAAGCATGTTTTGTGAGTCCAGGCGTGCTTAGAATTATACCCCTTGAAGTACCCTGGACGCTCTGGATCTGGCTCGAGAGCGTTTAACTGATCCAGGGTCTGTTGGCCTGTCAATGCAGGTGGTGCAGAGTTTTTGACAACTCTACCTCTGATGAAGTTCTTCTTGTCTTTCCTGAACTTATGGCGAGGATTCAGGAACTGTCTATGCATGTCGAAGCAAGAAAACTTGCGACCGGCCTGAAGCCAACGAAACTCAAGAGCTCCCTTGCATGTGGGGCACGGGAACCTTCCATGCACACACCAGCCAACGAATAGCGCATACGCCGGCAAGTCATGCGTCGAGTACATGTACCAGACACGCATTATGAAGTTCCGTTTGCTATAGGCGTCGTATGTCTTGAACCCATTATCCCAGGCTTCTTGCAATTCGTCCTTAAGCGGCTGCATGTACACATTCATATTTTTCCCCGGATAGTTGGGCCCTGGAATTATCAACGTCAGGAAAATGTTCTTTCTTTGCATAATCTGTCCGGGGGGGAGATTGAGTGGAAAGACAAATACGGGCCAACAACTGTATTGGGCTGCCGTCATACCAAACACACTGAACCCATCCGTGCTGATGCCGACTCGAGGATGCCTCGGATCTGCCGCTTTGTCACCATGTAATTCATCAAACTTTTTCCACGCAACACCATCCGATGTGTGTACAATCATCAGATTCCCATCTGCATCTAGTTCGGTTCTTTTGCCCGTTTTGTGCCATGTCATCTGTCTGGCCGTCTCTTCGACCATGAAAAGACGTTGAAGTCTTGGTACGATTGGCATATACCGAAGAACACTAACGGGGATTTTGGTCTGTGTCTTCTCACCCATACCGTTGTCTACCACAACATACCTGGAAGACTTGCAAATGGGACAATAGTTCAAGTCCGCATAGTCAAGCCTAAACAAGACACATCCTTTCTCACAGGCATGTATCTTATCATAGGGCATCTTCAGTGCACGGAGGATTTTGTCCGACTGGTACAGGTTTGCAGGCATTACATGGCCTTTGGGTAGAAAGCGTCCAAATACTGTCATCATTGCATCGTAGCATTCTCTGCCCAAGTTGAACTGAGCCTTCAGAGCCATTACTTGTGAGATGGCATCCAACTGACAAAGCTCAGTGTGCTCATGGAGCGGACGTTTTGAAGACTCCAACATTTCATTGAAGGCCTTTGCAGATTCCTCCATCTCCTCGTCCGAATCCCGAGCATCATCGAAGTCTTGCACCATGTTTTCCATCCCGGTACCATGCTCGTCGGTGCGACGACGATCCACCTCAGCTCGGTCACGTTGGGCAGACTCACCATGAAATGTCCACACCGTATAATCGGGCGTAAAACCACTCTTCTGCAGGTGTTTGCCCATTTCAGCCTCTGTCCTCTTTTCCCAATTGCCGCACCGTAAACAGGGGCACCAGGTTTTCCTCTGGCCATTTGCAAATGCGGCTCGCACAAACCCCTTGGTTTTTGTGAACCATTCAGTGCTCCATTTGTTCTGACCAGTGTGACCGGTGTACATCCACGCACGATCACTCATCTTGACTTTCAGAGCTACTAGACACACAACAAATATATATATATATATAATTCACCATGTATATATTCATCAGTTGATCTACTTTGTCAATTTTATTACGTCCATGCAACCTACACTCTAATAGGTAATGATAGGTCCTAATCCCACCCGAGTATGTTTAGATTGGGTTCATTTTCCCATGCTATGCTCCGGATCCTACGCAAAATTTCGGCAGCACCTCCCCGCTGTTCTCCTGATACACGTCTCTGCAATAAACAGAGAGGATGTGTACCCGGAGAACAACAGGGGAGGCACTGACGAAATTTATGCGTCGGATCCGGAGCAAAGCATATGGGAAAACGAACCCAATCTAAACATACTCGGGCTGTCCATGGATAGCGTTGGACAATTCGAAAGAATCAAGGTTATAAATATGCAAATGCATGCATATTTATAACTATGACGCTTTCGAACGGGAGACACATATTGGTTACGCATACTGATGATTCAAGACACATATATAGCTAGCTATCAAGTTTCATCGGAATAGATCAAATAATTAATGGGGGAGGAGGACATGTCATTTGTGCTCACCCACGAACGAAGGGGCAGAGCTCGTCAAACGCACGGCGAGGTCGTCGAACACCAAACCTCGCAGCGATGAAACAACTGCACATTTAAAACTACCCGATCAACACAATTATATATGATGTTTTTCATAACAAAATCGAAAAATATATGACCTAACTAATAATTCACAAATATATGACCCCGTCGGCCTCTGGAAGGCCAAAGAACACCTTTTCGGGAGGTGTCGGGGGTCGGGGTGTCGTGTCGGTGTCGGGGTGCCGTGTCGGGGTCGGGGTCGGGGCTCGGGGTCGGGGTGTCGGGTCGGGTCGGGGTGTCGGGTCGGGGGTCGGGGTGCCGTGTCGGTGTCGGGGTCGGGGTGTCGGGTCAGGCTCGGGGTCGGGGTGTCGGGGTCGGGGTCGGGGTCGGGGTCGGGGTCGGGGTCTAGGGGTCGGGGTGTCGTGTCGGGGTGCCGGGTCGGGGTCGGGGTGCCGTGTCGGGTCGGGTTTTTTCCTCTTTTTTCCTTTTCTTCTTCTTCCTCTTCTTCCTTTTCTTCCTTTTCTTCCTTTTTCCTTCTTCTTCTTCTTCTTCTTCTTCTTCTTCTTCTTCTTCTTCTTCCTCCTTTCCTTTTCCTCTTCTTCTTCTCCTCCTCTCCCCTTTTTTCTTCTTCTTCTTCCTCTTCTTCTTTTTTCTTCTCCTCCTCCTCTTCTTCTTCTTCCTTTCCTTTTTCCTCTTCTTCTCCTCCTCTCCTCTTTTTTTCTTCTTCTTCTTCTTTCCTCAAACTACACTAAACCTAAAACTAAACCTAAAACTAAACCTAAATCTAAAACTAAAACTAAAACTAAAACTAAAACTAAATCTAAACTAAACATAAACCTAAAACTAAAAAAAGAAGAAAAAAGGAAAAAACTAAATCTAAACCTAAAACTAAACTAAAACTAAACCTAAAACTAAAACTAAAACTAAATCTAAACTAAACATAAACCTAAAACTAAAAAAACAGAACAAAAAGGAAAAAAAGAGGAGGTAGAGCTCACCTGGGGCAGGGCCGGTGGAGGAGGTGGCCGGTGGAGGAGGGGGCGGGGCGGTGGAGGAGGTGGCCGGTGGAGGAGGGGGCGGGGCGGCCTGGGGCGGCGGCGCCGGGCCCGGGGCGGTGGGGCGCGGGGGGCCGGGGCGCGGCGGCGCCGAGACGGTAGGGCGGCGGGGGCGACGGGGCGGGGGCCGGTGGGGCGCCGGGTGGTGGGCCGACGGCGCCGGGCGGCAGTGGTGACGGGGCGGGGGGCGGTGGGGCGGCGGGGTGGTGGGACGACCGGGCGGCGGCGAGTGGTGGGGGCGGCGGCGCGCGTGTGAAGAGCAGGGAGAGAAACAGGGCGGGGTGGGGCGCGGCCGTTAGATATGTTAAATCTTTGCCGTCCGCCCCCTTTGCCGTCCGCTTTTTTGCTCTTTGCCGTCTGCTAGCAGACGGCAAAGAGGGGGGCCGTTAAGTTTTTTTTAAGCAGCTCGTCAGTGGGGCCCCCTCCCTCTTTGCCGTCTGCTAGCGGACGACAAAGAACTGGCCGATGGCAAAGAAAGTCTTTGCCATCAGCCAGTTCTTAGCCGTCAGTTTTTGGGTAGCTGATGGCAAAGAGCTTCTTTGCCGTCTGCTAGCTGACGGCAAAGAGCTGGCAGATGGCAAAGTAGCTGATTCCAGTAGTGTACCATTCTCAATGTTTCAACCACCATGGTAGTTAAATAAAAATTTATTCCATTGTTGTAGGGAAAAATTGGCTTTTCGCAAAAATAATATAACCATAGAGCCTCCACCAGCCATATATGCATGTAGTGATAGCATTATCTGTTCATTGCTCTACTGTGTTATACTGCCAGCATATTCCATGTGCTGACCCGTTTTCGGGCTGCAACGTATCATGTTGCAGACTTTCCAGACGACGAGTAAGGTGCCATAGGTCGTTTGTCATGCACTCAGCTATGCCGTTGGAGTTGATGGACTCAATTTATCTTCCAAGCCTTCCGTTGTTATCTCATTTAGATGGCCTTAAGCCATATTTATTGTAATAAGTTCTCTTTTGGGACATTCGATGTAATAAGTGTGTGATTGCTACTCTGTTATAAATCCATTTAAGTACTGTGTGTGTCAGCATTACCGATCCAGGGATGACACTGAACACAGAGACTTGACCGTCTGAGGTTGGGTCGCTACAAGATGGTATCAGAGCACACGCTGAATGTAGGACACGACCACTAAGATAAGCCATAGGTCACTCTTCTCTACTCATTTCTGACTCGTCTCCATTTTCTACTCTTTAGGATGGCGGACTGAAGGAGCAAGTTTGCACAACCGGATGAAGACACACCGTTTGGATGACACTTGAAAGAAGTCACTAGGTATCTGAACATCGGAATACCAAGCTTCACCGAGACCTACACCACTACTTTACCAGAAGAGGAGCATTGGATGATTCGAGTTCAAGTTCCAGGAAGGACATTCCCGCCAGTCACTGAGCCCATAGAGTTTTCCTTTGATGCACCAACCTGGAGTTTAGGCAAGAGCATGGCAGCCCACATCGCCATGGGACGCATTGGTGAAGGTTATCACAAGGATCTCAAGGATACTATCTATCAGATATGTGGGCACCGAGACGAGCAATGGGAGATAGTCAGCACCAGGAGGGACATGTCCATTGCAGCTTTCATCCAGGAGCTAAACCAGCACATTCGTCGACAGGAGAACCAGATGTGCGCAGGCATGATGGATTTGAAGAAGGTGATGAATAGGATCATCGAGCTAGAAGAGGAACTCAAGTCTACACGCGATGGATACGAGGAGGAAATCGCAATACTAGTGGAGAAGAATGACGACCTGATAAGAAAGATAGGAGTATTCTTGGGAGACCCCGCGCCAGGAGGAGAAGACGGCGAACCCAAGGAAATTCGTTCTGAAGACTACATCATCATCGACGACACCGACTCCGACCCCGACGATAGTGATGATGATCATGAAGACGAAGCTGGAGCGGATATCATGGAGTCTTCCACCGATCAATTTAGATGACCACCACATGACTAGTAGTATTCCCCATGTATATAGTAGTAGTCCGAGCACTTTGTAACGATAGTTCTAGACCGATTGTATGCCCTTGCTTGAATTGATTGGTGTGATATGATTGTGTTTGTCTCATGTGCATATGGGTAGTGCTTTCTCGCTAGACCTCATTTCTATTCTAATCTCTTCCCTCTAGACCCATCAGATGCCTCCGAGACGTGACACTGGATTTGTCTTCCCATCTGAGATCACCCAGTTGATCCAGCAGCAGAATGCCTTGATGCACATATTAGTCCAGAACCAAGGCAACAACAACAACAACAACAACAACAACAACCCACCTCCAGTTGACAAATTAGCCCGTTTTCTGAGGTTGCGGCCGCCGGTGTTTTCCAGTAGCACCGAGCCAATAGTTGCGGATGACTGACTAACGCCCCTGCCTATTTCATGAGTATGATGAACAAGGTATTCATGGAGTTCTTGGATAAGTTTGTCGTGGTGTTCATTGATGATATCTTGGTATACTCGAAGAATGAAGAGGAACACAAGGAGCATTTGCATTAGTTCTTGAGAAGCTCAGGGAACATCAGTTATATGCCAAGTTCAGCAAATGTGAGTTTTGGTTGAAGGAAGTTGGATTTCTTGGACATGTTATATCAGGAGAAGGTATAGCAGTGGATCCTACCGAGGTTCAGTCAGTCACCGAGTGGTTGGCACCCACCTCAGTTGGGGAGATCCGCAGTTTTCTTGGACTCGCGGGATACTATCGGAGATTTATTGGGAATTTCTCCAAGATTGCGAAGCCTATGACGGCATTGTTGAAGAAGGACACCAAGTTCCATTGGACTAAAGAATGCGAAGCAAGTTTCCAGGAGTTGAAGAAACGTTTTACTGCAGCCCCAGTGCTGATTCTGCCGGATATACGCAAGGATTTCCAAGTGTATTGCGACGCCTCTCGCTTAGGACTTGGAGGAGTACTTATGCAATACGGAAGAGTTGTTTCATATGCCTCACGTCAACTTCGACTGCATGAGTTGAATTACACCACCCATGATTTGGAGTTAGCAGCCGTAGTGCATGCGCTCAAGACCTGGAGACATTTCCTTATTGGAAACCGTTGTGATGTGTACACGGATCATAAGACTTTGAAGTACATTTTCACGTAGAAGGAGCTGAACCTCAGGCAAAGGAGATGGTTGGAGCTCATAAAGGATTATGATATGAAGTTGCACTATCATCCAGGCAAGGCCAATGTCGTAGCAGACGCTTTGAGCCGGAAGAGTTACACCAATACCCTCGTAAACGGGGGATTGCCAAAGGAGTTAGCAGAGGATCTCAGGGAGCTTCGTTTGGAGATAGTCCCTAGAGGTTTTGTTGCAGCAATGGAGGTTCAGTCAACATTATTGGGAAAGATTCGAGAAGCTCAGAAGGATGACAAAGAAATTGCAGAGATAAACGAGAGAATGAGCAAAGGAAAAGCCAAGGGTTTTCGTGAGGATGAGCTCGACACCTTGTGGTTTGAGGACCATGTATACGTGCCCAATAATGCCGAGATCAGGAAGTTGATACTACAGGAAGCTCATGACTCACCATACTCGATATACCCCGGAAACACCAAGATGTATTTAGATTTGAAGGAGCATTTTTGGTGGACTGGAATGAAGAAGGATATTCTCGAGTTTGCCAGCCGAGTTACTCACAGCAAGGTTATCAAGTTTTGCAAAGTTTAGTGGAGCCACCATACCGAGGATGAAGCCACCAGGGAACGAGAGGATGATCTACGCAAAGACCACGCACACCTATTTTCTAGCCAACCCGAATCTCGGGGACGAGATTCATCTTAAGGGGGTAGGTTTGTAACATCCCAAATTTTCAATTTGGAATGTTATACATAGGTCATTCATGCATATCATATTTTTTATTGCATTTTGTTTTGTGATCCTCGAAATTCTAAGCAACTCAAGGACCCACGGAGAGAGTTGGGGATTTCACGTTCTTCATATTTGAATTTTGTCAAATATCGAAACAAGGATCACTTTGGTTTTAATTATTTTTCTCTCCGAAAATATTTCATATTAAATTATATGAGAGGAGATAATATGACTTCTCCAAAATAAATGAAATATTGGAGGAAAAATATTAAAATCAAATAAATAAATTTTATTTGGATATTATTGCAATTTTATTTGAATTAGTAAAAATATGCGTTTTTCAATTAGAGGCCCAAATAAATGTTCACTTTGTCCGAAATATTACTAGAGGACTGTGAAAATTTATTTCAGGATTTTAGAGTCCGTTTAGTATTTCTTTTGTTTGTTTTTCCGTGTCAGGTTTTTAAAAAAAATTGCACCGACCTAAACGGGCCGTGTCCGACTAGGACTCCTGGCCCGGCCGGCCATTATAAGCCAGGAGGCCCGACCCCGCCGCCAGCCCAAGCCACCGCCACGCCAAACCCTAGCGCTGCCGCCGCCTCGCGCCGCCGCCCCGCACTACCGCCACCCCGCCACCCAACCCCGCCGGAGCCGCCGCCGCCGCCCCGCAATCCCGCCGCCGACGTCGCCGGAGGTAGAAACCGCCGCCGCCTTCGTCTCGTTTTTTTTACAGAAAACCCTAGATCGGTTTTGTTCGGGGTTTTTCGGTTCGGTTATTTAGCGGACGTTCGTCCGTACGCTCATTTTAACGAACGCAGTTCATCCGTTAGCCGCAGACAGCGAACGTTTGTTCGTTAGCCTGTTCGTCCGTTTTTCTTTTTCCAGGGTTTTTTGCGATTATTTCCGATCGCGATTTTTGCCCTAATCTTCGATCTAGTATAACTTTTCGCTCGTTTATCCAAATCAGGTGAAACAAGCGCCTAGATCTTCGTCTCGAAGCCCTCTTTCTGTTTAACCAACTTGAACAAGATTTTGGTATTGTAAAATTTGACTTTAGTCCAGATTAGTAATCGGACCTTGTTTCTTTCGCAGTTTGAGTTTCGTTGCTCCGTTTGATTTGATTCTTTTTGCAAACCGGAGTTCTTCAGTTGAACTTTCTAGTTAGATCTTTATTTGAGATTTACTCGTGCATCTTTGCTTGAGTGCTTATGTATGCTATTGTTTCTTTGCGATAGAATTCCCGGAGTGCGAAGCGTGCTACTACGAGTCACTATGTTTTGCGGATCGTCAGCAAGGCAAGTAACACATTGATCATACTCTTTTCATACCCAGTTTATGCATTAGTTACAATCCTCAAACACTGCATGATTAGGATGTGATTAACTTGTGTGTCTGGGAAGTAGTTGATGAGGTAGAACCTATCACCTGTTTTATTATCAAACCCATGGGAGTTACTTCTATGCTATGCTTATATTGCCATGCTATGCTCGTAGACGTGGATTGGGTTTGAGTGTATTCCATGACAAATGTGAGATTGTTAATTAATGGTTCAATTTAAGGTGGCAACTTTAATACAAATCTAGGTGGATTGTTGGTTTTGGGCACCTGGGGTTATACCAGTGTTGTCCTAGGAGATCCCGGGGTTATACCGTGTGATCCTCCTATGGTCCGCCACCCAGGCTCAAAGGGATCATAAGATTATTCATGCTAGAGACTTCCTTGTGCAGCCACAAGCTATTATGGGCTCTAGCATGGTTGAGTAGGTTGCATGACCTCTTCCAGTGGTAGGCTAGCAGATGTAGGGGATGTAGGTTGGTACTCTCTACCCGGGTTAGAGTTAATGCTTCTGAAAGACTGTGTCTCGGTCATCCGTTTCTCAAATACCTTGTAGTGGAGAAATTCCAACGGAGGAGATCAAGTCTTGTGGGGAAAAGTGTGCAAAGCTCTGCAGAGTGTATAAACTAATCATGGTTAGCCGTGTCCCTAGTTACAGACAACTTGAGTATCTGGTACTTGAATTATTGATTTGATCTCATCACGCTAAATTAATTTGTTGGGTTGTTAATGATTACTTTTAGTTGGGATTGAGATGGGGGTACCATTCTCAATGTTTCAACCACCATGGTAGTTAAATAAAAATTTATTGCTTTGTTGTAGGGAAAAATTGGCTTTTTGCAAAAATAATATAACCATAGAGCCTCCACCAGCCATATATGCATGTAGTGATAGCATTTATCTGTTCATTGCTCTACTGTGTTATACTGCCATCATATTCCATGTGCTGACCCGTTTTTGGGCTGCAACGTATCATGTTGCAGACTTTTCAGACGACGAGTAAGGTGTCATAGGTCGTTTGTCATGCACTGAGCTATGCCGTTGGAGTTGATGGACTCACTTTATCTTCCAAGCCTTCCGCTGTTATCTTATTTAGATGGCCTTAAGCCTTATTTATTGTAATAAGTTCTCTTTTGAGACATTCGATGTAATAAGTGTGTGATTTCTACTCTGTTATAAATCCATTTAAGTACTGTGTGTGTCAGCATTGCCGATCCAGGGATGACACTGAACACAGAGACTTGACCGTCTGAGGTCGGATCGCTACAATAGTGATGAGAGACTCAAATTTTTCAGCACAAGCCTAGTCGCGGGGATAGGAACGTGCCGCACCAAGGACACACCCGCGCCCCCACCTTTGAGCAGAGCGGCTCCCAATCATCTATCGTGAGCCTTTTGATGGCTAAGGGAAACCTAAGTAGGTGAAAGGAAATTTCCCTACTTTGCAGTTTAACAGGCGATGTCCCGCGTCACTATCTACCCCCATGGATAGAACTTCATATTTGTGGAAATTGATTTTCAGCCCTGACAACAGCTCGAAACTAAGTAAGAGTGCTTTCACCGTAGCTATGCTATGAGGGTCAGGCTGAAAAAGCAGCAGCGTGTCGTCTGCATACTGGAGGTGGGAAACCCCCTGGGATTAGGTGACCAACCACCCCTTTAATGTGGTTGGTAGTTGTGGCTTTACGCAGCATTGCCGCAAGGGCGTCGACCACAAAGTTGAATAGAATCGGGGACATGGGGTCGCCCTGGCGTAGTCCGCGTCTGTTACGGAAGAAGTGCCCTACATCCCCGTTGACAGAGATTGCAGTTTGCCCCCCCCCCCCCCCGAGACTAGCAGCATCTCTCTGTGAACCCAGACTACCGAGAAACCGCGACTCAGCGGTACCTAATGCAGGAAATCCCAATTTACTTGGTCTTACGCCTTCTCGAAGTCTACTTTCAGAAGAATGCCCTGTTCTTTCGTGCATTTCAGCTCATGAATGATCTCCTGAATGGCAAGCGGGCCCTCCAGTATGTTACTCCCATGAATGAATGCCGATTGCGTGCGGCTAATCATTCAGTGAGTGATCGGCACCAAACGGGTTGTACACGCTTTAGCACAGATATTGAGCGGAACGTGTTTGGAAACGTAGCATGCAATTTCAAAAAAACTCCTACGCTCATGAAAGATCTATCTAGGAGATGCATAGCAACGAGAGGGGGAGAGTGTGTCCACGTACCCTCGTAGACCGAAAGCGGAAGCGTTTGACAATGCGGTTGATGTAGTCAAACTTCTTCTAGATCCGACCGATCAAGCACCGAACGTACGGCACCTCCAAGTTTTGCACATGTTCAGCTTGATGACATCCCTCGTCCTCTTGATCCATCAAAGGTGTCAAGGATGAAGATGAGTTCCGTCAGCACGGTGGCGTGGTGACGGCGATGGTGAAGTGATCCGCGCAGGGCTTCGCCTAAGCACTACGAAGATATGACCGGAGGCGTAAACTATGGAGGGGGTGCCGCACATGACTAACAATAGTTGGTGTATGTTCTAGCAGTGCCCCCCCCACACACACATATATATATATAGGTTGGAGGGGAGGAGAGGCAGTCAAGGGGGCTCCCCAAGTGGGAGGAATTCTACTTGGGGTCCTCCCTGTAAGTGCGTCTAGTGCCCTTAGTGATTTTGGTGTATTGAAGACTTATAGGTTAAGGGACTAATGCGTTTGTGAGTGTACACAGGTCTATAAGTCTATAAGGAGTTTGATATTTACGGAGAAAGTCGACCCCTAAAAATGAATGTCTTCAACTGAAGACTTTGAAAGTGAAGAAATTGGTGTGACCGTGAAGACTTGATATTCATGCGAGGAATATGAAGCGTGAAGACTTTTGTTTTCGTAGCTTCATTTTCTCTTTCTTGAGTCATAGGAAACACCATACTGTTAAAGGGGTTCAAGGTAAAACTAAGGAAAAGTTTTTAAGTGTTGCTCATCTCAAAATCCTACACCTACCAATCCTTTCGAGTGAAGCCATTGGAAATCTCATACAGTTCAGTCAATTTCTTCAGTGACAGAGACGAAGATCTTCTGGTCTCTGAGGAATTTGTTCTGACTGAGGAGTTAGGAATTCGCCAGTGCGGATTGCCTACAAGTGAGGAACATGATAGCCCTGAGGAATTTGATACTCAAATATCCGACCGTTGTTGTGCTATGCGCCAGCTGTCCCAAAATATCTACCCACCTAACGGTCATATCATTGAAGGACATTTATGTATTATCACGTCGGGCTGCTCCCTAGGCTATAAATAGCCCCCCCCCTACAACCACTAGTTGGTTGGCTACTCTGAGAGAAACTGACACTTGTCATTGAGAGCATCCCATCCTCCGAGGACTTTGAGCGAAAATCATCAAGTGAGGAAAACCCAAACCCAAACCCAAACACCTACAAACCCAAAGTGATTGAGCATCACTAAAGAGATTGTTCATGTCTGGAACCGACGCTTGTTACCTTTGAGGACCGTGCATCCTCCAGATGGTTAGGCGTCATGGTCTAGAGCATCCAAGAGGAAATTGTGGATCGCCGAGTGACCGAGTCTGTGAAGGTTTGGAAGTCACCTAAAGACTTACCACGAGTGATTCGGCGAGGTCTGTGTGACCTTAGCTCAAGGAGAATACGGTGAGGACTATTTGTCCGGGACTGTGTGTCCTCGGGTTTAAATACCTAGCCGCTCCAACCAGACGTACGACTGTCACAGCAGTTGGAATTGGTCTACCAAATCATTGTCTTCACCGAGCTACTGGTTCTATTTCCTCAACCCTCCATTTCCTCATTCATATACTGTTGTACTTGATCATTACTGTTTGAAGACTTTGATTGAATACTTTCTCAATTTCCCCAGTCCTAATTCTTCAGTCACTCTGTCTTCAGCCTGCGTATCCTGTGTTTACGCTACTTGTACTATGTGCTTATTTTCATTTCATCATGATGACTGTGCTACTGCTCTGTTATGCTTGCATCTGAGTACTTATTCCGTTGCTAGTTGTTCGTGACTTAGGAAATTCCTCACCTTGAAATTCCTCAGTGATGAATTTGTAAAATCGCCTATTCACCCCCTAGTAGATATAACGCACTTTCAATTGGTATCAGAGCAAGGTACTCCCTTGTTTTGTGTGATTTTGGTTTAACCGCCTGGAGTTTTAGTTATGTCGACTGCAAGTATGATCAAGGTCTCTGCTGGGTGTCCTACCTTCGATGGGACGGACTACCCCTACTGGAAGAGTAAGATGTGAATGCATCTTGAGGCAATTGATAACGATCTCTGGTACGTTGTGGAAAATGGTGTTCCATCCTTCACTCCTACAATCAACGCTGCTGATGTGAAGAGATTCAAGCAACTCGAATCTCAAGCGAAGAACATCATATGTGGCCATCTGAGCAAAGGGCGGTATGGCAGAGTGAGTGCTTTGGAGACAGCTAAGCTTATCTGGGATAGGCTATCCTAGGTCAACGAAGGAGTCTCAACACAGCATGACTCTCGAGTTGACGTTCTTTGCAATCTCTTCAACCGCTTCAAAAGACTCGACAATGAAAATGTTCAGCAAACCTTCGATCGCCTCACTGACATCTCAAATGAGCTTCAAGCACTTGGTGCCACTGACATCATCGACCATGAGGTGGTGAAGAAATTGCTGAGATCGCTTGATTCCTCATTTGACACTCTTGCACCAATGATACAAGAACATGGAGACTATAAGTCAGTTAATCCCGCAGATATCCTCGAGAGGCTAAAGACTCATGAGTTCCAACTTGCTGAGAAGAGAGATCTCTATGGACCGAGCTATGGCAAATCACGCGCTCTGAAGGCCAAGGCAGTCTCTGAATCTGAAGGTGGGGATTTTGGTAGCAGCCTAGGTGATCCTGAACAACTGAGCCAGGAGCTAGCAATGCTCGTGAGGAAATTCCATAAGTTCTCAAGGCGTGGTCGCTTTGGTAAATCCTCAAGAAGTGATGACATGAGATCAGATTCCTCATCCCGTGACTACAAGAAGAGAACTTGCCACAAATGCAAGAAACCTGGTCACTACATTACTGATTGTCCTTAGTGGGAGAAGGAAGCAAAGAAGAGGAAATACAAGGATTACAATTCTGATGACGCGAAGAAGAAGAAATCTTCAAAGTCTTCATCGTCAAAATCTTCGAAGTCTTCATCTCACAAGAAGAGCAGCTCCAAAAAGGCTCGGGCATTCATTGGCAAGGAAATGGACTCTGAAGCTGAATCTGAGGAAAAAGAGGAAGAGGAGACATCCAAGGAGTCAGACTCTGGTGTGGCGAGCCTAGCCCTCGCTACTGCGTTCGTCAGCAAGTCCATCTTCAACAATGAGGAAAATGAATTCCCCAACACTGCTGACGACGGCGAGGATGACTACGCTCCCACCTATTGCTTCATGGCAAAGGGTGCCAAGGTACTCAAATATCCCTGCTCTGAATCAAGTGAGGATGAATCTGATGAAAACCTCAAGCCTAGCTATTTTAAACTTGCTAAGATTGTTGTGAAACAACAAAAGGCTTTTGAAAAGATTCAAAATATGCTACACAAAAGCGATGACCTGTTGGGTGAAGAAATGGATCGAACTCAAACCTTGACTGATAATCTCTAGAGACTTCAGTCTAAGTTTGAGAACCTTCAAAGTCATCATAACACTCTCTTATCTGATCATGAGCAGCTTTCTTATGAATTTCTTCAAAGAAAGCAAGATCTTGAAAAGCTAAGGGTGAGTTATGAAGATCTTCAGAAGGAACGTGATGAAGGAAATATGCCCTAGAGGCATTAATAAAGTTGTTATTTATATTTCCTTATACCATGATAACTGTTTATTATTCATGCTAGAATTGTATTAACCGGAAACTTAGTACATGTGTGAATACATAGACAAACAGAGTGTCCCTAGTATGCCTCTACTTGACTAGCTCGTTCATCAAAGATGGTTAAGTTTCCTAGCCATAGACATGTGTTGTCATTTGATGAACGGGATCACATCATTAGAGCATGATGCGATGGACAAGACCATTCCGTTAGCTTAGCAGAATGATCGTATAGTTTTATTGCTATTGCTTTCTTCATGACTTATACATGTTCCTCTAACTATGAGATTATGCAACTCCTGAATACCGGAGGAACACCTTGTGTGCTATCAAACATCACAATGTAACTGGGTGATCATAAAGATGCTCTACAGGTGTCTCCGATGGTGTTTGTTGAGTTGGCATAGATCGAGATTAGGATTTGTCAGTCCGTGTATCGGAGAGGTATCTCTGGGCCCTCTCGGTAATGCACATCACTATAAGCCTTGCAAGCAATGTGACTAATGATTTAGTTGCGGGATGATGCATTACCGAACGAGTAAAGAGACTTGCCGGTAACGAGATTGAACTAGGTATTGTGATACCGACGATTGAATCTCAGGCAAGTAACATACCGATGACAAAGGGAACAACATATGCTGTTATGCGGTTTGACCGATAAATATCTTCGTAGAATATGTAGGAGCCAATATGACCATCCAGGTTCCGCTATTTGTTATTGACCGGAGATGTGTCTCGGTCATGTCTACATAGTTCTCGAACCCGTAGCGTCCGCACGCTTAACGTTCGATGACGATTGGTATTATGAGTTTATGTGATTTGATGTACCGATGGTTGTTCAGAGTCCCGGATGAGATCGCGGACATGACGAGGAGTCTCGAAATGGTCGAGAGGTAAAGATCAATATATTGGAAGGCTATATTCGGACATCGGAAAGGTTCCGAGTGATTCGGGTATTTTTCGGAGAACCGGAGAGTTACGAGAATTCGCCGGAGGAAGTAGTGGGCCTTAATGGGCCATACGGGAAAGGAGAGAAGGGCCACATGGGGCGCCCCCCCCCCATGGGTTGGTCCGATTTGGACTAGGAAGGGGCGGCGCCCCCCTCCTTCCTTCTCCCCTCTTCCTCCTTCCTTCTTCTCCTACTTGGACTAGGAAAGGGGGAAACCTACTCCTACTAGGAGTAGGAATCCCCCCTTGGGCGCGCCCCTTGTGGCCGGCCCTCCTCCTCCTCCCCTCCTTTATATACGGGGAGGGGGGCACCCCACAGACACACAAGTTGATTTCTTAGCCGTGTGCGGTGCCCCCCTCCACAGTTTTCCACCTCGGTCATATTGTCGTAATGTTTAGGCGAAGCCCTGCGTCGGTAACTTCATCATCACCATCTCCATGCCGTTGTGCTGACGAAACTCTCCCTCGGCGATCTAGAGTTCGAGGGACGTCACCGAGCTGAACGTGTGCAGATCGCGGAGGTGCCAAACGTTCGGTACTTGGATCGGTTGGATCGTGAAGACGTTCGACTACGTCAACCGCGTTACTAAACGCTTCCGCTTTCGGTCTACGAGGGTACGTGGACACACTCTCCCCGCTCATTTCTATGCTTCTCCTAGATAGATCTTGCGCGATCGTAGGAAATTTTTGGAATACTACGTTCCCCAACAGTGGCATCCGAGCCAGGTCTATGCGTAGATGTTATATGGACGAGTAGAACACAAAGAGTTGTGGGCGATAATAGTCATACTTCTTACGACCATGTCATACTTTGATTCGGCGTTATTGTTGGATGAAGCGGCCCAGACCGACATTACGTGACCACGTTCATGAGACTGGTTCTACCGCCGTGCTTCGCACATAGGTGGCTACTGGGTGTCTGTTTCTCTAGCTTTAGTTGAATCGAGTTTGACTATGCCCGGTCCTTGTTGAAGGTTAAAACAGCACACTTGACGAAAAATCGTTGTGGTTTCGATGCGTAGGTACGAACGGTTATTGCTAGAAGCCCGTAGCAGCCACGTAAAGCTTGCAACAACAAAGTAGAGGACGTCTAACTTGTTTTTGTAGCGCATGTTGTGATGTGATATGGTCAAGACGTGATGAGATATAAATTGTTGTATGAGATGATCATGCTTTGTTAAAGTTATCGGCAACTGGCAAGAACCTTATGGTTGTCTCTTGCATAAGATGCAGGCGCCATATAATTGATTTACTTTATCGCTATGCGATACCAATAGTTTCAAAAGTAATAGTTGGCGAGACGACCATGTGATGACACGTTGATAAAGATCAAGATGATGGAGATCATGGTGTCATGCCGGTGACGATGGAGATCAAGACGGTACTTTGGAGATGGAGATCAAAGGCACAAGATGATGATGGCCATATCATGTCACATATTTTGATTGCATCTGATGTTTATCTTTTATGCATATTATTTTGCTTAGTACGATGGTAGCATTATGAGATGATCCCATACTAAAATTTCAAGGTATAAGTGTTCTCCCTGAGTATGCACCGTTGCGACAGTTCTTCGTGCTGAGACACCACGTGATGATCGGGTGTGATAAGCTCTACGTTCACATACAACGGGTGCAAGCCAGTTTTGCACACGCAAAATACTCGGGTTAAACTTGACGAGCCTAGCATATGCAGATATGGCCTCGGAACACTGAGACCAATAGGTCGAGCGTGAATCATATAGTAGATATGATCAACATAGTGACGTTCACCATTGAAAACTACTCCATCTCACGTGATGATCGGACATGGTTTAGTTGATATGGATCACGGGATCACTTAGATGATTAGAGGGATGTCTATCTAAGTGGGAGTTCTTAATTAATATGATTAATTGAACTTTAATTTATCATGAACTTAGTCCTGATAGTTTTTGCATATCTATGTTGTAGATCAATAGCTCGCGTATAGCTCCCCTATTTTATTTTTGATATGTTCCTAGAGAAAAATAAGTTGAAAGATGATAGTAGCAATGATGCAGACTGGGTCCGTGATCTGAGGATTATCCTCATTGCTGCACAGAAGAATTATGTCCTTGATGCACCGCTAGGTGACGGACCTATGATACGTTTCCAACGTATTTATAATTTTTGATTGTTCCATGCTATTATATTATCAATCATGGATGTTTTATATGCATTTATATGCTATTTTATATGATTTTTGGGACTAACCTATTAACCTAGAGCCCAGTGCCAGTTTCTGTTTTTTTCCTTGTTTTTGAGTATCGCAAAAAAGGAAAACCAAACGGAGTCGAATTGACCTGAAAAATTGACGGAGATTATTTTTGGACCAGAAGAAGCCCACGGAGCACCGGAGATGGGCCAGAGGAGTCCCGAGGCACCCACGAGGGTGGGGGCACGCCCTACCCCCCTGGGCGTCCCCCCTACCTCGTGGCTGCCTCGGAGACCCCCTTGACTTGTTCCCGATGCCAAAACCTCTTATATATACAGAAACCCCCAGAACATAACCTAGATCGGAAGTTCGGCCGCCGCAAACTTCTATAGCCACCGAGGAGGGAGTAGTTCACCCTCGGGGCTGAGGGTATGTACCAGTAGGTATGTGTTTGATATCTCTCTCTCGTGTTCTTGAGGTGGTACGATCTTGATGTATCGCGAGCTTTGATATTATAGTTGGACCTTATGATGTTTCTCCCCCTCCACTCTCTTGTAATGGATTGAGTTTTCCCTTTGAAGTTATCTTATCGGATTGATTCTTTAAGGATTTGGGAACACTTGATGTATGTCTTGCATGTGCTTATCTGTGGTGACAATGGGATATTCACATGATCTACTTGATGTATGTTTTGGTGATCAACTTGCGGGTTCCGTAACCTTGTGAACTTATGCATAGGGGTTGGCACACGTTTTCGTCTTGACTCTCCGATAGAAACTTTGGGGCACTCTTTGAAGTTCTTTGTGTTGGTTGAATAGATGAATCTGAGATTGTGTGATGCATATCGTATAATCATACCCATGGATACTTGAGGTGACATTGGAGTATCTAGGTGACATTATGGCTTTGGTTGGTTTGTGTCTTAAGGTGTTATTCTAGTACGAACTCTATGATAGATCGAACGGAAAGAATAGCTTCATGTTATTTTACTACGGACTCTTGAATAGATCGATCAGAAAGGATAACTTTGAGGTGGTTTCATACCCTACCATAATATCTTCGTTCATTCTCCGCTATTAGTGACTTTGGAGTGACTCTTTGTTGCATGTTGAGGGATAGTTATATGATCCAATTATGTTATTATTGCTGAGAGAACTTGCACTAGTGAAAGTATGAACCCTATGCCTTGTTTCCTAGCATTGCAATACCATTTACGCTCACTTTTATCATTAGTTACCTTGCTGTTTTTATATTTTCAGATTACAAAAACCTATATCTACCATCCATATTGCACTTGTATCACCATCTCTTCGCCGAACTAGTGCACCTATACAATTTACCATTGTATTGGGTGTGTTGGGGACACAAGAGACTCTTTGTTATTTGGTTGCAGGGTTGCTTGAGAGAGACCATCTTCATCCTACACCTCCGACGGATTGATAAACCTTAGGTCATCCACTTGAGGGAAATTTTCTTCTGTCCCACAAACCTCTGCACTTGGAGCCCCAACAACGTCTACAAGAAGAAGGTTGTGTAGTAGACATCAAGTAGTTTCTGGCACCGTTGCCGGGGAGGTGAGTGCTTGAAGGTATATCTTTAGATGTTGCAATCGAATCTTTTAGTTTCTTGTTTTATCACTAGTTTAGTTTATAAAAGAAAACTACAAAAAATTGGAATTGAGGGTGCCTCATACGCTTCATCTTTTTAATGTCTTTCGTGAAAATAAGGATTCCGATAATTGTGCTCAGGTGCTAGAAGAAGAATGCATTAGAATGTTTGGCACTAAATATTTGTATGATGAGCATGATTGCAATGTTGTTAGTATGAATTCCTTGAATATCCATGATGCTAACGATATGCAAAGCCACAAGCTTGGGGATGCTATTTTTGATGAAGTTGATATTTTTGTCCCCCAAGTCTAGATGAGCAAATTTATTTTGATGATAACATGCCTCCTATTTATGATGATTATATTGATGAAAGCGGGTTTGGAAGAGTGTCAACTTTAGGAAGTAGTGATCCCGCTATTTTGGAGGGTGTTGAATCTTATAATATTTATGAAAGTGAATTTGGAGAGGTCATGACTTTATTTATTGATGAATCCACTATTTCAGAAGAGGTTTCAATTGATTATGAGAATAAAGTTGCTATTTATGATGATTATTGTGATGATATGTATTCTATAAAGAATAATGATAACCATGGAACTTGTCATCATGATTTTAATTTTCAATTGGATTATGCCTCACATGATAGTTATTTTGTTGACTTTGCTCCCACTACTATTTATGAGAAGAAATTCGCTTATGTGGAGAGTAATAAAAATTCTATGATTGTGGCTCATGAAAAGAATGCTTTATGTGATAGTTATATCTTTGAATTCATTCATGATGCTACTGAAAATTATTATGAGGGAGGAACATATGCTTGTAGGAATTGCAATAATATCTAGTTTCCTCTCTATGTGCTTAAGGTTTTGAAGTTATGCTTGTTTTGCCTTCCTATGCTAGTTGATTATTGTTCCCATAAGTTGTTTGATGAAAAAAGCCCTATGCATAGGAAGTGGGTTAGAATTAAATATGCTAGTCATATTCCTCATGATGCTCTCTTTATGTTTCAATTCTTATCTTTTATGTGAGCATCATTGAAATCATCATGCCTGGCTAGGGCGTTAAACGTTAGCGCTTATTGGGAGGCAACCCAATCTTATTTTTGTTCTTTGATTTTTGTTCCTGTTTAGTAATAAATAATTCATCTAGCCTATGTTTAGATGTGGTTTTATTGTTTTAATTAGTGTTTGTGCCAAGTAGAACCTTTGGGAAGACTTGGGTGAAGTCTTTGCGACCTTGCTGTAAAAAACAGAAACTTTGCGCTCACTAGGTAGAACCTTTGGGAAGACTTGGGTGAAGTCTTTGCGACCTTGCTGTAAAAAACAGAAACTTTGCGCTCACTAGTTTAGCTGCCATTTTTTACTGGAGAGTTCTTTTAGGTTTATTATTTTTTCATATGATTAACAGACAAATTTCTCAGGTCCACAAATTTATTTTATAATTTTTGGAGTTACAGAAGTATTCGAATGATACAGATTACTACATACTGTTCTGTTTTTGACAGATTCTGTTTTCTATGTGTTGTTTGCTTATTTTGATGAATCTATGAGTAGTATCGGAGGGTATGAACCATAGAGAAGTTGGAATACAGTAGATATTACACCAATATGAATTTAGAATGAGTTCACAACAGTACCTAAGTTGTGGTTTTATTTTCTTGTACTAACGGAGCTTATGAGTTTTCTGTTGAGTGTTGTGTTGTGAAGTTTTCAAGTTTTGGGTAAAGATTCGATGGAATATGGAATAAGGAGTGACAAGAGCCTAAGCTTGGGGACGCCCAAGGAACCCCAAGGTAATATTCAAGGATAACCAAGACTAAGCTTGGGGATGCCCCGGATGGCATCCCCTCTTTCGTCTTCGTTCATCGGTAACTTGACTTGGAGCTATATTTTTATTCACCACATGATATGTGTTTTGCTTGGAGCGTCATTTCTTTTCTTTTACTTTGCTTGTTGTTTGAATAAAATACCAAGATCTGAAATTCTTAAATGTTAGAGAGTATTCACATAGTTACATAATTATTCGATTACTCATTGATCTTCACTTATATCTTTTGGAGTAGTTTGTCATTTGCTCTAGTGCTTCACTTATATATTTTAGAGCACGGTGGTGGTTTTATTTTGAAGAAATAGATGAACTCTCATGCTTTACTTATACTATTTTGAGAGTCTTATATAACAGCATGGTAATTTGCTTTGGTTATGAATTTAGTCCTAATATGATAGGCATCCAAGAGGGATATAATAAAAACTTTCATATAGAGTGCATTGAATACTATGAGAAGTATGATACTTGATGATTGTTTTGAGATATGAAGATGGTAATATTAGAGTCATGCTAGTTGAGTAATTGTGAAATTGAGAAATACTTGTGTTGAGGTTTGCAAGTCCTGTAGCATGCACGTATGGTAACCGTTGTGTAACAAATTTGAAACATGAGGTGTTATTTGATTGTCATCCTTATGAGTGGCGGTCAGGGACGAGCGATGGTCTTTTCCTACCAATCTATCCCCCTAGGAGCATGCGCGTAGTGCTTGGTTTTGATGACTTGTAGATTTTTGGAATAAGTATGTGAGTTCTTTATGACTAATGTTGAGTCCATGGATTATACGCACTCTCACCCTTCCATCATTGCTAGCCTCTTCGGTAACGTGCATTGCCCTTTCTCACCTTGAGAGTTGGTGCAAACTTCCTCGGTGCATCCAAACCCAGTGATATGATACGCTCTATCACACATAAACCTCCTTATATCTTCCTCAAAACAGCCACCATACCTACCTATTATGGCATTTCCATAGCCATTCCGAGATATATTGCCATGTAACTTTCCACCGTTTCGTTTATTATGACACGCTTCATCATTGTCATATTGCCTTGCATGATCATGTAGTTGACATCGTATTTGTGGCAAGGCCACCATGCATAATTTTTCATACATGTCACACTTGATTCATTTCCTATCCCGGTACACCACCGGAGGCTCTCATATAGTCATACTTTGTTCTAGTATCGAGTTGTAAATAAATAGAAGTGTGATGATCATCATTATTATAGCATTTTCCCGAAAAAAAGAAAAAAAATAGAAAGGCCAAAAAAAAAAAGAGAAAGGCCAAATAAAAAAAGAAAGGCCAAATAAAAAAAAGAAAAAAAGATAAAAGGGACAATGCTACTATCCTTTTTCCACACTTGTGCTTCAAAGTAGCACCATGATCTTCATGATAGAGAGTCTCTTATTTTGTCACTTTCATATACTAGTGGGAATTTTTCATTATAGGACTTGGCTTGTATATTCCAACAATGGGCTTCCTCAAATGCCCTAGGTCTTCATGAGCAAGCAAGTTGGATGCACACCCACTTAGTTTCTTCTGTTGAGCTTTCATACATTTATAGCTCTAGTGCATCCGTTGCATGGCAATCCCTACTCCTCGCATTGACATCAATTGATGGGCATCTCCATAGCCTGTTGATTAGCCCCATCAATGTGAGACTTTCTCCTTTTTCGTCTTCTCCACACAACCCCCATCATCATATTCTATTCCACCCATAGTGCTATGTCCATGGCTCACGCTCATGTATTGCGTGAAAGTTGAAAAAAGTTTGAGAATACTAAAGTATGAAACAATTGCTTGGCTTGTCATCGGGGTTGTGCATGATGAGAGCATTTTGTGTGACGAAAATGAAGCATGGCCAAACTATATGATTTTGTAGGGATGAGCTTTCTTTGGCTATGTTATTTTGATAGGACATAATTGCTTGGTTAGTATGCTTGAAGTATTATTATTTTTATGTCAATATTAAACTTTTGTCTTGAATCTTATGGATCTGAATATTCTTGCCACAATAAAGAAGATTACATTGATAAATATGTTAGGTAGCATTCCACATCAAAAATTCTGTTTTTATCATTTACCTACTCGAGGACGAGCAGGAATTAAGCTTGTGGATGCTTGATACGTCTCCAACGTATCTATGATTTTTGATTGTTCCATGCTATTATATTATCAATCGTGGATGTTTTATATGCATTTATATGCTATTTTATATGATTTTTGGGACTAACCTATTAACCTAGAGCCCAGTGCCAGTTTCTGTTTTTTCCTTGTTTTTGAGTATCGTAGAAATGGAAAACCAAACGGAGTCCAATTGACCTGAAAATTGATGGAGATTATTTTTGGACCAGAAGAAGCCCACGGAGCACCGGAGATGGGCCAGAGGAGTCCTGAGGCACCCACGAGGGTGGGGGCGCGCCCCCCTACCTCGTGGCCGCCTCGGAGACCCCCTTGACTTGTTCCCGACGCCAAAACCTCTTATATATACAGAAACCCCCATAACATAACCTAGATCGGGAGTTCCGCCGCCGCAAGCCTCTGTAGCCACCGAAAACCAATCTAGACCCGTTCCGGCACCCTGCCGGAGGGGGAAATCCCTCTCCGGTGGCCATCTTCATCATCCCGGTGCTCTCCATGACGATGAGGGAGTAGTTCACCCTCGGGTCTGAGGGTATGTACCAGTAGCTATGTGTTCGATCTCTCTCTCTCTCTCTCTCTCTTGTGTTCTTGAGGTGGTACGATCTTGATGTATCGCGAGCTTTGCTATTATAGTTGGATCTTATGATGTTTCTCCCCCTCTACTCTCTTGTAATGGATTGAGTTTTCCCTTTGAAGTTATCTTATCGGATTGAGTCATTAAGGATTTGAGAACACTTGATGTATGTGTTGCATGTGCTTATCTGTGGTGACAATGGGATATCCACGTGATCTACTTGATGTATGTTTTGGTGGTCAACTTGCGGGTTCCGTAACCTTGTGAACTTATGCATAGGGGTTGGCACACGTTTTCGTCTTGACTCTTCGGTAGAAACTTTGGGGCACTCTTTGAAGTTCTTTGTGTTGGTTGAATAGATGAATCTGAGATTTTGTGATGCATATCGTATAAACATACCCAAGGATACTTGAGGTGACATTCGAGTATCTAGGTGACATTAGGGTTTTGGTTGATTTGTGTCTTAAGTTGTTATTCTAGTATGAACTCTATGATAGATCGAACGGAAAGAATAGCTTCATGTTATTTTACTACGGACTCTTGAATAGATCGATTAGAAAGGATAACTTTGAGGTGGTTGCGTACCCTACCATAATCTCTTCGTTCGTTCTCCGCTATTAGTGACTTTGGAGTGACTCTTTGTTGCATGTTGAGGGATAGTTATATGATCCAATTATGTTATTATTGTTTAGGGAACTTGCACTAGTGAAAGTATGAACCCTAGGCCTTGTTTCCTAGCATTGCAATACCGTTTACGCTCACTTATATCATTAGTTACCTTGCTGTTTTTGTATTTTCAGATTACAAAAACCTATATCTACCATCCATATTGCACTAGTATCACCATCTCTTCACCGAACTAGTGCACCTATACAATTTTACCATTGTATTGGGTGTGTTGGGGACACAAGAGACTCTTTGTTATTTGGTTGCAGGGTTGCTTGAGAGAGACCATCTTCATCCTACGCCTCCCACGAATTGATAAACCTTAGGTCATCCACTTGAGGGAAATTTTCTACTGTCCTACAAACCTCTGCACTTGGAGGCCCAACAACGTCTACAAGAAGAAGGTTGTGTATTAGACATCAACCTATTGCAGGAGCATATGCAGACGTTATGAACGTTTGGCAAGGTCGGTATGATGACTACTTGATAGTTTAGTGCGCCATGCTTTCGGCTTAGAACTGGGACTTCAAAAACGTTTTGAACGACAAGGAGCATATAAGATGTTCCAAGAGCTGAAATTGGTATTTCAGACTCATGCCTGAGTCGAGAGGTGTGAGACCTCTGACATGTATTTTGCCTACAAGATGGAGGAGAATAGCTCAACAAGTGAGCATGTGCTCAGAATGTCTGAGTACTACAATCCCTTGAATCAAGTGGGAGTTAATCTTCCATATATGATAGTGATTGACAGAGTTCTCTAGTCACTATCACCAAGTTACTGGAACTTCGTGACGAACTATAATATGCAAGGGATGACGTAAACGATTCCCCGAGCTCTTCGCGATGCTGAAATCGGCGAAGGTAGAAAAGCATCAAGTGTTGATGGTTGACAAGACCACTAGTTTCGAGTTAAAGGGCAAGGGAAAGAATGGGAACTTCAAGAAGAATGACAAGCAAGTTTTCACTCACATGAAGAAGCCCAAAGCTTGACCCAAGCCTAAAACTGAGTGCTTATACTTCAAAGGAAATGGTCACTGGAAGTGGAACTGCCCTAGATACTTGGCGGATAAGAAGGATGGCAAAGTGAACAAAGGTATATTTGATATACATGTTATTGATGTGTACTTTACTAGTGTTTATAGCAATCCCTCAGTATTTGATACTGGTTCAGTTGCTAAGAGTAGTAACTCGAAACGGGAGTTGCAAAATAAACAGAGACTAGTTAAGGGCGAGGTGATGATGTGAGTTGGAAGTGATTCCAAGGTTGATAAGATCAGCATCGCACACTCCCTTTACCTTCGGGATTAGTGTTGAACCTAAAATAAATGTTATTTGGTGTTTGCGTTGAGCATGAATATGATTGGATCATGTTTATTGCAATACAGTTATTCATTTAAGTCAAAGAATAATTATTGTTCTATTTACATGAATAAAACATTCAATGGTCATACACTCAATATAAATGGTTTATTGAATCTCGATCGTAGTGATACACATATTCATAATATTAAAGCCAAAAGATGCAAAGTTAATGATGATAATGCAACTTATATGTGGCACTGCCGTTTAGGTCATATTGGTGTAAAGCGCATGAAGAAACTCCATGCTGATGGACTTTTGGAATCACTTGATTATGAATCACTTGATGCTTGAGAACCATGCCTCATGGGCAAGATGACTAAGACTCCGTTCTCCGGAACAATGGAGCGAGCAACTGACTTATTAGAAATAATACATACTGGTGTATGTGGTCCGATGAGTGTTGCGGCTCGCGGCGGGTATCGTTATTTTCTTACCTTCACAGATGATATGAGCAGATATAGGTATATCGACTTGATGAAACATAAGTCTGAAACATTTGAAAAGTTCAAAAATTTCAGAGTGAAGTGGAAAATCATCGTAACAAGAAAATAAAGTTTCTACGATCTGATCGTGGAGATGAATATTTGAGTTATGAGTTTGATCTTCATTTGAAACAATGTGGAATAGTTTCGCTACTCACGCCACCTGGAACACTACAACGTAATGGTGTGTCCGAACATCATAACCGTACTTTATTAGATATGGTGCGATCTATGATGTCTCTTACCGATTTATCACTATCGTTTTGGGGTTATGCATTAGAGACAGCTGCATTCACGTTAAATAGGGCACCATCTAAATCCATTGAGACGACACCATACGAACTGTGGTTTGGCAAGAAACCTAGGATGTCGTTCCTTAAAGTTTGGGGCTGCAATTCTTATGTGAAAAAGCTTCAACGTGATAAGCTCAAACCCAAATCGGAGAAATGTGTCTTCATAGGATACCCAAAGAAGACTGTTGGGTACACCTTCTATCATAGATCCGAAAGCAAGATATTCGTTGCTTAGAATGGATCCTTTCTAGAGAGGGAGTTTCTCTCGAAAGAAGTGAGTGGGAGGAAAGTAGAACTTGATGAGGTAATTGTACCTTCTCTCGAGTTGGAAAGTAGTTCATCACAGAAATCAGTTCCGTTGATGCCTACACCAATTAGTGAGGAAGCTAATGATGATGATCATGAAACTTCAGATCAAGTTACTACCAAACCTCGTAGGTCAACCAGAGTAAGGTAGGCACCAGAGTGGTACGGCAATCTTCTGGAGGTCATGTTACTTGACCATGATGAACCTGTGAACTATGAGGAAGCGATGATGAGCCCAGATTCCGCAAAATGGCTTGAGGCCATGAAATCTGAGATAGGATCCATGTATGAGAACAAAGTATAGACTTTAGTTGACTTGCCCAATGATTGGCAAGCCATAGAGAATAAAATGGATCATCAAGAGGAAGACGGATGCTGATAGTAGTGTTACTATCTACAAAGCTCGACTTGTCGAAAAGGGTTTTTGACAAGTTCAAGATGTTGACTACGATGAGATTTTCATACTCGTATCAATGCTTAAAGTCTGTCCGAATCATGTTAGCAATTGCCACATTTCATGAAATCTGGCAAATCGATGTCAAAACTACATTCCTTAAAGGATTTCTTAAAGAAGAGTTGTATATGATGCAACAAGAAGGTTTTGTCAATCCTAAAGGTCCTAACAAAGTGTGCAAGCTCCAGCAATCCATCTATGGACTGGTGCAAGCATCTCGGAGTTGGAATATACACTTTGATAGTGTGATCAAAGCATATGGTTTTATACGGACTTGTGGAGAAGCCTGTATTTACAAGAAAGTTATTGGCAGCACTACTGCATTTCTGATAAGCATATGTGAATGACATATTGTTGATCGGAAATAATGTAGAATTTTCTGGAAAGCATAAAGGAGTGTTTGAAAGGATTTTTTCAAAGAAAGACCTCGGTGAAGCTGCTTACATATTGGGCATCAATATCTATAGAGATAGATCAAGACGCTTGATAAGACTTTTCAATGAGTACATACCTTGACAAGATTTTTGAAGTAGTTCTAAATGGAACTGTCAAAGAAGGAGTTCTTGCCTGCATTGCAAGGTGTAAAGTTGAGTAAGACTCAAAACACGACCACGGCAGAAAATAGAAAGAGAATGAAAGTCATTCCCTATGCCTCAGCCATAGGTTCTATAAAGAATGCTATGTTGTGTACCAAACCTATTGTGTACCTTGACATGAGTTTGGCAAGGGTGTACAATAGTGATCTAGGAGTGGATCACTAAACAGCGGTCAAAATTATCCTTAGTGGAATAAGCAAATGTTTCTTGGTCATGGAGGTGACAAAGAGTTCGTCGTAAAGAGTTACGTTGATGCAAGCTTTCACACCGATCTGGATGACTCTAAGTCTCGATCTTGATACATATTGAAAGTGGGAGCGATTAGCTAGTGTAGCTCCATGCAGATCATTGTAGACATAGAAAATTTGCAAAATACATACGGCTCCGAATGTGGCAGACCCGTTGACTAAACTTCTCTCACAAGCAAAACATGAGCAATCTTTGGGTGTTAATCACATAGCGATGTAAACTAGATTATTGACTCTAGTAAACCCTTTGGGTGTTGGTCACATGGCGATGTGAACTAATCACATAAAGATGTGAACCATTGGTGTGAAATCACATGACGATGTGAACTAGATTATTGACTCTAGTGCAAGTGGGAGACTGAAGGAAATATGCCCTAGAGGCAATAATAAAGTTGTTATTTACATTTCCTTATATCATGATAAATGTTTATTATTCATGCTAGAATAGTATTAACCGGAAACTTAGTACATGTGTGAATACATAGACAAACAGAGTGTCCCTAGTATGCCTCTACTTGACTAGCTCGTTAATCAAAGATGGTTAAGTTTCCTAGCCATAGACGTGTGTTGTCATTTGATGAACGGGATCACATTATTAGAGAATGATGTGATGGACAAGGCCCATCCGTTAGCTTAGCATAATGATCGTATAGTTTTATTGCTATTGCTTTCTTCATGACTTATACATGTTCCTGTGACTATGAGATTATGCAACTCCCGAATACCGGAGGAACACCTTGTGTGCTATCAAACGTCACAACGTAACTGGGTGATCATAAAGATGCTCTACAGGTGTCTCCGATGGTGTTTGTTGAGTTGGCATAGATCGAGATTAGGATTTGTCAGTTCGTGTATCGAAGAGGTATCTCTGGGCCCTCTCGGTAATGCACATCACTATAAGCCTTGCAAGCAATGTGACTAATGAGTTAGTTGCGGGATCATGCATTACGGAACGAGTAAAGAGACTTGTCGGTAACGAGATTGAACTAGGTATGGTGATACCGACGATCGAATCTCGGGCAAGTAACATACCGATGACAAAGGGAACAACGTATGTTGTTATGCGGTTTGACCGATAAATATCTTCATATAATATGTAGGAGCCAATATGAGCATCCAGGTTTCGCTATTGGTTATTGACCAGAGATGTGTCTCGGTCATGTCTACATAGCTCTCGAACCCGTAGGGTCCGCACGCTTAACGTTCGATGACGATTGGTATTATGAGTTTATGTGATTTGATGTACCAAAGGTTGATCAGAGTCCCATATGAGATCACAGACATGACGAGGAGTCTCGAAATGGTCGAGAGGTAAAGATCGATATTGGAAGGCTATATTCGGACATCGGAAAGGTTCCGAGTGATTCGGGTATTTTTCGGAGTACCGGAGAGTTACGGGAATTCGCCAGGGGAAGTAGTGGGCTTTAATGGGCTATAAGGGAAAGGAGAGAAGGGCCTCAAGGGGTGCCCCCCATGGGCTGGTCCGATTTGGACTAGGAAGGGGCGGCACCCCCTCCTTCCTTCTCCCCTCTTCCTCCTTCCCTCTTCTCCTACTCGGACTAGGAAAGGGGGAAACCTACTCCTACTTGGAGTAGGAAACCCCCCTTGGGCGCACCCCTTGTGGCTGGCCCTCCTCCTCCCCCCTCCTTTATATATGGGGAGGGGCACCCCATAGACACACAAGTTGATTTCTTAGCCATGTGCGGTGCCCCTCTCCACAGTTTTCAAAGCCCTGCGTCGGTAACTTCATCATCACCGTCACCACGTCGTCATGCTGATGTAACTCTCCCTCGGCCTCAGCCAGATCTAGAGTTCGAGGGACGTCACCGAGTTGAACGTGTGCAGATCGCAGAGGTGCCGTACGTTCGGTACTTGGATCGTTTGGATCGCGAAAACGTTCGACTACATCAACCGCGTTACTAAACGCTTCCGCTTTCGGTCTACGAGGGTACGTGGACACACTCTCCCCGCTCGTTGCTATGCTTCTCCTAGATAGATCTTGCGTGATCGTAGGAAATTTTTGAAATACTACGTTCCCCAACACGTGATTCATTGCTTGCTCAACAGATCAGTGCCGCTCAGGATGAATTCATTCCACCATGTTTGAAATGCATTGAACGTGAATCTGCTAATTCTTCACCTGAAAGTTCAAATGCTTCTATTGCTGCAAATTCTTCAATTGTCTCTGCTATCACAAATTCCTCATCTAAGGATGCTACTAGTATCACTTACAATGCAGGGCTGAAGAAACTGTATGTGACAGGCGTGTACAAAAGCCTCAAAGGGCATCAGGCTCTTTGTGATGTGCTTAAAAAGCAGATCCTCAACAGGAACCCTAGGAAAGAGGGTATTGCCTTTAAGAGGAAACTCAATGCTGATGGGACCTACTGGAAACCTGAGCAGTATCCCAAAACCTCATGGGTTGCTGCAAAGGGACCTCCCATAGATCCATCCACTCTACCTGGCTTTACATGTGAATCTTCATATTCTTCTGATGAGTCATTTGACTCAATCTATAAACTGTTCAAAAATCAGAATGGTGAAGTATTTTCTAGATATGTTGGCACTAACTGCAAGAACGGTCCCCCTATGAAGAAAATCTAGGTTCCCAAAAGGTGCCTTGAAAGTCTTCAGGTGAATGTCATCATGACACCACCTGTGAAGAATAGGAACCCCGGATCAAATTCTTCATATGGACCAAAGTCTTCATATGCATCCAAGTCCTCATATGGACCAAATTCCTCACGTGGATCAAATTCCTCATATGGATCAAAGTCCTCATATGAACATCATCGTGTTAACACCTCTGTTTCGCAGGGAAAGTCTAAGGGCTATGAATATGTGCATTATTCTTCAAATCGTTATGGTCATAAGTCCTCGAAGAATTTCTCTGCTTATTCATATGCTTACTCTAACCCCTCTTCTGTGAAACGAAGTGGACTGGCTTCTATGCCACCTTTCTCATATGGAGCTCGCAGAATGATGAACTCTTTGCCACCCCTTCACATGTGGGTGGTGAAGAAAAATAACTAATCTCTTATGTAGGGTCAGGTCTCCAGACGAACTTAAACGTCTGAAGAATTTGCTGGAGACCTGAATATGCCTGAAAGGACGCAAGCTAATCATGAAGAAATGAATTTCCATTTCTTATGTCCTCATACTGCTATATCATTTCTATTGCTTGATGAAATTGATCTGATGAATTTGATGTCATATTGTTCATCGATGAAGTATATGAGTTCGTAAGATGCACTAATTCATCTGCAGGATGATCAACCCAAAGCTACTGAGTGGGTCCTCGACAGTGGATGTACAAATCACATGACTGGTGACAGGAACTTATTGATGGACACTGATTTATCTCCATTGCATCTGAAGCATATCACTTACGCTGACAAAGGCAAAAGCAAGGTATTGGGTCTAGGTAGGTTGTGATCTCAAAGGATCGACACATGGACAAAGTCATGCTTGTCGAGTCCTTAGGATTCAATCTCATGTTTGTCTCAATGCTTTGTGATCTTGATATGGTTGTTGTATTTGGCAAGTATCGTTGTGTTGTGATCATGGAAGCTGACCATTCCAAAGTCTTCAAAGGCTTTAGGAGAGGAGGCTTGTATATTGTTGATTTCTCTACAGGACCACAACCTGCTACATGTCTACTTGCAAAAGCTTCAGAAGGCCGGCTATGGCATCGATGACTTGGTCATGCTGGCATGTGGAACTTGCACACGCTCATGAAGAAGAAGCATGTCATTGGCATCGAGGGTGTCAAATTCCTCAAGGATCACTTGTGTGGAGCTTGTGAAGCTGGAAAGATGACCAAGGCCAAGCATCCCTCAAAGACTATCATGACTACCACCCGTCCATTTGAATTGCTTCACATGGATCTCTTTGGCCCTACTCACTATGCCACATTCACCAATGCTGCATCTTTATATGGCTTTGTTATTGTTGATGACTATTCTCGTTACACATGGGTGCATATCATCGCTTACAAAACTGAAGTGCAGGAAGTCTTCAAACGATTTTCCTCGAGGGCTTCAACAAACTTCGGACCGAGTTCAAGAATACTGGTCTTGATGACTATCTTGATGAACTTGGTATTACTCACGAGTTATCTACTCCTTATACTCCTCAGCAAAATGGCGTCATGGAGCGCAAGAACAGGACTCTTGTTGAGATGGCTCGCACTATGCTTGATGAATACAAGACGCCTCATCATTTCTGGCCTGAGGCAATTGATACTACGTGCCACATAATCAACAGGGTATATCTTCACAAATTCTTCAAAAAGACCTCATATGAACTCCTCACTGACAAGAAACCTAATGTGAGTTATTTCAAAGTCTTCGGTGCTAAATGTTGGATTAGAGATCCTCATCACAATTCTAAATCTGCACCGAAAGCACATGAAGGTTTTATGCTTGGTTACGGAAAGGACTCGCACACCTACAGAGTCTTCAACACCGTTCATCACAAGGTTGTTGAAACTGTAGATGTGCGGCTCGATGAAACTAACGGCTCGCAAAGAGAGCACCTACCTCCTGTGCTAGATGAACCTTCTCCTGAGGAATCCATTAAGTTCAAGGCTACTGAGGATGTCATTCCTACCGAAGAATCTGCTAAAAAAGTCATTCCAGATAGTGAAGAATCTCATGCTGGTGCACCTGAGGAAAATGCATCTGAAGAAAATGCCAAGCCCAATCAACGGCGTCAACCCGCTCATCCTCGCGTTACAAATGAAGTGCAGATCGAGAAAATCATCAACGACATCAATGCACCAGGTCCTCTCACACGCTCAAGATCTTCTCATTTTTCTAACTTTTGTGGGCACTTTGATTTTGTCTCTATCACAGAGCCCGCCAAAGTAGATGAGGCATTTCTGGAGCCTGAGTGGATTCAAGCGATGCAAGAGGAATTACATCAGTTTGAGCTCAACAATGTCTCGGAACTTGTCAAGCGACCAGACCCACGCAAGCACAATATCATCGGGACCAAATGGATCTACTGCAACAAGCAAGATGAAAATGGCCTTGTGGTGAGGAATAAGGCACGGCTTGTAGCTCAAGGCTACACACAGGTTGAATGAATTGATTTCGATGAAACTTTTGCACATGTTGCTAGACTTAAGGCTATTTGCATATTGCTTGCTTATGCTAACCATCATAATATCATCTTGTATCAAATGGATGTGAAAAGTGCATTCCTGAATGTTAAGCTTGAGGAAGAAGTATATGTTGCTCAACCCCCACGTTTTGAAGATCCAAAGCATCCTGACAAAATCTTCAGACTCAATAAGGCCCTCTATGGCCTCGCAGGCCCCTCGGCGTGGTATGATACTTTGAAGGAATTCCTCATGAAGAAAGGCTTAAAACCCGGTTCACTTGACCAACTCTTTTCACCAAAACCTATGATGATGAATTATTCGTGTGCCAAATATATGTTGATGATATTATCTTTGGCTGTACTGACCAACGTTACAATGACGAATTTGCCTATATGATGAGTGAGGAATATCAAATGTCTATGATGGGAGAATTGAAATTCTTCTTAGGTCTTCAAATTCGTCAACAGCGCAAAAACATCTTCATATCTCAAGAGAAATACCTCAAGGATGTGTTGAGGAAATTCGGCATGCAAGATTGCAGAGGGGTCAAAATCCCTATGCCCACAAATGGCGATCTATGCACTGATGAAAATGGTATTGACTTCGATCAAAAGGTATACCGCTCCATGGTTGGCTCTTTATTGTATCTATGTGCATCTAGGTCAGATATTATGCTTAGTGTTTGCATGTGTGCCTGTTTTCAAGCTACACCAAAGGAATCACACCATAAGGCTGTGAAGCATATTCTTCGATATCTAGATCACACTCCAACACTTGGATTATGGTATCCCAAGGGCTCGGCTTTTGATCTCATTGGATATTCTGACTCTCACTATGCTGGTGATCGTGTGGACCGCAAGTCAACATCAGGCACATGCCATTTCCTCGGACGATCCTTGGTATGTTGGTCCTCGAAGAAGCAAAACTGCGTATCACTCTCTACTGCTGAAGCTGAGTACATTGCTGCTGGTTTGTGCTGTGCTCAATTGCTATGGATGAAGCAAACCCTCAAGGACTATGACATCAATGTGAAGCATGTGCACTCTTCTGTGACAATGAGAGTGCCATCAAGATTGCTCATAACCCAGTTTAGCACTCGAAGACAAAGCACATCCAGATTCATCATCATTTTCTTCGAGATCATGTGTTGAAGGGCGACATATCTATCGAGCACGTGAAGACTGAAGAACAGCTAGCCAATATCTTCACAAAGCCCTTGGATGAGAAAAGATTTAGCAAGTTGCGGTGTGAGCTAAATATCTTAGAATCTTCGAATGTTCTTTGAAAAGGACACACATCCTAACACATATGCAAAATTGATGACTTAGATGTGCAACACACGAAGTAATGTTTTTCTTCAATCAATGAAGAGTAACCCTCTAAGTGTGAATAAATTAACGAAGAAGTTGATTCTCAGAGCCCTACGACAATTGTACGCGTTGTCTGAAATCATCATTCTTATACGGTGGGTCACACCACCAACAAAAGTTGAAAATCTTCAAGTTGAGTTTTTCTTCAGTTTTTAAATTCCTCAGTTGTTCAAATTCTTCAACTTTGCAAGTCTTCACTCTTTCCGACTGTGTTATTCATTGACTATATATATATTTGAGTTTCTAGTCCTCTACATCATTCACTTATTGCTAATTCTTCAAGTTGACTTTTCTACTAAGTGAATGTGATCGGACCCGTCCCCCTCTATGCTAAACTCAACCCAGTCTGTTCACAAATTCTTCATGTGCGTTCTATTTGAAACCCATTCAAAATCTTCACTATGTCCTTGTCAGCTGAAGAATTTGCGAACGAAACTTTAAAATATTCTTATCTGAATTTTCGGCTTTTGCCGCTCAAACCGTTCCACATCCCATGATACGATTATTCTATTCACCCACGATCTCCACTTCACAGTACGTGGGTGACACATGTCGCTAGGATGAGAAGGGTCGGGGGCACGTTCGTCCATTTTCCTCGGACGAGCGGTTTTTCACCATGGCTATAAATACCCCTCACCCTCCTCAGGCCGCATTTACCCCGCTCGACCTCACTCCCCTCGCTCGAGCTCTCTGACCTAGCGCCTCCGCTAATCTCCATCATCGCCGGTGAGGAAGAGCTTCACAGCCTCGACCTCGTCGCCGTTGTACTCGCGCCGGCCACGGAAATCTTCACTCTGCCACCGTCGTAGTTGTCTTCCGCCGCCAAGTTAGGGCGTGGAAGATCTGGACGGACGAACTTCTCAACTTCTACTCCCATTTCGTCATGTTCTTCGTCAAGGGTAAACAAAATCTATTTTTACTGCCCTTGTTGATTCTGATGATTTCCACAAAATCCTCAAAAGGTGTTTATTCTTCAACTTCCACACTCTTAAACACCACACATGCATCTGTTCTTGATTTGTTTCTCTAAACAACGTTTTTCTTCAAGATTCCTCAATTGTGGGGATTTTCAATCTATACAACTCTGGAACCTAAGGCAAAGACCGCTTAGTGAAATTCCTCAAGACACTCTTGGTCAAATTCCTCAAACTAGATTCTTTTGAGAAACTTCTGAGAATGCATATGACCTCTCCAAATTCTCTCCACCTATACTTTGTTCACAGGTACACATGTCCGCTGCTGAATCTCTAGGTTCTCATCAACTTAACTCATTTGCAGCGTTCCTTGAAGACAAATTGCATACCTCTTCATAGAATTCTATTGTTTAAAATCCTCAACTGAAGAAAATGGCTGATGGCAAAAGACCTTAGAAGGGAGGCAAGAGACCAGAAGTGAACACTGCTTTCGAGATCCCTGATGACATCTATGAGAAATATTGCACTCCTGATGAAGCCAAACATGGCAAGGAGAACAAAAATCAGCGCAAGGTGCGCATTCAGAGGATAGAGAGGAGATGGGCACGGGAATGGAGGAAGTACAGATATGTAACTCCGAAGTACATGAAGAAATTCGCTTTACAAGTAGTTGACCTCCATTGGCACCTGGCGAAGTAGTTGATCCCACAAGCATCAAGTGCGGTGAGGAAATGGGTAAAGTGGTAAGCCAAGTTGGCCAAAATGGCCAAAGAAGCAGTGAAGAAATTCAATGAAGATTCTACTACTGTCGCTGCTGAGGCCTCTGCTAGCAAGCCTAAGAAGGCTATGCCCAAGAAGCCTGCTCACAAGCCCACTTCCTCAGCAAAGCCCTCACGGCATATTCCTCAAGCAGCTCCAGTACCTACTGTTACAAAACCTTTAGCTGCTGCTGCGAAGTCCTCGGCACCTATGCATCTTGCCTCTTGCCAAAGGTCCACTAGTATCTCTATTGCTTCAGGAGCATCTGCAAGTTCTTCAGCTCCTCCCCAGTCCTCAATAGGCCCAACTCTGCTAAAGACAAAGGCCACTACTGGACGAGGCACAAGGCCAAGTCCTCACAAGAAGCAGGTTGCCTTCCATGTGCCGTCTAGTGTAGACGAAGCTGATGATGAGGAATTAGCAGAAATCATCAGACACGGACAGCAAAGGGCCGCTAGAGCCAAAGGCAGCAATGTGCCTCTTCTGCTGGATCCCAAGTTGATCCTTGACTTCATTGATCTCTGGCACAAGGACCCCAACACTCCTATGCCCGATTTCAATCTCACACCTGGCCAGAGTAATATGTTGACAGCCTTCATAGGCGAAGAAAAATGGAAGTTTGAAAAGGCCAGGTAACTGAAGAAAGCTCAGTACAAGAAGGAGCGTTTTCTGAAGAAACATGTTGTCACTATGACTCCTAATGAACTTGTGGCCATGCAAACTGAGATCAAAGCACTCAGTGATGAATTTGACGCATATCGTGCAGATTGGCTGGGAGCCGAGGTCAGATTCGTCAGAATGGCGAAGGGATTCACCTCAAATGTTGCAGCCTCAACGCAATGTGAAATTCCTCAGGCTGAAGCATCTGCACAGCCAACTGAAGAACATGCAAGCACAGCCGATGAAAATCAGGTTGTTGATGATTCTGAAAGCACCAGGGCTGATGAAGATATTCCAGCCGCTAAAGAAACTGCCAGGGCAACCTCTAGTGTTGCGCCTGAAGAATAAGCCAGGCCAGTTGAAGCATCTGCTACTGTGCCTGAAGAAACTGAACATGCCAGGGAAATTGCATCGGTTGCACCTGAAGAAACTGCACCAATTTCCACTGCTCATCCTGCACAGACGACAAGTTCTAACCTTCCTTCTGCATCAAAAGCGAAGAAAACCAAGGCTACGGAGCGAGAAGCTGTGAAGAAAAGGAAAGCATATGCATCTTCAGAGTCTTCAGCTCCGAAGAAAGTGAAGACTTTGACAAGCTCCTATGAAAATCCATAGATGATGTCCCCTTATCAAGCATTCCATCAAAGGAGATTGTTCCCTTTGGTGAGGAATATGTGATTCCAAGTGAATCTGATGAAGAAGATCCTTCTGTTGCTACGTCAGAGCAGATTGATGAAGAAATTAAAGTGGACAATATCACATCAACTCCGCTGGTATCATTGCCCATGCCTCAGTTCACAGCTGCAGAGGCGGGCGTTGAAGAAATTGATGAAGAAGATGAGGATGTGGATACTGGGTCTACAACTCCTATTCTATATGATGACTACTGGGAAAGTCATCATCCCAATTCACCACTGACCACACCTCTGCAACAAATTCCTCAGTCCCCTGTTCAAACTGAAGAAATTCACACGGGCTCTGAAGGACCTCAAGCTTCACTTCTGTCAATCCCCGAAGAAGATCCAGCCACTAGCGCTGATATAAATGTTGCTAAAGAAATGGATGCCAATGCTATTGATGAAAATACCACTAAAATTCCTCAGCCTGTGGCTCCATTGGCTATACCTCAAGAGGTTGCCAAGACATCAACTGCAAATCTTCAGGCCAAGCCACAATATCCTCACTCCAAGAAGCAGAAGTTCAAGGTTGAAGACTTCTTTAATGAGCACATTTTCTTCACTGGCTACAATCCCTATGACTCTGCTCATCTTAGACGCAAGCGTTTTTGGACTGCTAGTCAAGTGAACTTCTATTCCTGAGTGCTATTCGATAAGGACAAGATCTTTGACCATGAGAAAATTCCTCATGTGGACATGGAGTCTCTACCGTGCTTCACCCCAGTCCTCAGTGTTCTTCATGATGCTGGGCTTCTTAACTTCTGCACCGGCATCTGCGACTGGAATGAAGAACTCATTCTTTAGTTCTATGCCATGTTGCACACCACTGGCAATGTCGAAGATGTGAATTCATGGATATTGGAATGGATGACTGAAAACACTCATTATAAAGCTCCGGCCTCTGAATTACTTCATGCCATCCCAGTCAGTCCTCCCGTTGAAAGTGCAAGGCTCATCTATGTTGACCCTGAACTCTCAGATCATCTGATGCAAGTGCTGATGAAGCCTTTGAAGCCAGGCCAAGCTCCAAGGACCAAATTCCTCGTCAAGGAATTGCTCTATGTGCCAAGGACAGTGTACAAGATATTGACCAAAACCCTCAGTCCGATCAAGGGCCACAACTCTGATGAAGAAGAGGTTGTTGGCATCATGAAGAATCTGCTTTTCAACATCATACATGGTATCCCTATCAACCACCATGATTTCTTCATGAGGACTTTGGCCAATGTAGCTCTATCACCGTTTGAATTGAAGCCTTACGCTCCCTGGATCATGAGATTCATCAGATGAAGGTCTTCAATCAACTACAAGGATGACGTTTTAAATCATCACAGCTACTTGCCCCAATAGAAGCCTCAAACTGCCTATTTCCTCAGCTGATGAGAAGGGCAAGGCTGCTCTTATTGATGAAGGCACTCGTCCATTGGATGGACAGTTTCGCAAAGTTGCATCCTACTCCACCAATGATGACTCTTCCACACATGATACTGCCGCAAATGCTTCAAGGCAAAATCGTCAAGCCACTGCTCCACGGGTGATGACTGATCGTGAGCTTCTCCTCAGTCTTCATCAGAAGGTCGATCGCAATCACAAGTGGTTCAAGCGTCGGTTTGGTTCAATTCTTCAGAATATGACAATCACTCAAAACACTGTGAAGAAGAACCGTTACTACTTGCATGAAGTTTTTGATCGCACTTGGGCCATAATGTCTCACCTCTACGGTGATGAAGACCTCAAGCAGATGGGCTTCAAGCAGGACTTTGACTGGTCTCAACCGCCTTCGAAGAAATTCAAGAAGGTCAAAGTTCCTCACTTGGTGGCCAGTTCATATTCTTCATCGCGCGAGATGAGCAAAGCCGAAGATTTGAACGACACTGCGGCAGGCCCTACATCAACGGACGACCCCAACAACGCTGGCGCTCCTCCATCGACATCGTGATGATATTCTTCAGGGGCGTTAGTCCTCATTTTTCATCCCTTTTGGTCATTCAATGAAAAAGGGGGAGAAGTTTGATTTAGTCTTCAAGAGGGTCTCTATATATGGGCGTTTTTTTGCTAAGTTACAACTCTCATTCTTCTGAAGTATTTGTTGGATCGAGTTGTAAACTGAAGTCCTATGGTGCTCTGATATTTTTGCTCTATTTTTCTTTATGCTATTTCCTCGGATATGTTAATGCATGCATGTTGAGTTACATCAGTCATGATATTTCATCATGCATTTCAAATTCTTCATATCATTTGTTAAATGCGTGTATGAATTACAAGATATAGGGGGGGATCTCAATGATTCTACTCTACAATGTGCATTGCTATTCAAAGCAAATTCCTCATATATGCACATCTTCACGGGGAGTTCTTCTATATCTTGCAATCAAATTCCTCAATATCTGTATTTACACTTCATATGTTTATCCCAGTTGAAAACTTAACCTATATTGTCACCAATCACCAAAAAGGGGGAGATTGTAAGTGCATCTAGTGCCCCTTAGTGATTTTGGTGTATTGGGGACTTATAGGTTAAGGGACTAATGCGTTTGTGAGTGTACACGGGTCTATAAGTCTATGAGGAGTTTGATATTTACGGAGAAAGTCGACCCCTAAAAATGAATGTCTTCAACTGAAGACTTTGGCTCTGAATACTTTGAAAGTGAAGAAATTGGTGTTACCGTGAAGACTTGATATTCATGCGAGGAATGTGAAGCGTGAAGACTTTTGTTTTCGTAGCTTCATTTTCTCTTTCTTGAGTCATAGGAAACACCGTATTGTTAAAGGGGGTCGAGGTAAAACTAAGGAAAAGTTTCCAAGTGATGCTCATCTCAAAACCCTACACCTACCAATCCTTTCGAGTGAAGCCATTGGAAATCTCATACAGTTCACTCAATTTCTTCAGTGACAGAGATGAAGATCTTGTGGTGTCTGAGGAATTTGTTCTGACTGAGGAGTTAGGAATTCGCCAGTGCAGATTGCCTACAAGATAGGAACATGATAGCCCTCGGGAATTTGATACTCAAATATCCGACCGTTGTTGTGCTATGCGCCAGCTGTCCCAAAATATCTACCCACCTAACGGTCATATCATTGAAGGGCATTTATTTCTTATCATGTCGGGCTGCTCCCTAGGCTATAAATAGCCACCCCCTACAACCACTAGTTGGTTGGCTGCTCCGAGAGAAACTGACACTTGTCATTGAGAGCATCCCATCCTCCAAGGACTTTGAGCGAAAATCATCAAGTGAGGAAAACCCAAACCCAAACACCTACAAACCCAAAGTGATTGAGCATCACTGAAGAGATTGTTCCTGTGTGGAACCGATTCTTTCTACCTTTGAGGATTGTGCATCCTCCAGACGGTTAGGCGTCATGGTCTAGAGCATCCAAGAGGAAATTGTGGATCACCGAGTGACCGAGTCTATGAAGGTTTGGAAGTCACCTGAAGACTTACCACGAGTGATTGGGTGAGGTCTGTGTGACCTTAGCTCAAGGACAATACGGTGAGGACTGTGTGCCTGGGACTGTGTGTCCTCAAGTTTAAATTCCTAGCCGCTCCAACCAGACGTACGACTGTCACAGCAGCTGGAACTGGTCTACCAAATCGCTGTCTTCACCGAGCTACTGGTTCTATTTCCTCAACCCTTCAATTTCCTCATTCATATACTATTGTACTGGATCGTTACTGTTTGAAGAATTTAACTGAAGGCTTTCTCAATTTCCTCAGTCCTAATTCTTTAGTCACTCTGTCTTCGGACTGTGTATCTTGTGTTTACGCTACTTGTACTCTGTGCTTGTTTTCATTTCATCATGATGACTGTGCTACTGCTTTGTTATGCTTGCATCTGAGTACTTATTCCGCTGCTAGTTGTTCGTGACTTAGGAATCTCCTGACATTGAAATTCCTCAGTGAAGAATTTGTAAAAATCGCCTATTCACCCCCCCTCTAGTCGATATAACGCACTTTCACTCCCCAATTCGTCCTCCCCCTTTCCATGTATGCATGAAGGGGAAGGAAAGAGGGGGGTGAGGGAAGGAAGTGGGAATCCTAATCCATACTTTCCTTTCCCTTTCCCCCTTTCCTTCTCCTCCTCTTATGGCCTTATAGAGCGCACCAGCCCCTTGTGGGCTGGTGTGTTCCTTCACAAGGGCCATATGGCCCATAGGATTGCCGGGGGTACCCGAAACACATTCCGGTGACCCGATAAGTACCTGATACCCTCCGAAACACTTTTGGTGTCCGAATACCATCGTCCTATATATAAATCTTTACCTCTTGACCATTTTGAGACTCCTCTTCATGTCCGTGATCTCATCCGGGACTCCGAACAACATTCGGTCAACAAATCATATAACTCATATAATACTATATCGTCATCGAACGTTAAGCGTGTGGACCCTACGGGTTCGAGAACTATGTAGACATGACCGAGACACCTCTCTGGCGAATAACCAATAGTGGAACCTGGATGCTCATATTGGCTCCTACATATTCTAGAAGATCTTTATGGGTCGAACCATTACGACAACAGACGTTATTCCCTTTGTCCATCGGTATGTTACTTGCCCGAGATTCGATCGTCGGTATCTACATACCTAGTTCAATCTCGTTACCGGCAAATCTCTTTTATTCGTTCCGTAATACATCATCCTACAACTAACTCATTAGTCACTTTGCTTGCAAGGCTTCTTACGATGCGCATCACCGAGAGGGCCCAGAGATACCTCTCCGATACTCAGAGTGACAAATCCTAATCTCGATATATGCCAACCGAATAAACACCTTCGGATATACCTGTAGAGCATCTTTATAATCACCCAGTTACGTTGTTATGTTTGATAGCACACAAGGTATTCCTCCGGTATCCGGGATTTGCATAATCTCATAGTCGAAGGAATATGTATTTGACATGAAGAAAGCAATAACAATAAAACTGAACGACCAACATGCTAAGCTAACGGATGGGTCTTCTCCATCACGTCATTCTCCTAATGATGTGATCCCGTTATAGAATGACAACTCATGTCCATGGTTAGGAAACCTTAACCATCTTTGATCAATGAGCTAGTCATGTAGAGGCTTACTAGGGACACCGTGCTTGTCTATATATTCACACATGTATTTAGGTTTCCGATCAATACAATTCTAGCATGAATAATAAACATTTATCATGAGTAAGGAAATATAAAAGAATTTTTTTATTATTGCCTCTAGGGCATATTCCCTTCAGTCTCCCACTTGCACTAGAGTCAATAATCTAGTTCACATCGCCATGTGATTAACACCAATAGTTCACTTCGCCATTTGATTAACACTCATAGTTCACATCGCCATGTGACCAACACCCAAAGGGTTTACTAGATTCAACAATCTAGTTCACATCGCCATGTGATTAACACCCAAAGAGTACTAAGGTGTGACCATGTTTTGCTTGTGAGAGAGGTTTAGTCAACGGGTCTGCCACATTCAGATCCGTATGTATTTTCCAAATTTCTATGTCTACAATGCTCTGCACGGAGCTACTCTAGCTAATTGCTCCCACTTTTAATATGTATCTGATACATCTCCAACTTATCTATCGTTTTTTATTGTTCCATGCTGTTATATTATCATTCGTGGATCTTTTATAATCATTTTATAGTCATTTTATATCATTTTTTGGTAATAACCTATTGACATAGAGCCAAGTGCCAGTTGCTATTTTCTGTATGTTTTTTACATCACAGGAAATCAATACCAAATGGAGTCCAAACGCAGTGAAACTTTTTGTGGATTTTTTGGACCAGAAGACATCCAATGGGCCGGAGAAACGCCTGGTGGGTTGTGCCCACCTCGGGTGCCTCCCAAACCGACTCTTTGCTCAATAAATACCCTAATATTTCAGAAACCCTAGAGGAGTCGACAAAAATCAATTCCAGCTGCCGTAGAGTCCAGAAGCACTAGATCCAATCTAAACACCATCACGGAGAGGTTCATCATGCCCATTGGTGCCTCTCCGATGATCCGTGAGTAGTCTTTTGTAGACCTACGGGTCCGTAGTTAGTAGCTATATGGCTTCCTCTCTCTCTCTCTTTTGATTCTCAATACAATGGTCTCTTCGAGATCCATATGATGTAACTCTTTTTGCGGTGTGTTTGTTGGGATCGGATGAACTTTGAATTTATGATCAGATTTATCTTTTTATCCATGAAAGTTAATTGAGTCTTCTTTGATCTCTTATATGCATGATTGCTTATAGCCTCCTATTTCTTCTCCGATATTTGGGTTTTGTTTGGCCAACTTGATCTATTTATGTTGCAATGGGAAGAGGTGCTTTGTGATGGGTTCGATCTTACGGTGCTTGATCCCAGTGACAGAAGGGGAACCGACACGTATGTATCGTTGCCATTAAGGATAACAAGATGGGGACTATTTATACATAAATAGATCTTGTCTACATCATGTCATCGTTCTTATTGCATTACTCCATTTCTCCATGAACTTAATACACAAGATGCATGCTGGATAGCGATCGATGTGTGGAGTAACAGTAGTAGATGCAGGCAGGAGTCGGTCTACTAATCTTGGACGTGATGCCTATATAATGATCATTGCCTGGATATCGTCATGATTATTTGAAGTTCTATCAATTGCCCAACAGTAATTTGTTTACCCACCGTTTGCTATTTTTCTTGAGAGAAGCCACCAGTGAAACCTACGGCCCCCCGGGGCCTCTTCTTTAATATATTTACCTTTGCAATCTATTTTCCTTTGCTTTTATTTTCAGATCTATTAAACCAAAAATAAAAAATACCTTGCTGCACTTTATTTTATTTGGTGTTCGATCTATCAATTATTACAACTCTCTCACGTCCGTTTGCCAATTTCTGGCGTCGTTACCCAAAAGGGTTTGGCAACCCCTTTTCACATCGGTTTGCGAGTATTTGTTATCTATGTGCAGGTGTTCTTTATGTAGTGTTGCTTGGTTCTCCTAATGGTTCGATAACCTTGGTATCATCACTAAGGGAAATACCTACCGTGGTTGTGCTGCATCATCCCTTCCTCTTTGGGAAATACCGACGTAGTTCTAGCAAACATCAAAAGGAATTTCTGGCGTCGTTGCCGGGGAGGGTCGTCAACATCTACCAGGATCCTAATCACAAATATCATCTCCTTGCAATTGAAATTATTTTCCATTTGCCTCTCGTTTTCCTCTCCCCCACTTCACAAAAATTTGCCGTTTTATTCGCCCTCTTTTTCATTCGTCGTTTTCTTGCCGGATCTGTTTTTGAGTGCAATCTTGTTGCGTAGTCACCATGCATCAAGGGAACACCAAGTGTCGGTGTACAAAAGTAGGGGCCCCTTTTTGTACCCCTTTACTTGTGCGCGGGCAGTCGCAGCCCCACGCCCCTGGCCACGCTTAGCGGGGCAGAGGAAGGAAGCAGAGCCACAAGACAACCAGAGCAACGCCAAGCCAGAAACACGAAGAGCAGAAGGGTGAGGTGAACTCCCCCGGCAATACCCTTGCCGGGGCGGCCTCCACAGCCCTGGCAAGAACCTTGCCGGGGCAACTTGCCCAACGCCAGCGGGACTGACGCCCTTGAGCCTAAGAGTTCCAACGCCCTCAACCACATTGGAACCAAAGCTCGGGAGGCACCTCAGTGGTGGCATGCAGATCTTTGTGAAGACCAAGAACATACAAGACTAGATGAGAATCGGAAGACAGAGATCCTCGGCGAGATCCTTGCCGAGGATACCCAGGAGACCCCCCAAGAGAAAGGGGATCACAGCGATCAGCTCGTCCGGGGCCCCCTCGGTTTGAAGGTTAGCACACCTACTTCATCATCACCATGGCCCCCAAGATAAAGGGGATCACAGCGATCGGCTCGTCCGGAGCCGGCCCGTCCGCGCCAGCGCGAGCAGGCGGCTGGGTGGCCACGGATGGGGCCAAAGACGTGGCCCGCGCCAACCACGAAATTCTGGCGATCGGAGCCAGGCGAGCGGCGTCGTCCGAATCCGAGACGATGAGCCACGCGCCGCTGGGTCCAGGGGCGGGGCCGCGCTGCCCATGGGCGGCACGGCAGCCTCTACGGCACCCCAGCTGGCGCCTGCGTCGCGCCCTTCCCAGGACGCGCGCGATGAGCAACACCGCGATGCCGGAGCCCCCAGGCACCGCCGCGGAAAGAGCCCTATGCACCACTCGCAGGACGAACCAGGCCGGCGTGCGCGCTCGGACGCCGGTGCAGGCGGCGTGCGACCGCGAGACCGTGACAGAGCCCCTTCTAACCCGGTTAGAAGTCAGAGCGCGTCGCGGTCTACGCAGCTCTTGCCGCCGCCTACGTCGATGGAAGCGCTGGAACGCGTGCAGCTGCTCCTCGACTCCCCCCCTTGCGGAGAAGCTCGACGAGTGGAGGGCCAGCATCCGAAGCCTTGTCAGCTTCGCCAACAAAGACGAGCCGCTCCCAACGGGACCCTCACACCGGCGTCCTGCCGAGCCGGTGCACACCGGCGGTGGGGGGACCGGAGACGCTACGACCACGGTGCACCCCCCCCCCCCCCCCGCGGCCGCGACAGCAGCCGCCGGCCCGTCGGGCCGACGTCGGTGACAATGTTTCCACCGCGTCGTCCGACCCGCGAACCCGCTGCGACCTGCGTCAAGTCCTTCGTGAACGGGCCCAGGAAGACGCTCGAACTACCATCGAACACCGACAGGAGACGCGCCATCAGTCAGATCGGCGTGCGGGGCCCACTATGGACCACCCGGCACCGGGAGGCCCCGGCGACCTGCCTTACGAGGTGGGTTGTCTAGCCTTTACCCGAGAGCTGCGGCAGTTCCAGTGGCCCTCCCACCGCACGCTCAAGTCCGATATTGGCGAGAAGTACAACGGCAAGACCCACCCGTCGGAGTTCCTCAGCATCTACACCATCGCGATGCAAGCCGCTGGAGCCCGCAACGACAAGGTGCTTGCCAATTACTTCCCGTTGGCACTCAAACCCAACGTCATGTCATGGTTGATGCACTTGCCAGTAGATTCCATTTCTTCTTGGTAAGATTTGTGTCATGAGTTTGTTGGTGCCTTCACTGGAGGCCACCAAGCTCATGGCCAGGTAAGCAATTTGCATATCATCCCCCAGAAAGAAGGTGAAAACCTGCGCAAGTAAATACAGAGGTTCGGCCGGGTGCAGTACAACATCCCAGATGTCCATCCCGCCGCTGTCATCAGCACATTCCATCAGAATGTGCGCAACCGCAAGATGCGTGAAGAGTTGGCAATGAACAAGGTCAAGGATGTGGCCGAACTCTATGTTATGGCCGATAGATGTGCCCGGGCTGAAGAGGGGAGGAAGTACTCCGGTGAAGACGCCGGTGCGGAAACCAACTCCACAGACGAAGACGCTGCCGCCTCGACGAAGAAGGGCCAGCGCCGCAACGGGAAGCATAAGGGCAAGACTGTGCTTGCCGTCGAGGGATCCGGCGAGCCCGGCGCCGCCAAAAAGGCCAAGGCTGACGACCCCGGCAAGGAGGTTGCCGGTTGTGCTGCCTGCCTGGCTTTGGCGGCTGCCGGCAAGCCAGGAGGCTCCGACAAGCAGTACTGCAAGATCCATCGCACCAAGGGCCATGACCTCCAGAACTACCGAGAGGTTGAGCTTCTTGCAGAAAAGCAGAAGGCTGAATATGAAAGGCGGGACAAGGAGAAGGGTCAGGATGGTGCCGAGGGGTCCGGCAAGAAGCGTGGCGGCCAAGGGGGTCACCGCGGCAAAGATAACCAGCAAGAAAGGCCTGCTCGGGGCCGCGACAAGAAAGAGGAAGATGATGATCACGACGAAGACGACGAGTCTGACGAGCACGAGTTCCAGAAGGCTACAGAGGCCATGTGCGTCGACGGTGGCGCCTCGTTGCACACCTCACATCGCCAGCTGAAGCAGTTGGCGCGTGAGGTCACTGCAGCAGAGCCGTCGTTCGATGCCCAGAAGCCGTTGATGTGGTCCCGCACGCCCATCGTTTTTGACACCGAGGATCACCCTGATCGCACAACTGCGGTCGGGTGTTTGCCGTTGTTGGTTTCACCAACAATACGCAACCTCAAGGTGACCAAAGTGCTGGTTGACAGTGGGCCGGTCTGAATTTGATCTCGCCCGCTGTGATCAAGAAGCTGCAGATTCCTGATGGAGATCTCGAGGAGACGGACACGTTCCAAGGGGTCAACCTGGGAAAGAGTTAGCCGAAAGGAAAAATCACGCTGCCCCTTACATTCGGGGGCGAGCTGAACCACATGACGGAGAAGATCGTCTTTGATGTTGCCGAGATCCCCCTGCCGTACAACAGGATCCTTGGCCGCCCGGCGCTGGCCAAGTTCATGGCGGTGTCACACTACGCCTACAACACATTGAAGATGCCAGGGCCGCTGACCATCATCACCGTCCCCTTTGACAAGAAAGACGCGCTCATCTGCACCGACCAACTCTCCCGAGAGGCAGTTGCAGCAACTGTCGCCAGGGCACTTGCTCCTGCCGCTGAATCCCCGGGAAGGAAGAAGGCCGGCAAGATCTCCTACGCCCACTTCGGCGAGCGAACCTCTTCGGAGTGCTGTGCTCCCGTTGAGGACGTGCCAAAGAGCTCCACCGGCAAGAGCAAGAAGGTCGGCAAGACCTCTTGCACCCACTCCGGCAAGCGCACCTCTTCGGAGTGCTGTGCTCCCGTTGAGGACGTGCCAGAGAGCTCCATCGGCAAGAGCAAGAAGTCCAAGGCTGCACCACCAGAAACCAAGAAGGTGTCCGTCAAGGAGGATGACACGGGCGGGGCTTTCACTATAAGCTCCACCCTCGACAGCAAATAGGAAAGCGCGCTCGTCGCCTTCCTGCGGGTGAATGTCGATGTATTTTCATGTCAAGCATCTGACATCCCCGGCGTTCCCAGGGAGGTGATTGAGCACCATCTTGCTGTCTGTCCTCATGCGCGGCCCATCAATCAGAAGGTCAGGAAGCAAGCTTTGGAGCGAAAAGAGTTCATCATTGAAGAGATCAGGAAGTTGGAGGCGGCAGGCCTGGTAAGAGGAGTACTCCACCCCACGTGGTTGGCCAATCCGGTGGTGGTGCGTAAGGCAAATGGGAAGTGGAGGCTGTGTATTGACTACACAGACATCAATAAAGCCTGTCCAAAGGATCCTTTCCCTCTGCCACGCATCAACCAGATTGTAGACTCCACTGCTGGGTGTGACCTGCTGTCATTCCTCGATGCATATTCAGGATACCACCAGATCTTTATGACGAAGGAAGACGAAGAAAAGATCGCGTTCATCACCCCATGTGGTAAGTACTGTATAGTACGAATGCCTTTCGGGTTGAAGAGCGCTGGTTTGACATTTTCCCGAGTTATCCAGATTGGTTTTGAGCCCCAGCTACATAGAAATATGGATGACATAGTGGTCAACACCAAGAGACAGGGCCACGCTCATGCAAGATTTAGAAGAAACATTCGCAAATTTGCACAAGATCAACCTCAAGCTCAACCCAGAGAAGTGCGTGTTCGGTGTCCCCTCCGAAAAACTTCTTGGGTTCTTTGTGTCTCAACACGGAATCGAAGCAAATCCCGACAAGATCAAGGCGATCGAGCAGATTGAGGCACCGAAACGGGTCAAAGGCGTCCGTAGGCTCGCCGACTGTGTTGCTGCCCTGAGTAGGTTCATCTCCAAATCTGTTGAGCGTGCCCTCCCCTTTTTCAAAGTTTTGAAAAAGGTGGGTCAAGTAAAATGGACTCCAGAGGCAGAGGCAGCACTGCAAGATTTGAAGAGGTACCTCTCCTCCACGCCAATACTAGTCGCGCCTAAACCACGGGAGACGTTGCTGCTGTACTTAGCAGCAACGAATCAAGTGGTCAGTGCTGCGCCGGTGGTGCAGAGGGAACTTGAGGGAGAAGCGGCAGTTGCAGCAGAGCCGTCAGATGGCGGGCCGGGGCCTTCCCCGGCAGAGCCAGACGCCGGCAAACCAGAACCCCCGGCAAGGCCCGGACCCGGCAAGGCAGAGCCTGAGCGGATGGGCGAAGTGGGACAGAAGAAGAAGATGGTGCAGCACCCAGTATATATTGTTAGTTCCCTCTTGCAGGGGGCTAGATCAAGATATTATGGAATGCAGAAGCTGCTTTTCGGCCTTCTCATGTCCTCGAGAAAGCTGCGCCACTATTTCCATGCGCACGAGATCACCATCGTCACCCGCCTCCCTTTGCAACGGATTTTGCACAACCCAGATGCGACAGGGAGGATTGTGGAATGGGCATTGGAGCTGTCGAGCTTTGGCCTCAAGTTTGAAAGTACTTCAACAATCAAGAGCCGAGCTTTGGCATAGTTCATAGTAGAGTGGACCGCAACGCCCGATGAGGAGATTCAAGAGACCGCCCTTCCCGGCAAGGAGACGAGCAGTGAGTGGATTATGTACTTTGACGGAGCTTTATCACTCCAAGGTGCTGGTGCTGGCGTGCTACTCGTCGCACCCACCGGAGAGCACCTCAAGTACATAGTCCAGATGCACTTTACCCGGGAAAAATCAACGAACAATACGGCGGAGTACTAGGGGTTGCTTGCCGGTCTCAGGATCGCGGCAGACCTCGGAATCAAGAAGCTCATCATCAGAGGTGATTCGCAGCTCATCTTCAAGCAAGTTAACAAGGATTACCAGAGCCCGCTGATGGAGGCCTACGTGTATGAAGTGAGGAAGTTGGAAGAACGTTTCGACGGCCTACAAGCGGAGCATGTTCCCCGAGCGGAGAACAGCATTGCCGACGACCTGTCGAAATGCGCTGCCCTCAAGTTGCCTGTGGAACCAGGTACCTTTGTACTTCAGTTAATTCAGCCATCCGTAGAGCCATTAGCAGGGAAGAACAAGTGAAGGAAGACAAGCCCCGGCAAGTACCTTCCCGCCGAGCTCCCGGGAGCCGCCGGCAAGGAGGTTGCCGGGTACCCCAAGCTTGCCGAGGGGCAACTACCTCCGACGGGGCCCCAGGCCCTGATCGTAGAGGCAGCTGCCCCTGCGGCCGAAGATGTGCCTTTGGTCCTTGTCGTCGAGCCCCAGGCTCAGGCATGGGCGCAGCCCACCGTCCGTTTCCTCCAAACAGGAGAGCTCCCTGAGGAGTAGGAAGAAGCAGAGAAAGTAGTCCGTCGGTCCAACATGTACCAGTTTGTGGATGATACCCTGTACAAAAGGAGGCCAAACGGAGTCAGGCTGAAGTGCATTCCTCAAGAGGACGGACAAGAGTTGTTGGCAGAGATACATGGAGGTATGTGTGGCTCCCACATAGGGTCAAGGGCCCTTGCCGGCAAGGCATTCCAGCAAGGTTTCTTCTAGCCCACAGCCCTCCATGATGCAGCTGCGCTAGTAACCAAGTGTGAAGCGTGTCAGTTCCATTCGAAGAAGCTTCATCAACAAGCTCAAGCCGTTCAAACAATCCCCCTCTCCTGGCCATTTTCGGTCTGGGGGCTCGACATACTGGGCCCCTTCCCCCGTGCTGTCGGGGGCTTTGAGTACTTGTACGTCGCAATCGACAAGTCCACAAAGTGGCCCGAAGTGGAGGCAGTGAGGAAGGTGACAGCACAGTCAGCCGTCAAGTTCTTCAAGGGGCTAGTTTGCCGTTTCGGTGTGCCGAACAGGGTCATCACCGACAACGGCACGCAGTTCACAAGTCGCACCTTCATGCAATACATCCAGGACCTCGGTAGCAAGGTTTGTTTCGCTTCAGTGGCACACCCACGGAGCAACGGCCAGGCGGAGAGGGCAAATGCTGAAGTACTGCGAGGCCTGAGAACAAAGACTTTTGACAGGCTCCACAAGTGTGGAAGGCACTGGATTGATGAGTTGCCGACGATTCTTTGGTCGATCAGAACGACGCCAAATCGAGCCACCGGGCAGACACCCTTTCCCCTGGCATACGGGGCAGAAGCAGTTCTCCCCATGGAACTCACATACGGGTCACCTCGAGTGCTCGCTTATGACGAGCTTGAGCAAGAGCAGTTGCGGCAAGATGACATGACGCTCCTTGAGGAAGATCGTCTTCGGGCGGCTGTGCGAGCTGCGCGCTACCAGCAAGCCTTGCGCCGCTACCATAGCCGCAAGGTTCACGCCCGAAGTCTTGAGGAAGGCGACCTTGTTCTTCGGCGCGTTCAGTCGGCCAAGAATTCCAACAAGTTGACACTGAAGTGGGAAGGCCCTTATCGGGTAATACGAGTCACCAGGCCTGGCGCAGTCCGCCTGGAGACCGAAGATGGTATCCCAGTGAGCAACTCCTGGATTATCGAACATCTCCGTAAGTTTTACCCATGAGGCGTGGTTGCCGGGCCTCCCGGCAAACCACCTTTTGTACAAGCCTTGCCGGTGAGGCATGTAACCCTTTGTACAGAGCCAGGCGCAGACCCTGAGCATAAATAAATGAAGCGCTGGCGCCCTAAGTTTTAGCATGCATGCTAGGCTGAGCCTCTCTCTTTGGTAGGGTTGATAGTGCTCAGCGGCAACTAACCCCTAGCATAGAGGTCGGGTGTGTGTCTTCCCGTCCTTTCCAGTCCTTTCTTTGGTTCGCAGGCTGCATAGGCGTTTCTGCCAAGCTATTTAAGGGCAGGGAGACGGATCGACATCCCTGACCCCGGCAAGCCATTTCCGGGGGGCTGTGGATTCAAGCATCCAACCACGGCAAGCCAAGGTTGCTGGGGGCTGCAGATTCAGATAAGTCTTTTATCCCCTATTGTGCATTCCGTATGAGATTGGGACGTATGAAGCCTCATTTATTCCTGGGCCACCGTGCTCCCCCTTTCCTGTGCCCAAGAACTATTCTCTGGGCCGGAACTTGGTTGTAGTTGCGGTGACAAGAGAGCAAACGAAGGGCCTAATCCTACTTCGCCCCTGCTTCCGCCGAGAGCGTGAGTATGGTCGTGCCATGAAGTGAGGGGATGGCAAGGCCTATTGCCGGGCGACAATGTTTATCTTAAAAGTAATAAGGATTCATTCCTTGGCATGGGCCTCGCTCACGCACAAAGAACCCGGCAAGCACCCTTTTTCATTAATACGTTCCAAATAGGTACAGTTCGTACGGAATGTAAACATGAGCAAGGGGATTACAAGGTTTAAATCTAACAAGTGCCCGCAGGCTAAAAACTAAAAAAGGATAAGATGCCCATAATCCATTTCTTGTCCCTTCCCTCAAGAAACGGATCAGGAGAAGCAGGAGGGCAAAGGGGGCGCCTTGGCGAGGTACGAGCAGCAGAAGACACCAAGAGAAGGCTGGTGATGACGGTGCCGGGGAAGGGGCCGAAAGATGCGGCAGCGGGCCGGCAATACGCGACGAAGGCGTCGGTGCCGTCGTACTCCGAGTTGACGGCCCGCCACCCGCCTTCTTTGCCTTCTCCGGCCCTCCAGCGCCAGCCACCAGAAGCAGCGGCCCTGAGAAATTCAAGGAGCTAGCGGTGCAAATTGTGGTGCTGCCGGTGTCGCCCAGGGACGGTGTGTCCGGCACCTAGTCGGACCCGTCATCCTCCCGCCCGCTAGCCTCATCGTCGTCGTCGCTGTCCTCCTCGTCGTTGTCGCCCGAGGAGGAGCTTTCGTCATCGGTCAAGCTCTCTGCACAGCACCCTAGCCTGTGTCCCGAGTGCCCGAAGACCTTGATGGAGAGCAGGTCGCTCTCCGCTAGCTTGAAGCAGAGGACGTGCCCATCCATCAAGAAATGGGCACGTGCAAAGATTTTCCAGCCCCGACGAAGAAGCATCACTTGAGGGGCGGGAAACTTTGTGTTCACCCACATGTCGCCGTGGCAACACCCCTTCATGTGAAGCCTCAGCCGCGGTGGCCGGTCGATCTCCAGCACCCTCGCGAACGCCCCGGGAAGGCGAAGGCGGTTGCGCAACGGCCCATGCAGCTGCAGAATAAACTCGAGCGTCGTGTCCCCGACGTGACCACTTGACGAAGCAGGAGGAGATGGTGGGGGAGATGGCGATGGAGACGGAGACGACGCAGGTGTCCCCCTTCCGCGCCCACCTCTGCCTCGGCCGCCTCGCCAGTCGCGACCCCGTCCGGCGCCCCCGCCTCGAGCATGGCCTTCACCTTGGATGTCTGGCTCTTCCTTGACCGCCGCAGCTCTCTGGTGGGAGGAGGACCTGGTCGCCTCCGCGGAAGAACGGCCACAGCCACGCCCTCTCGCCATGACCGTTGGTGAAGAATGGAGATGGAGGGGAGACGCAGGGATACACTCTTCCTCCTACCCCTGAGTTCCCTTTTTATAGTTGGGCGGGGAAGGCCAAAGGACTAGCTCTACACCTCTAAAGAGCCCGCTCAGGTCCGGCTCATTAAGTGGCAATGAGCAAGGCCATCGACCGCCCTCCCCGCCCAATCAAAGGCACGTGAGTATTGGCCCCCGCGCGCCTTCCCGTATTCCATGCGTCTGTCACCTACCCCGCGCCGTGCATGCGGCGTACGTGGCGCAAGGGGCAGGCGTAGTGGGAAACTTGGAACGACGGTTCCAAGGCAAAGAGAGTAAATGGGCAGCAGCCCTGTAGTTTTAAAGGGGCACGCAAGCCACCTCTTTACTGTTCACTGCGGGATGACGCGAGCATGCTGCGGTCATTCCACGCACGACCCCCATGTCACGCATTCAACGCGGGTCGTGGGGAAGCGCAACTGCCGAGGGGGTTACTGTGGTAAAAACTCCGCCGCACGCGCGCCCGCGCACCATTCTGGGCCTGGCCCAATAACGCCCCACGCTTATATGTGCCCCAGGCCCGGGGGCTCCTGTCAGTGTACAAAAAGTAGGGGTCCCTTTTTGTACCCCTTTACTTGTGCGCGGGCAGTCGCAGCCCCACGCCCCTGGCCACACTTAGCGGGGCAGAGGAAGGAAGCAGAGCCACAGGACAACCAGAGCAACGCCAAGCCAGAAACACGAAGAGCAGAAGGGCGAGGTGAACTCCCCCGGCAAGACCCTTGCCGGGGGGCCTCCACAGCCCCGACAAGAACCTTGCCAGGGCAACTTGCCCAATGCCAACGGGGCTGCCGCCCTTGAGCCTAAGAGTTCCAGCTCCCTCAACCCCACTGGAACCAAAGCTCGGGAGGCGCCTCCGTGGTGGCATGCAGATCTTTGTGAAGACCAAGAACATACAAGACTAGATGAGAATCAGAAGACGGAGATCCTCGGCGAGATCTTGCTGAGGATACCCACGAGACCCCCCGGCAAGACCCTCTTGCCGGGGACGCCCACGACGCCACGGAAAGACCCTTGCCGGGGCCCCGGCAAGGCCCTTGCCGGAGACATCCGCGGGGCCACGACCAGGCCCACGCCTGCCAAGACTCTGCCGCCTTTCCCACGCAGCTGCCAGCCCACCAACTAGGCAGGCACCTGCGTGGTGATGTGCGGCCTCTAGGCCAACTCAGCAAGCACCTGCATGGTGGCATGCAGATCTTCGTGAAGACTCTGCCACCGCACCAACACAGCAGCCAGCCAGCCAGCGTAGTGCTACACGCCTCGTCAGCTTGGACGCGCGTCGAAGCCAGGCGAGGCAGCGACAGCTGGGACAAGCTTCCTTGCCGTCCCCGATAAAGCAAGAAGGGCACGTCGGCAACGCATTAAATGTGTTTGTCCTACGGTGGCAGGAGATAGACTCGACTACTGTACAACTTTCCACCTCCTGTGTGCCACTGTGGTAGCCCCTTTGGACTATAAAAGGAGGCCCGCGGCGTATTGAGAGAGGATTCGTACTTTTTGGACCCTGCACGTTTTGTAGCTAGTCCAAGAACACCAGATAAACATAAACCAGCAGGAGTAGGGTATTACGCATCACTTGCGGCCCGAACCTGGATAATCCCCCTGCGTTGATCTCTCAATCCTGCTCTTTCCACAGCCCCGCGCCCGCCAACCGTAGCAAAAGGGATTCCCCGTGATCCCGTAGGTGTCGTTTCCCCCGACACCAAGTTGTGTGATTTCTCAAATACCAACAACAATGATTTTATTGGCACTCCGATTGCTCCCGCCACTAGTGCGGAATCTCATGATATTAATACTGCTTTGCTGAATCTTGTTATGGAAGATCAATTTTCCGGTACTCCTAATGAGGATGTTGTCGGTGTCAAAACTGGCCGATCTTGGGTAGGGGGTCCCGAACTGTGCGTCTGAGGATCGAAGGTAACACGAGACAAAGGGGACACGATGTTTACCCTGGTTCGGGCCATCTTCATGGAGGTAAAACCCTACTTCCTGCTTGATTGACTTTGATGAGTATAGGGGTTACAAGAGTTGACCTACCTCGAGATCATACTGGCTAAACCCTAGATGTCTAGCCTACTTGAATTTTGATAGCCTCTATGGACTAAACCCTCCGTCTTATATAATCACCGGAGGGGTACAAGGGCGGTTTACGAGGGAAGGAAACAATACATCCATACTCCAATCTTGTCCTCCACGTATCCAGGAGTCCTATCCGAACACGAGGAATAATCTTCCGCTCCATCTTCATGGCCCATCAGCCCGGCCCATGTTTGAATAGGCCGGACACCTGAGGACCCCTGAATCCAGGTCTCCCTCAATAGCCCCCGAACTTGCCTTCAATGACGACGTAGTATCTGGCTTATGTCTTCGGCTTTGCAAGGCAGGTTCTTCATTATATTTCAGACCAATGACAGTCCGGCCCTGACCTCAATGTTTTTCCTTGATGATTCCTCCCTGTTGTCGCTTTGGTTTCCACGCGCCGGATGAATACGAACGGTCCGTGATTTTTTTCAAATAAGCCCCTCACCACGCTCGGACGACATCTATATAAGGATATGTAAATCCCCAAATGCCATCTCACATCGCGTAGAAGAAAAACCGTCAAGGCTAGCCACGAAAGAAACCTCCTGATATGGCCAGTGCTCCTGGCTCCTCGTCGCGCCCTCATGGCCCTCAAGAGGGTGACTGGCAGAGTTGCTTGGTGCCTCATCTTCAACTAAGTCAACTCCAGACGCAGGGCTATCTTCCCCTCGCAGATCTAGTCTCCGTTCGAGCGGGATTGGCCTCAATCGGCAACGATGTGATGGCTGAGAATTTCCCCAACCCCAATAAGGAGGAGAGGGTGTGCTTCGTCCCATTCCTGTTGCGGGGCGTAGGATTTCCAATCCATCCCTTTCTCAGGGGCCTATTGGAATTTTAGGGCATCCAACTGCACAACCTTACCCCAGGTTCGATTCTGCACATCACAAGTTTCGTTGCCCTCTGCGAACTGTTCTTAGGCATTGAGGCCCATTTTGAATTATGGAGGAAGTTCTTTTGCCTTGTTCCCCGCCATCGAGGAGGCTCCATATTTGAAGTGGGCGGTGCCGAATTATGGTGTATAGCCAGATCCGGATACCTCATAGGAACTCCCAAAGAGGTATACCCACAGCGGTCTTCGGAATTGTTTTACATGGATGACGTCCCACTGCCGGACCCAGTTCGGCGCGGCCTTCCTGAATTTTCCAGCGCTCCTTTAAAGAAGTGCTTCAACTGGTGTCCCCGAAGTCCCAAAGAGGAAGATAGTGCAGAAATAAAAAGGTCTGTTAGCAAGGTCAGGTTACTAGCCCATACCGAGCTCTCGGTAGTTGAGGTCATGGCTATTGCAATAAAGAGGTGCGTTCACCCTCTTCAATCCAGAGTAACTCCCTAACGGTGTTACAACAAAGAAGATGACGCGTCCCGTTACAGGCGGAAGGGTCTGGATACCCCTGCCGAATTGGCCACAATCTTGGCCGATCTGTATAAGGGTGAAAAAGAAGATTTCCTCCGCTTAAACTGCCGGGAAGGCTATTCCATGTACAACCCCATTGAATGGGTAAGATTTTGATAGTATATGTTGCCTTATTGCTGCCACAGATACTAATCAAATTTGCCTTTTGTTGCCATAAATAGTCATGGAGGAAGATGACTGAAAACGTCCACTGTCCTGCTCCACAGCCAGAGGATCATAACCGCGATAGAGACCCCGGCTTTCGCGAGGATCCGGATATATACATAGAGTTCGATGATGGGGTATTTTATCAAGCGAGCCTTGAAGGTTCGGAAGTGTCTATCACCGCCGACTACCCCTCGCCTCTATCCCTTTTGCATCGTAAGTATTCGGAGGGCTCTTAAAAGTAAATCCCTATTCACACTTTTGCCCATTATACTGATCCAGATTTTAATAGGATCGGCGCTCGGCGGACCGTACCTCCTCCAGGGCAGGCCCTACACAGGGTAATCGTTCGAAACGAAAGGGCACCGGGAGTGCTGCAGAAACCTCACAGCCTTCCAAGAGGTACGTCCGCTTTAATAGAGGCCTAGGTATGAGTCCGGATTGTTTAAAGTCTCCTTTTATTTTTTTTATGTCAGGAGAAGCACGCGGCACACGGTGGGAAACCGCCCTATCAGCCGGATGTCCGGCAATCCGGTGCCGGACTCGTCAACTAGGACGAGAGCCGATGCAATGCTAGTTCTGCCACCTCATGAGGATTTGGACAATGTATCTGTTACGAATTCCGAAGTGGAGAGCGTGATGAATCACCGTCGATTGAAAGAGGGCATGCAAGCTCCGGCCTTTTCCGAGCAAGAATTTACCACACTCAGCTCGATGGATGCATACATCCGAGGCGCTCGAGACGGACTTGCCGGAGTCACTCAGTTATTCTCAAAGGATATACAGGTAAAAGTGTTATGCAATTTTGATAGTCATATGCCAGTAGCCCCTGAGACTTGAAGCGGTGAGATAAACCGATTTAAGGATTGATATGACCCGCAGGTCCTAAAGAGAAGAATGCTGCGCTATCCCAGGAGCTAAAGATAAACCAGACGCATCTAAATGCCGTCACCGCCGAACTGGCGGAAATGAAAAAGGCCGCAATGAGTGCATCCGGGAAGAAAAAACATGAGGAGGAAAAAGATAAACAATCCGAAGAGATAGAGAGCTTAAAGGCTCAGTTATCAGCCGCTTAGAAAGAAAATGAGAAGCTGAAGGGCGGCATGTTCGGTATGTCTTTTTCCTCTTTTTTTGTTTAAAAACCACCCTAGGGGCTCATGTGCAGTCCATAATTCAGAATGTCATAACTCTATTGCTGCATGTCTGTTAACGAGGAAGTATCCGGATTTCAAGGCGACGTGCTGATCTGTCCGTGGAACATGCTTCGGTCCGGAAATCCATGAAGAGTATAGTGAAGGCGTTATGGCCCTCTGATACCCCTCCAGAAAGTATGGAGGGCTTGGCAAACTTGTTCAAAGGTGCCCGACGCCGGTTTGAGCTATGGAAGACATCCGCCTGTCGTGAAGGCGCACGAGAAGCCTGGGCTATGGTGAAAACACGCTTCACCAAGCTAGATCCAAATCATATGGCCCGAGTGGGACCACAGGGACCAGACGAGAAAGAAATTCCGGTGAATTTGGTGTATGACCAAGTAATGGCTGCTGCGAAATATTCACAGGAAGACTGTAGGTTAGACAGTCTTATAGATGGTATAGATAAGGAATAGGTTTTTGATTTAACGTATTGATGTACGTTATGATCAACCTGTACCTTTATCCGAACATGTAAAATGTTTGACATCGCGGCTTTTGGCTTTAACCTCTGAACCCAAAAAATGGTGAGTGTTTCCGGATACTATTCGAAATGAAAAGAAGCATTCACTATGTCTGAAAACCAGGCAACCCAGTCATTATGCTTGAACAGACAAAATTTTTAGTCCAGGATGTATGTTATATTACATATGTAAGAAACATCTTCCATGGAAAATAGTTCCGTTAAGGGTTTCTTTCCTTGGGTTGGCATGCTGTAATTATGCGTGCCGGGGCGTGGGTCCGTAAGACGGAAAAAGGTGTCCCGCAGTGTGGGAATGGTTACAAGAATGTAACAATCTGTCGTTTGATTACCGACCAAATATTCTCTTAAGAACGCTAGCCTTCGGCTTCACCCGTCTGAGGTACGTGTCCGGATGACCCGGTTGTAACAATCGCAGAGGTGCTCCCTTTACGCCATAGCCGAACAATCAGGAACGTAGGGCATAAACACAGGAGCAAATGTAACATCCCAAATTTTCAATTTGGAAAGTTATACATAGATCATCCATGCATATCATATTTTATTGCATTTCGTTTCGCGATCCTCGAAATCCTAAGCAGCTCAAGGACCCTCGGAGAGAGTTGGGGATTTCATTGTTTTCATATTTGAATCTTATCAAATATTGAAACGAGGATTTTTGGTTTTAATTATTTTTCTCTCCGAAAATATTTCATATTAAAATATATGAGAGGAGATAACATGACTTCTCCAAAATAATTGAAATATTGGAGGAAAAATATTAAAATCAAATATTTGATTTTATTCGGATTTTATTGCTATTTTATTTGCATTAGAAAAATTGCACATTTTTCAAAGTTGCATTTTAGGGCCAAGAAAATGTTCATCTCGTTCTAAATATTTTATTTAGACGGTGAAAATTTGTTTTGGCATTTCTAGATTTTTATTTTATTTTCTAGAATTTATTTAATTTCTGGCAAAAAAAATTTAAAAAACTTCAGCGCCCGACTGGGCCGAAGCCCAGCCGAGCCGGCCGGCTAGCCCCGTGCCACTGTCTCCTTCCAGGAGACCGGGAGGCTGCCGCCGCCGCGACCCCGAGTCCGGCCGGGACTCCTCCTCGCGCCGCCTTTCCCCCTCCCCCAAGGAAGCCCCCCCCCTTTATAAGCCGCCGCCCCCGCCCCCAAATCGCCACCCCGCCACCGCAAGCAGCAGCAGCAGCCGCCGCCCGCCGCCGCCTGCCGCGCCTCGCCGCCTGCCGCGCCACCGCCGCCTGCGCACCCCGCCGCCGCAGCCCCGCCTCGCCGGAGGTATACACCGCTGCCGCCGCCATTCGGTTCTATTCAAAAAAACCGATCCGGTTTTTTTTGAAAAACCCTAGTTCGTTTTTTTAGATCGGTTCGCCGGTTTTCTCGGTTTAGTTTTTTTAGCGCACGTTCGTCCGTAAATTCGTTTTAACAAACGGTTTTCACTCGTTAGTTACAGACAACGAACGTTCGTTCATTAGCCTGTTCGTCAGTTGTCTTTTTCTCAGATTTTCCGCGATTATTTTCGATCGCGATTTCTGATCCGATTTTCGTTTTAGTTTATCTTTTCGCTCGTTTATCGGAATCAGGCGATTTAAGCGCCTAGATCTTCGTCTCGAAACCCTCTTTCTGTTTAATCAACTTGAACAAGATTTTGGTACTATAAAATTTGACTTTAGTTCAGATTGGTAAACGGATCTTGTTTCTTTCGCAGTTTGAGTTTCGTTGCTCCGTTTGATTTGATTCTTTTTGCAAACCGGAGTTCTTAAGTTGAACTTTCTGGTCAATTCCTCTTATTTGAGTTTTACACGTGCTTATTTGCATGATTGCTTATGTATGCTATTGTTTGTTTGCGATAGAATTCCCGGAGTGCGAAGCGTGCTACTAGGAGTCTGTAGGTTTTGCGGATCGTCAGCAAGGCAAGTAACACATTGATCATACTCTTTTCATACCCAGTTTTTATGCATTAGCTCCAATCCTCAAACATTGCATGATTAGGATGTGATTAACATGTGGGTTGGGAAGTAGTTGATGAGGTAGAACCTATTGCCCTGTTATATTCAAACCCTTGGGAGTTACTTCTACGTATTGCTTATATTGCTATGCTATGCTCGTAGACGTGGTTTGGGTGAGTGAATCCGTGACAGATGCGAGATGACTTAATTAATGGTTCAACTTAAGGTGGCAACTTAAATACACATCTGGGTGGATTGCTTGTCGGGCACCTGGAGAATCCAGTGTTGTCTTAGGATATCCCGGAGTACCCGTGTGATCATCCTAAGGTCCGCCACCCAGGCTCAAAGGGAACTGAGATATTTTCATGCTAGAGACTTCCGTGTGCAGCCACAAGCTATTATGGGCTCTAGCATAGTTGAGTAAGTTGCATGAGCTCTTGAAGAGGTGGATCAGCAGGTAGAGGGATGTAGGTTTGGTATGGTCTGCCCGGAGTAAAGAGTTAATGTTTCTGAAAGACTGTGTCTCAGTCATCCGTTTCTCAAACACCATGTAGTGCGAGAAATCCAACGGAGGCGATCGAGTCTTGTGGGGAAAAGTGCGCAAACCTCTGCAGAGTGTACAATCTAATCATGGTTAGCCGTGTCCCCGGTTATGGACAATCTTGAGTATCTAGTACTTGGAGTATCCTAAGTATCTCATCACTCTAAATTAATATTGTTGGGTTGATAATCACTTTAATTGGGATTGAGTTGGAGGAACCTTCTCAATGATGTTTCAACTACCATGATAGTTGAAATAAAATTTATTCCTTTGTTGTAGGGAAAAATTGGCTTTTCGCAAAAACTATAACCATAGAGCTTTCCACCAGCCAAATATGCATGTAGTAATAGCATTATTCTGTTCTTGCTCTACTGTGTTATATTGCCAGCATATTCCATGTGCTGACCCATTTTTGGGCTGCAACGTATTATGTTGCAGACTTTTCGGACGAGGAGTAAGGTACGTTAGGTCGTTGCCGTGCAGCTCAGCTATGCCGTTGGAGTTGATGGACTCACTTTATCTTCCAAGCCTTCCGATCTTATCATATTAGATGGCCTTAAGCCATATTTATTGTGATAAGTTCTCTTTTGATACATTCAATGTAATAAGTGTGTGATTGCTACTCTGTTATAAATCCTTCGAGTACTGTGTGTGTCAGCATTACCGATCCAGGGATGACACTGAAGCACAGAGACTTGACCGTTTGAGGTCGGGTCGCTACAAGATGGTATCGGAGCACACGCTGAGTGTAGGACACAGCCACTAAGATAAGCCATAGGTCACTCTTCTCTACTCATTTCTGACTCCTCCCCATTTTTTACTCTTTAGGATGGTGGATTTGAAGAACAAGTTTGCACAACCAGATGAAGACACACCCTTTGGACGCCACTTGAAGGAAGTCACTAGGTACCTGAACATCGGAATACCAAGCTTCACCGGGACTTACAACGCCACTTTACCAGAAGAGGAGCCCTAGATGATTCAAGTTCAAGTTCCAGGAAGGACGTTCTCGCCAACCACTAAGCCCATAGAATTTTCTTTTGAAGCACCCACCTGGAGTCTAGGCAAGAGCATTACAGCCCACATTACCATGGGTCGCATTGGAGAAGTCTACAACAAGGATCTTAAGGACACAATCTATCAGATATGTGGGCGCCGAGATGAGCAATGGGAGATGATCAGCACCAAGAAGGACAGATCCATTGCAACTTTCATCCAGGAGTTAAACCAACACATTCGACGCCAGGAGAACCAGATATGCGCGGATATGATAGATTTGAAGAAGGCGAAGACAAGGATCATCGAGCTAGAAGAAGAACTTAAGTCTACACGTGATGGATATGAGGAGGAAATTGCAACACTATTGGAGAAGAATGATGACCTGATAAAGAAGATCGGAGTATTCATGGGAGATCCCGCGCTGGGAGGAGAGGACGACGATTCCACTTGCCCGGAGAACTACATCATCATCGACGACACCGACTCCGACCCCAGTGATGATGACTTTGAAGACGAAGCTGGAGCAGACATCATGGAGTCTTCCACCGATCAAAATTTCTAGATGACCACCAAATGATAGTAGTATTCCCCCATGTATATAGTAGTAGTTGAGCACTTTTACGATAGTTCTAGACCATTTGTATGCCCTTGCTTGATTGATTGAGTGAAATGATTGTGTTTGTCTCATGTGCATATGGGTAGTGCTTTCTCACTAGACCCCTTTTCTATTCTAATCTCTCCCCTCTAAACCCACCAGATGCCTCCGAGACGTGACACCGGATTTGCCTTTCCGCCGGAGCTCACTTAGTTGATCCAGCAGCAGAATGCCTTGATGCAATTGTTAGTCCAGAACCAAGGCAATAACAACAACAACAATAACAACAACCCGCCTCCAGTTGACAACTTAGCTCGCTTTCTGAGGTTGCATCCGCCGGTGTTTTCCAGTAGTACCGAGCCTATAGTTGCTGACGATTGGCTACACCGTATTGGAAGGTAGTTGACTACCGCAGGTTGCACAGATGCTGAGATGGTGCGCTTTGCCGCACATCAATTGGATGGACCAGCAGCCTCATGGTGGGAGAATTATACGGCCACTTTCCCCATAGCCAACGTCACTTGGGATCAGTTTCAGCAAGCTTTCCGCACGGCCCATGTCTCAACTGGAGCTATGAATATGAAGAAGCGTGAGTTTCGCAACTTACTCCAGGGGAACCGTCCTGTAGCTCAGTACGTGGATGAGTTTAGCAAGTTATCTCGCTATGCCCCGGATGATGTGGCCACAGATGTCGCGAAGCAGGAGAAATTTATGGAAGGGCTGAATGATGAGATGAGCATGCAGTTGATGGTGGCAACATTCAACAACTACCAGGAGTTGGTAGATAAGGCTCTTATGATTGAAGGGAAGCAGCAGCAAGTTGAGAACTGTAAGAGGAAGTATGGGCAAGGGAGGTATAACTCAGGAGCTCAGCAGAAACCTCGCCTAACCCCGAACTCGGGAGGACTTGTTCATAACCATGGAGGTCATAACCACACCGGAGGAAGTTCGCATAACCACAATGGTTCTAAGAATGGGAATGGGAATGGAGCAAGCAACAATCAGAACCGCTCCAACCCAGCCACACCCGCCAAGAGAGATCTAAGTCACATTACTTGCTTCAAGTGCGGGAAGACTGGACACTATGCCATGGAGTGCCCTGAAGCGAAGAATGGAAACGGCAATGGGAGCGCTGGGAAGAAGCCCAATCCATTCAAAAAAGGATAAGTGAACCACGTTAATGTGGAGGAGGTTGAAGAGCAGCCAGACGCGGTTATAGGTAAGTTTTTGGTTAAGTCTTTTACCGCACTTGTTCTTTTTGATACTGGTGCATCGCATTCATACATATCAAGGGGATTCGTGGATAAGTTTAAACTACCAACCCAAACCCTTAGGACCCCTCTATTAGCGAGTTCAACTGGAAAAGAGTATATGGCTAGCCGAAGGTGCGACCAGATACCCTTAACCATTGGTAGCCATGTTTTTCCGTCCGACCTAATAATCTTGGAGTCACAAGGATTGGATGTGATATTAGGCATGGACTGGATGTCAAAGTATGGAGGAAGCATTGACTGTGCTAGTAAGTTGATTTATCTCACCACCCCGGAGGGAAAAAGGATTAAGTATGTATCTAGGCATGCGCCTAGGAGGAGCCAAGTAAATACCCTCACGGGAGTTGTTCAGGAGGAAGTGCCTGTAGTGAAGGATTACCCGGATGTTTTTCCAGAAGAGTTACCAGGCATGCCACCGGATCGAGACATCGAGTTTTTGATAGAGCTATTGCCAGGTACAGGGCCAATATCAAAGAGACCCTATCGGATGCCCGCAAATGATCTGGAGGAGATTAAGAAGCAGATCAAGGAGTTATTGGAGAAAGGTTACATTCGACGGAGTTCATCACCATGGGGAGCCCCAGTGCTTTTGGTTGAGAAGAAGGATAAGTCTCTAAGAATGGTTGTTGATTATCGTGCGTTAAATGAAGTGACGATCAAGAACAAATACCCACTGCCGATGATCAATGATTTGTTTGACCAACTGCAAGGAGCTAAGGTGTTTTCAAAGATCGATCTGCGATCAGGATATCACCAGCTGAAGATTCGAGAGAAGGATATACCAAATACAGCATTCACCACACTGTACGGGTTGTATGAGTATACGGTCATGTCATTTGGACTGACTAACGCCCCTGCCTACTTCATGAGCATGATGAACAAGGTTTTCATGGAATATTTGGATAAGTTTGTTGTGGTGTTCATTGATGATATAATGGTATACTCGAAGAATGAGGAGGAGCACAAGGAGCATTTGCGATTAGTTCTCGAGAAACTCAGGGAACACCAGTTGTATGCCAAGTTCAGCAAATGTGAGTTTTGGTTGAAGGAAGTCGGATTCCTTGGACATGTTATATCAGGAGAAGGTATAGCAGTAGACCCCACCAAGGTTTATTCAGTCACTGAATGGTTGGCACCCACTTCAGTTAGCGAGATCCGCAGTTTTCTTGGACTCGCAGGATACTATCGGAGATTCATTGAGAATTTTTCCAAGATTGCGAAGCCAATAACGGAGTTATTGAAGAAGGATACCAAATTTAAATGGACAGAAGAATGTGAGGCAAGTTTTCAGGAGTTAAAGAAACGCTTGACTACAACCCCAGTGCTGATTCTGCCGGATATACGCAAGGATTTCCAAGTGTATTGCGACGCCTCTCGCCTAGGACTTGGAAGTGTGCTTATGCAGGACGGAAGAGTTGTTTCGTATGCCTCATGACAACCAAAACCGCACGAATTGAATTATGCCATGCATGATTTGGAGTTAACAGCCGTAGTGCATGCGTTGAAGACTTGGAGACATTACCTTATTGGAAATCGTTGTGATGTGTACACGGATCATAAGAGTTTGAAGTACATTTTCACACAGAAGGAGCTGAACCTTAGGCAGAGGAGATGGTTGGAGCTCATAAAGGATTATGACATGAAGCTGCACTATCATCCAGGCAAGGCCAATGTCGTAGCAGACGCTTTGAGTCGAAAGAGTTATGCTAACACCCTAGTGAGCACGGGATTGCCGAAGGAGTTAGCAGAGGATCTCAGGGAACTTCGATTGGAGATTGTTCCTAGAGGTTTTGTTGCAACAATGGAGGTTCAGTCTACATTGTTAGGAAAGATTCGAGAAGCTCAGAAGGATGACAAAGAGATTGCCGAGATAAAAGAGAGAATGAGCAAGGGAAAGGCCAAAGGTTTTCGTGAGGATGAGCACGACACCTTATGGTTTGAGGACCGTGTTTATGTGCCCAATAACACAGAGATCAGGAAGTTAATACTTCAGGAGGCCCATGACTCACCATACTCTATACACCTCGGAAACACCAAGATGTATTTGGATTTGAAGGAACGTTTCTGGTGGACTGGTATGAAGAAGGATATTGCCGAGTATGTAGCTGTATGTGATGTATGTCAGAGAGTGAAGGCTGAGCATCAAAAGCCAGCAGGATTGTTACAGCCTATGCCGATACCCGAATGGAAGTGGGATAAACTTGGCATGGATTTTATCACCGGATTGCCCAGGAACAATCAGGATATGATTCTATATGGGTAGTAGTTGATCGCTTGACCAAAGTAGCTCACTTTATTCCAGTGAAAACCACCTATACAAGTGCGAAGTTGGCCAAGATATACATGACCAGGATCGTATGTCTGCATGGAGTTCCGAGGACCATCGTATCAGATAGAGGAACACAGTTTACTTCAAAGTTTTGGCATCAGCTGCACCAGACTTTGGGAACGAGATTGGAGTTCAGTACAACATTTCACCCGCAGACAGATGGACAGACCGAGAGAGTCAACCAGATTCTGGAGGATATGTTGAGGGCTTGTGCGCTAGATTATGGATCTAGTTGGGATGACAATTTGCCCTACGCAGAGTTCTCATACAACAATAGCTACCAAGCCAGTTTGAAGATGGCACCGTTCGAAGCCCTATATGGATGAAGGTGCAGAACACCATTGATGTGGGATGAAGTTGGAGACCGACAGTTGTTTGGACCAGACTTGATCAAGGAGTCCGAAGAGAAAGTTAAGTTGATCAGAGATAGACTCAAGGTAGCTCAGTCCAGGAAGAAGAGTTATGCAGATTCAAAACGCAAGGAGGTAACCTATGAAATTGGAGACAAAGCATATCTGCGAGTCTCACCCTTGCGAGGAGTGAAACGTTTTGGAGTTAAGGGAAAGTTAGCCCCGAGATTTGTAGGACCGTATCGTGTTTTGGAACGTATGGGAGAAGTTGCCTACAAATTGGAGTTACCTGAAGGACTGTCAGGAGTTCATGATGTTTTTCATGTTTCACAGCTGAAGAAGTGTCATGCTGAGATGGCCGATATACCGTTAAAAGATACAGTACCCTTGGAGGCGATTCAGTTGGACAGTGATCTAACCTATGAGGAGAAGCGAGTCAGGATTCTTGAATTTGCCAGCCGAGTCACCCGCAATAAGGTTATCAAGTTTTACAAAGTTCAGTGGAGCCACCATACCGAGGATGAAGCCACCTGGGAACGAGAGGATGATCTTCGCAAAGACCACCCACACATATTTTCTAGCCAACCCGAATGTCGAGGGCGAGATTCATCTTAAGGGGGGTAGGTTTGTAACATCCCAAATTTTCAATTTGGAATGTTATACATAGATCATCCATGCATATCATATTTTATTGCATTTCGTTTCGCGATCCTCGAAATCCTAAGCAGCTCAAGGACCCTCAGAGAGAGTTGGGGATTTCATTGTTTTCATATTTGAATCTTATCAAATATTGAAACGAGGATTTTTGGTTTTAATTATTTTTCTCTCCAAAAATATGTCATATTAAAATATATGAGAGGAGATAATATGACTTCTCCAAAATAATTGAAATATTGGAGGAAAAATATTAAAATCAAATACTTGATTTTATTCGGATTTTATTGCTATTTTATTTGCATTAGAAAAATTGCACGTTTTTTAAAGTTGCATTTTAGGGCCAAGAAAATGTTCATCTCGTTCTAAATATTTTATTTAGACGGTGAAAATTTGTTTGGCATTTTTAGATTTTTATTTTATTTTCTAGGATTTATTTAAATTTCGGCGAAATCATTTTTTTTTAAACTTCAGTGCCCGACTGGGCCGAAGCCCAGCAGAGCCGGCCCGCTAGCCCCGCGCCGCCATCTCCTTCCAGGAGACCGGGAGGCCGCCGCCGCCGCGGCCCCGAGTCCGGCCGGGACTCCTCCTCGCGCCGCCTTGCCCCATCCCCCAACCAAGCCCCCTCCCCTTTATAAGCCGCCGCCCCCGCCCCCAAATCGCCACCCCGCCGCCGCAAGCAGCAGCAGCAGCCGCCGCCCGCGCACCCCGCCGCCACAGCCCCGCTTTGCCGTCGCTGCCCCGCCTCGCTGGAGGTATACGCCGCTGCCGCCGCCGTTCGGTTTTATTCAAAAAAAACATCGATCCGGGTTTTTTTGAAAAACCCTAGTTCATTTTTTAGATCGGTTCGCCGGTTTTCTCGGTTTAATTTTTTTAGCGGACGTTCATCCGTACATTAATTTTAACGAACGGTTTTCGTTCGTTCGTTAGCCTGTTCGTCAGTTTTCTTTTTCTCAGATTTTCCACGATTATTTTCGATCGCGATTTCTGATCCGATTTTCGTTTTAGTTTATCTTTTCGCTCGTTTATCGGAATCAGGCGATTCAAGCGCCTAGATCGTCGTCTCGAAACCCTCTTTCTGTTTAATCAACTTGAACAAGATTTTGGTACTGTAAAATTTGACTTTAGTTCAGATTAGTAAACGGATCTTGTTTCTTTCGCATTTTGAGTTTCGTTGCTCCGTTTGATTTGATATTTTTTGCAAACCGGAGTTCTTAAGTTGAACTTTCTGGTCAATTCCTCTTATTTGAGTTTTACCCGTGCTTCTTTGCTTGATTGCTTATGTATGCTATTGTTTGTTTGCGATAGAATTCCCGGAGTGCGAAGCGTGCTACTACGAGTCTCTAGGTTTTGCGGATCGTCAGCAAGGCAAGTAACACATTGATCATACTCTTTTCATACCCAGTTTTTATGCATTAGCTCCAATCCTCAAACATTGCATGATTAGGATGTGATTAACATGTGGGTTGGGAAGTAGTTGATGAGGTAGAACCTATTGCCCTGTTATTTTCAAACCCTTGGGAGTTACTTCTACGTATTGCTTATATTGCTATGCTATGCTCGTAGACGTGGTTTGGGTGAGTGAATCCATGACAGATGTGAGATGATTTAAAATGGTTCAACTTAAGGTGGCAACTTAAATACACATCTGGGTGGATTGCTTGTCGGGCACCTGGAGAATCCAGTGTTGTCCTAGGATATCCCGGAGTACCCGTGTGATCATCCTAAGGTCCGCCACCCAGGCTCAAAGGGAACTGAGACATTTTCATGCTAGAGACTTCCGTGTGCAGCCACAAGCTATTATGGGCTCTAGCATAGTTGAGTAAGTTGCATGAGCTCTTGAAGAGGTGGATCAGCAGGTAGAGGGATGTAGGTTTGGTATGGTCTGCCCGGAGTAAAGAGTTAATGTTTCTGAAAGACTGTGTCTCGGTCATCCGTTTCTCAAACACCATGTAGTGCGAGAAATCCAACGGAGGAGATCGAGTCTTGTGGGGAAAAGTGCGCAAACCTCTGCAGAGTGTACAATCTAATCATGGTTAGCCGTGTCCCCGGTTATGGACAATCTTGAGTATCTAGTACTTGGAGTATCCTAAGTATCTCATCACTCTAAATTAATATTGTTGGGTTGACAATTACTTTAATTGGGATTGAGTTGGAGGAACCTTCTCAATGATGTTTCAACTACCATGATAGTTAAATAAAACTTATTCCTTTGTTGTAGGGAAAAATTGGCTTTTCGCAAAAACTATAACCATAGAGCTTTCCACCAGCCAAATATGCATGTAGTAATAGCATTATTCTATTCTTGATCTACTGTGTTATATTGCCAGCATATTCCATGTGCTGACCCATTTTCGGGCTGCAACGTATTATGTTGCAGACTTTTCGGACGAGGAGTAAGGTATGTTAGGTCGTTGCCGTACAGCTCAGCTATGCCGTTGGAGTTGATGGACTCACTTTATCTTCCAAGCCTTCCGCTGTTATCGTATTAGATGGCCTTAAGCCATATTTATTGTAATAAGTTCTCTTTTGAGACATTCACTGTAATAAGTGTGTGATTGCTACTCTGTTATAAATCCTTCGAGTACTGTGTGTGTCAGCATTACCGATCCAGGGATGACACTGAAGCACAGAGACATGACCGTCTGAGGTCGGGTCGCTACAGCAAGGCAACCCAGCTTGGCAAAAACTTAAGTCATAGAGGTGCATATAATGGCAAAAAGGATGTATATGAGCAAATGACACATATATTGTGAGCTCCAGGCTCGGAATAATAATAAGCTTCGGTTAAAGAAGCCCCCAGTCATGATGGGGTGTGTACATTTAAGGATGTGTACCCCTCAAGTGTTCGGCTTATCCGAACACATCCTGGAAATCGTATAGAAAATGAGAAAAGAAAAAAAAATTGAAGAGGAGAAAAAGGAACGAAAAAGAAGTAGGGCCGAACTTATGCGTAGAATCTTCGGAGCCGAGCAGCGTTCCATGGATTCGGCTCTAGGCGATTATCCGATGCATTACGAAGGTGGTAGGCCCCTCCTGTGAGAACTACATCTATAATGAAGGGACCCTCCCATTTTGGTTTGAGTTTGTCCTTCTTCTCTGGGAGGCGTAAACCAAGTTCACCGACATTATAAGTCTTGGCCCGCACTTCTCTGCTTTGGTATCTTCGAGCCTGTTGTTGATAGAATGCGGAACGGGCTTTTGTAATATCGCGCTCCTCCTCCAGGCCATCTAGGTCGTCCTGCCGATCAAGCTCGGCTTCTCTTTCTTCATACATGCGCACTCGAGGTGAGTCATGAATAATGTCACAGGGCAAGACAACCTCTGCGCCGTACACCATGAAAAAGGGTGTGTATCCAGTCATGCGATTTGGCATGGTCCGCAGTCCCCAGAGTACGGAATCAAGTTCCTCGACCCAGTGTTTATCTGACTCCCGGAGGGATCGCACTAGTCTGCGTTTGATGCCACTCATTATCAGTCCATTAGCCGTTCGGCCTGACCATTTGTTTGAGGGTGATATACGGAGGCGTAATCGAGCTTAATGCCCAGGTTAGCACACCAATTTTTCACCTCATCGGCTATGAAGTTAGAGCCGTTGTTAGTAATGATGTTGTGCGGGTGACCATAACGGTGTACAATGCCAGATATAAAGTCGATCACCGGCCCAGCTTCAACCATTTTTACTGGTTTGGCCTCTATCCACTTAGTGAATTTATCTACCATAACCAGCAAATATTTCTTCTTGTGGCTTCCCCCTTTAAGGAGTCCGACCATATCTAGTCCCCAGACCGCAAAAGGCCAAGTAATGGGGATTTTTTAGGGCGGCGGGCGGCATATGACTCTGATTGGCGAAAAGATGGCATCCTACACAGCGTTGTACCAGGGCCTGTGCGTCTGCTCAGGCCGTTGGCCAAACGAAACTGTACGGAAGGACTTACTTACGAGGGCCCGAGCTGCGGCGTGATGGCCACCCAGACCAGCATGTATTTCGGCCAAGATTTGACATCCCTCCTCTTCGGAGATACACCTTTGAAGAACTCCAGTAGTATGATACGTCTCCATCGTATCTACTTTTCCAAACACTTTGGCCCTTATTTTGGACTCTAACTTGCATGATTTGAATGGAACTAACCCGGACTGACGCTGTTTTCAGCAGAATTGCCATGGTGTTATTTTTGTGCGATAATAAAAGTTCTCGGAATGACCTGAAACTTCACGAAGAATATTTTTGGAATATATAAAAAATACTGGCGAAAGAATCAAGGCCAGGGGACCCACACCCTGTCCACGAGGGTGGGGGACGCGCCTACCCCCTCGGGCGCCCCCCTGCCTCGTGGGTGAAAGATCGTGGATGTCACCTAGAGGGGGGGTGAATATGCGCTTTAAAATAATTACAGTTTATGCTTGAACAAATGCAGAATAAACCTAACGGTTAATTTGTCAAGCACAAAACCTACAGCAACTAGGCTCACCTATGTGCACCAACAACTTATACTAAGCAAGATAAACAACTATGTGATAGCAAGATATATGACAAGAAACAATATGGCTATCACAAAGTAAAGTGCATAAGTAAAGGGCTCGGGTAAGAGATAACCGAGGCACGCGGAGACGATGATGTATCCCGAAGTTCACACCCTTGCGGATGCTAATCTCCGTTTGGAGCGGTGTGGAGGCACAATGCTCCCCAAGAAGCCACTAGGGCCACCGTAATCTCCTCACGCCCTCGCACAATGCAAGATGTCGTGATTCCACTAAGGGACCCTTGAGGGCGGTCACCGAACCCGTACAAATGGCAACCCTTGGGGGCGGTCACCGAACCCGTACACTTTGGCAACCCTTGGGGCGGTCACCGGTACCCGTCAAATTGCTCGGGGCGATCTCCACAACCTAATTGGAGACCCCGACGCTTGCCCGGAGCTTTACACCACAATGATTGAGCTCCGAACACCACCAACCGTCTAGGGCGCCCAAGCACCCAAGAGGAACAAGCTCAAGGGTCACCAAGCACCCAAGAGTAATAGCTTCTCAACTTGTAACTTCCATGTATCACCGTGGAGAACTCAAACCGATGCACCAAATGCAATGGCAAGGGCACACGGAGTGCCCAAGTCCTTCTCTCCCAAATCCCACCAAAGCAACTAATGCTAGGGAGGAAAATGAGAGGACGAACAAGAAGGAGAACACCAAGAACTCCAAGATCTAAATCCACGGGGTTCCCCTCACATAGAGGAGAAAGTGATTGGTGGAAATGTGGATCTAGATCTCCTCTCTCTTTTCCCTCAAAAACTAGGAAGAATCCATGGAGGGATTGAGAGTTAGCAAGCCCGAAGAAGGTCAACAATGGGGGAAGAACATGAGCTCAAAGGATAAAGTTCATTGGGGAAGAAGACCCCCTTATATAGGTGGGGAAAAATCCAACCGTTATGCTCACAGCCCGCACAGAGCAGTACTACTACTCGACCTCACGGTACTACCGCAAGGGGTAGCGGTACTACTGCTTGCGAGCGGTACTAAAAAAATACATCCGTGCCTACCACCGCTGGACTTGTGACGAGTTTTTGGTCCGGAGCGGTACTACCGCTGTAGTAGCCGCGGTAGTACCACTCTGGAGCGGTAGTAAAAAATTACATCCGCTCCTGTCCGCGGTAGTACCGCTGCAGCCTTTTCAGAACACCAAAACTGCCACAACTTCTACAAACGGACTCCGAATTCAACGAAACCAAGTTTGTTGGAAAGTTAGTGACAAGTGCTAACACAATCTTGATAGAACTAACAATAAGAAGGAAATTATACAAGGCCCAAGAGAAAATGGTGAGAACCCTTCCTCGAAAAAGACCGGTAAAACCTCCAACACTGAAAACGCGATAGAAGAAGCATATGAAATCCGTTTTCGATGTACTTGAGCTTGTCACGAAGATAACCACAAGCTCTAAAACCTCAAAATAAAATACAAATAAGAATCAAGAAAGATGATGCAAGGATGCAATGGTTTGAGCTCTCGACAAACGATACGATCATGCTACTCACTCGAGAGCCCGCCTTGATAGTACGGCTATCGATCCTATAACCCGGTCTCCAAACTATCACCATGAGACCGGTAAAATATAAACCTATCAAGGGCAAACCTTCGCCTTGCATGAAGTCCACTTGAGCTAGATGATGACGATCTTGACTCCCTCAAGTTGGACCACCTTTCTTGATTGCGTTGGGTCGATGAAGACTAGATGATTGCTCCCCCATACTCCACTATGGGTGAGCCACTCTTCGGCACATCTTCACAAGTCCATTGACACCACAATGGACGGCAAGCATCAAGCACTTGATCTCTTCATGATGCTCCACTTGAACTTGCGCACGGCATTCTTGATGACGATCACCACTTCATGTCATCCTCTCCATTGCTTGAGTGATATCTTCCTCTTGACGCAAGCCCATGAACACGTACCTAACCCCACATAGAACTCTCACATAGACCATGGGTTAGTACACAAAGCACAATGGACAATGCTTACCATACCATGAGATCACTTGATCCCACTCGGTGTATCTTCTACACTTTGTGTGATGATCAACTTGAATCACTCTCTGTACTTAGTCTTGATCAACCTTGACTCTTTCCAACTCTATGACCAATCTTTGGATAATTCCTTAATACACCTTGGTCAACTCATAAACTCCTTTAAACCAACACATGTACTTTAAGAAATGCCTATGGACAAATCCTTCAAATATAACTCAATGCAACCATTAGTCCATAGAGAATGTCATCAATTACCAAAATCACACATGGGGGCACCGCATGTCCTTTCAATCTCCCCCATTTTGGTAATTGATGACAATCACTTTCAAGAGAGTTTATATAAGGAATTGTGCATCACCATGCAATGCAACAACCAATGATGCAGGAGAATGAGATGCAAATTCTTAGGAACAAAACCAAAGCAAGGAGAAGACTCTGAAAGCCTTCTCCACAAAACTCTCTGAAACTTCTCCCCCATTGGCATCGATTGCCAAAATGGGCGAAAAGCTTATAAGGCCAATATAAAAAGTGTTCCTCCATAAATTCTGTATTTCTCAACAAGATAGTGGAATGCCATACACATATCCAAAGGTAAATACTTGGAGGAACAGAAACTATATTGAGGCACAAAGATTGCTAAAGAATGATATGCCACAAGGACATAACAAAGAGAGACACAAGCAATCAAGCAATCAAAAGATACCAATTGAAGCAAGCAATCAAAGGATATCAATTGAACCAACTGGACCAAAGATCCTACGAGCCACATGAATAAAGGATATTATGATATGAGCAAAGGAGTGTTCTAAAGAAACTAGAGAAGCTCCCCATGATTTGTGCACACATAAGAATATTTGTATTTGGATACAAAGTGCACAAAATAGGATCATAGCTCCCCCAAAATCAATAGAAACTTACAACAAGTGCAAGTGAGCATATAGGAAACAAAGCCTAGCACTTGCAACAAACACATGGCTGAGCAACATGTAAAAGAGGCAACTTAAGAATGGGCTCAACCTAAATGATGTGTGTGAGTCAAGGCAATGCACTTGAGAAGACTAATGTATGGATGAGCATTAAGCATCAATAAAGTCTTGAAAGAATGAGGCACACGGTGCAAGGCCTATCATTCCCACACACAACTAGCAAATGGGTTCACAAGCTTACTAATAAGCATATAAAGAACCTATGCTTGTGACAACCCGTGGTGAAGATAGAAGATGAAAGCCTCATCAAGACGAGGGATACCAATTAAGATGGCAAAAGCCTCGTAAAGATAAGCATGAGGAAAATAATCTTCACCACACAAGAGTGCATCAAGATGCAACGATAGAAGACACGCACTCAAGGCAAAAGCTTTCACGGAGCCACCAAAGAAATAACATAAGAAAGACAAGGTGGACGTGAAAGAAAGGATATCAACTAGATATGCAACTTCTCTCAAGTGTATAAGATTCTAGGTAGACGAAATCATGATGATATATATCTACAAAGAAGGATGTACACCCGAAATAGTTACAACACGAGGAACAAGATATCCAAAAGGAAGTCATACATATACCAATAAGATATTTGCTTGGAAGCATAGCACATGGCTAGATATGGTCTTATTGTATATAAATGAATTCCTACCATACAACCATCAAAGACATCACAACTAGCAACATGAGATCGTCGTTGAGATGCTTTGAGAAAGGAAACAAGTATCACAAGATGGAATGAATAGCATGCCAAGATGCAACCTACACAAGGTTGAATGCAAGAAAATAATGCATGAATAGATACTTGTTACCGAGATATCATTGGAAGGATGTAGAAGAAACCAATTGAAGGTAGTAGATAGTAGTTCATTGAGCATCCTAGCTTGACTCCAATAAGCACATGGTGACACCACCTTCCTTGTGAGTGAGCCGAGCATCCAATGCATCTCCAATTGTTCCTAGAACAACAACACAAACAAAATGGTACCCAAACTCATTGGGACCAAAGAGTTAGAAACACCAATATACATAGGACAAACTCCACATAAATATGTGCATATAGAGAAGGAAATGAATTTCATGCACATCTCATCCAATTTGAGACTTGGTGGAGTTTCCCTATATATTGGGTCAAATAAAGAAGGCATGCCACAGAGACTACATGAAGTAAATATGCATGCTCAAGACCTTCAAGAACCGATACCAAATGACAAAGAAAAACCAAGTGAAGAAAAGATACCAAATGAATAAAACATCACTTGGAGGATATCCATAAAAGATACATCAAGGAATGAGATATCCATTGATACACTCAAAATAAAAGATATCAAACTCCCAAAAGAGAGGATGGTTCCAAACAAACCAAGCTCTCTACAAAGTTTCATGATGGCACAAAGTACCAAAACGAAAACGGCTTGCCTTCCACCAACACACACTTGATAAGGATCGCAAGATGAGTGTTTTATAGAAAATAGGATAGCTCCCCCAAGACTAGTGCATTATAGAGAATTTGCATTTGAATACAAAATGCACAAGGTGGGATCACCACTTTCACTATATCTAGAAAACACTAGACAAGATCAAGAAATAAACAAGATCCACAAGTGGTATGGAAGACAAAGGGAGTTGATACATTCCTTGGCAAGAGAAAAGGCAAATAAAAGCAAAAGCCAATGTAAAGATGATCAATAAATTCTACCACACAAGTGAGTACCAATTGTCAAAAGACAAGAAGTAAATGGAAATAATTCCCGGTGGTAGATAGCAAGGATATCCGACATCATCTTCACACCAAACAAAAAGCAAATTGCAACTTGTAGAGCTAACATGCCACCTAGGAACAAGATAATTTACAATATCAACTCTAGGTGACAATATCTCAAATGTACACATTTTCTAGGCTAGTAATATACACATAGCATATTACTCCCCCATAATGTGATACCAATTAAGGATAAACAAGAGGCAAATAAAAGGATCCAACAAGAGATAATTAATGGACTATTTAGAATTTGAATTTCTCATGAGAAGACATACCACATAGCGACTAGATAATCTTGAAATATCAATACTAGATGGTATTACTCATGTACACACATTTATAGGATTGTGAGGTGCACAAAGCACATCACTCCCCCATAATGGGATATTCCATTAATCTCTCACAAGAGCCAACTAAGAAATAAACAAGATGCAAAAGGCTCAACGCATGACACACACGTACATGATGTGCAAACCAACACACACATACTTGATTGCTCAAGATAATCAAGTTGGAAGCACAACATATACAAACACATGCAAGGAACGAAACCAAACATGCAAAGGGGCAAGTAACTATCAATGTAAACACTTTAAGCACGAGTTACCGCAAGGAGGAACATTGGATATAAGATAGAAACTTGATAATCCGAATGACTTGGCTTGAGACAATAAGAATGATGTAGTCCCCTTAATTCTTCATAATGTAGCCAAGTCTCCAATGACCTCCAACAACACCTATTGATCAAGTATGAGCTAGTTGGTCCCCAACCAAGTTGGGTCCTAAGAGGTTAGTCACAATAGGCTTGGCTACCCAAATGGTTCTTTTCTTGACACCACTTTGAGCACCAACAAATTTGGCAAACACATTGCCAACCTTATCCTTCCCAAGAGAATAGATATCATCAATTAGAATAGGGTTGGATAAGGTACCATTTGTGCATGAAGAAGCGACGTGACCTTTTTCACGACATAGGTAGCAACGTCTACTCTTTACTTTCTTCTCACTTGATTTCTCAACTTGAGAAGCATTAGCTTGAGTTTTCTTGGGAAGAGGCCTTTCTTCAACTTGAGGTTGAGAATGAGAGTGAACTTGTGGCCGCTTCCCTTGTTGCTTGTCACTAATGGCCTTCTTCTTCAAAGGGCAAGATCTAACATGATGCCCTTCAATTTTGCACTTGAAGCAAATGATCTTGGCCGAATTCTTGACTTGTTTTTGGCCCTTCTTCTTGTTGCTCTTGGACTTCTTCTTCTTATTGGAGTTGAATCCAAGTCCACCTTTGTCATTGGGGGATTTTTGTACACTCAAGATATTGTTGAGTATGGCCTTCCCTTCATGACACTTTTCCAAATCTTTCTTCAAAGAAATGACTTGGGCCTTGAGCTCTTTGATTTCCTCTACATGGTTAGTCTCAACACAAGCACTAGAGGAAGTATAAGCTTCATTGTTAGAGCAACAAGGCAAGGAAAGCAATTCATCACAAGATGTACCAAAGTTATGCATGGATGAATCGCGAGGACTAGCACAAGGCAATATAGCATTTTGACTAAAAGTAGTGCTAGTGTCCACATGAGGGTCACTAGATGTTACCTTAGCAATCATGGCCTCATGTGCCATCTTTAGCACATTATGGGATACTAGAAGATCATCATGACAGCTTGAGAGCTTTTCATGGCTTTCTTCCAATTTCCCATAATTGCTAGATAGCAACTCAAGTTGAGCCCGTAGCTCAACGTTCTCCTTCAAAATGGATGCTTCACAAGTAATAGAGTTAGTAGAACAAGCATCATCATTAACAACAATAGGAGAGGACAACTTGGAAAGCTCTTTTAAATAAGAAGCTTCAAGTTTATCATGAGACTCGGTGAGTTTGATGAGCTCACCCTTGATGACCCTTGAGCCATTTTTGAGGTGCTCAAAATCCTCAAGGAGTCTATCATGAGCAAATTCAAGCTTAGCATTTTTAGTTTCAAAAACATTGGCCACCTCAAGAGCTCTATCACGAGATTCCTTCACTCTAGGTAATTCTAGAGCAAAAGGCTCCTCAAGAGATTCCTTGGTGGTTTGTTCAAGTTCAGGAGCTTGAGAGAGGTCTGCAATCTCATTAGCGTAATCACGCTCATGACCTTCCATTTTATCAATGGTGACCTCATGCTCCTCAAGACGAGATTCCAACTCATCAATATATTTCTTGCCCTCAATAGAAATAGACATGATTTCCATGAAGTTGGAACGAGCAATTTTATTCTTATGAAGAGCTTTAAAAATCATTTCTCCCTTAATTTTTAAGGAGGCAACGGTATCATTCTCTTCATCACTAACATCATCACAAGATATATTGGGATTCAAAGTGGGAGATACCTTTGAAGCATTAGCCATAAGGCAAATTCAATCGATGATGATGTAGGATCCCTTGAGGCACCATTCCCGACCACATCTTGTTCCATGGGGTGTTGGATTTCCTCTACATTGTTAGCACAACAATTCGAGGAAATAGATGCATTTTTATCATGGCAACAAGACATAGCAAGCATATCATCATGAGATTTAGTAAAGCAATTTCTACATGATATGCAAGGACTATCAACACAAGCATGTGAAACATTTAGAGAGCTCGGAGTGTTGAAGTCCAAAGGTGGAGCATTGCAATAGGATGGTGATGAAGAGTCATCAATGATAAGCACACTATCATCATTGCAATGACCACCACTACTCACCATATCATTACCTTGTGGCAAACCACATGTGGGTGATGTAGTAGAAGTTGTAAGTGCATCTAGCGCCCCTTAGTGATTTTGGTGTATTGAAGACTTATAGGTTAAGGGACTAATGTGTTTATTGAGTGTACACAGGTCTATAAGTCTATGAGGAGTTTGATATTTACAGAGAAAGTCGACCCCTAAAAATGAAGTTCTTCGACTGAAGACTTTGGATTTCTGAAGACTTTCTGAAGACTTTGAAAGTGAAGAAATTGGTGTGACCTTGAAGACTTGGTATTCATTTGAGGAACATGAAGCGTGAAGACTTTTGTTTTCGTAGTTTCATTTTCTCTTTCTGGAGTCACAGGAAACACCGTACTGTTAAAGGGGGTCGAGGAAATACTAAGGAACAATTTCCATGTGATGCTCAACTCAAAATCCTACACCTACCAATCCCTTCGAGTGAAGCCATTGGAAATGTCATACAGTTCAGTCATATTCTTCAGTGACAGAGACGAAGTTCCTCTGGTCTCTGAGGAATTTGTTCTGACTGAGGAGTCAGGAATTCGCCAATGTGGATTGCCTACACAGTGAGGAACATGATAGCCCTGAGGAATTTGATACTCAAATTTCCGACCATTGCCGTGCTATGTGCCAGCTATCCCAAAATATCTACCCACCTAACGGTCATATCATTGAAGGGCATTATGTCTTATCATGTCGGGCTGCTCCCTAGGCTATAAATAGCCGCCCCCTACAACCACTAGTTGGTTGGCTGCTCTGAGAGAAACTGACATTTGTCATTTGAGAGCATCCCATCCTCCGAGGACTTTGAGCGAAAATCATCAAGTGAGGAAAACCCAAACCCAAACACCTACAAACCCAAAGTGATTGAGCATCACTGAAGAGATTGATCTGGCGTGGATCCGACGCTTGTTACCTTTGAAGACTGTGCTTCTTCCAGACGGTTAGGCGTCATGGTCTAGAGCATCCAAGAGGAATTGTGGATCGCCGAGTGACCGAGTTTGTGAAGGTTCGGAAGTCACCTGAAGACTTACCATGAGTGATTGGACGAGGTCTGTGTGACCTTAGCTCAAGGAGAATACGGTGAGGACTAGGTGTCCTGGACTGTGTGTTCAGGACTGGGTGTTCAGGACTGTGTGTCCTCAGGTTTAAATACCTAGCCGCTCCAACCAGATGTACAACTGAGACAACAGTTGGAACTGGTCTACCAAATCATTGTCTTCATCGAGCTTACTGGTTCTATTTCCTCAACTCTTTCATTTCCTCATAAATGTGTTGTGCACTTGTTCATATTTGTGTTTGAAGACTTTGACTGAAGACTTTATCAATTTCCTTAGTTCAATTTCTTCAGTCTGTTTGTCTTCATCTTGTGTTTACGCTTTTTGTACTCTGTGCTTGTCTTCATTTCATCATGATGACCATGCTTGTATTCTGTTATGTTTACTTCTGAGTACTTATTTCGCTGCAAATAGTTCTTCGCTAAGGAATTTCCTCACCCGCAAATTCCTCAGTGAAGAATTCATAAAAATCGCCTATTCACCCCCCTCTAGTCGATATAACGCACTTTCAGAAGTTGAGAAAGCAACACGGCCGGAGGTGGAGGGAGAACAATCATCCCCACAAATCTTGGACACACCATATTTATCTTGAAGCTTTGTCCACAACTCATGAGCATCCCGGAACGGCATGAGTTGAAATATAACTACATTACTCAAAGCATCGAAAAGCACATTAGAAGCTTGAGCATTGAGATAAGAGTTTTTCTCATCCTCTAAAGATAATCTTTGGGGATCCTTTGGAGGAGAAAACCCCATATCTAAAATTCTCTCTAAATTTGGGTCCATGACCCTAAAGAGATTAAGCATGCGAATAACCCAAACATCAAAATTTGTGCCATTGAAACTAAGAGTGTCAGAGAATCCTAATCCCCTAGTCGACATCTTTACTCTCTAGGCGGTTAACCTAACAAAGAGAGATGAGGCTCTGATACCAATTGAAAGATCGTGGATGTCGCCTAGAGGGGGGTGAATAGGCGCTTTAAAATAATTACGGTTTAGGCTTGAACAAATGCGGAATAAACCTAACGGTTAATTTGTCAAGCACAAAACCTACAACAACTAGGCTCACCTATGTGCACCAACAACTTATACTAAGCAAGATAAACAACTATGTGATAGCAAGATATATGACAAGAAACAATATGTCTATCACAAAGTAAAGTGCATAAGTAAAAGGGCTCGGGTAAGAGATAACCGAGGCACGCGAAGACGACGATGTATCCCGTAGTTCACACCCTTGCGGATGCTAATCTCTGTTTGGAGCGGTGTGGAGGCACAATGCTCCCCAAGAAGCAACTAGGGCCACCGTAATCTCCTCACGCCCTCGCACAATGCAAGATGTCATGATTCCACTAAGGGACCCTTGAGGGCGGTCACCGAACCCGTACAAATGGCAACCCTTGGGGGCGGTCACCGAAGCCGTACACTTTGGCAACCCTTGGGGGCGGTCACCGGTACCCGTGAAATTGCTCAGGGCGATCTCCACAACCTAATTGGAGACCCCGACGCTTGCCCGGAGCTTTACACCACAATTATTGAGCTCCGAACACCACCAACCGTCTAGGGCGCCCAAGCACCCAAGAGGAACAAGCTGAAGGTCACCAAGCACCCAAGAGTAATAAGCTTCTCAACTTGTAACTTCCATGTCTCACCGTGGGGAACTCAAACCGATGCACCAAATGCAATGGCAAGGGCACACGGAGTGCCCAAGTCCTTCTCTCCCAAATCCCACCAAAGCAACTAATGCTAGGGAGGAAAATGAGAGGACGAACAAGAAGGAGAACACCAAGAACTCCAAGATCTAGATCCACGGGGTTCCCCTTACATAGAGGAGAAAGTGATTGGTGGAAATGTGGATCTAGATCTCCTCTCTCTTTTCCCTCAAAAACTAGGAAGAATCCATGGAGGGATTGAGAGTTAGCAAGCCCGAAGAAGGTCAACAATGAGGGAAGAACATGAGCTCAAAGGATAAAGTTCATTGGGGAAGAAGACCCCCTTATATAGGTGGGGAAAAATCCAACCGTTATGCTCACAGCCCGCACAGAGCGGTACTACTGCTCGACCTCACGGTACTACCGCAAGGGGTAGCGGTACTACTGCTTGCGAGCGGTACTAAAAAAATACATCCGTGCCTACCACCGTTGGACTTGTGACGAGTTTTTGGTCCGGAGCGGTACTACCGCTGTAGTAGCCGCCGTAGTACCGCTCTGGAGCGGTACTAAAAAATTACATCCGCTCCTGTCCGTGGTAGTACCGCTGCAGCCTTTTCAGAACACCAAAACTGCCACAATTCTGCAAACGGACTCCGAATTCAACGAAACCAAGTTTGTTGGAAAGCTAGCAACAAGGTCTAACACAATATTGATAGAACTAACAATAAGAAGGAAATTACAAAAGGCCCAAGAGAAAATGGTGAGAACCCTTCCTCAAAAAAGACCGGTAAAACCTCCAACACCGAAAACGCGATAGAAGAAGCATATGAAATCCGTTTTCGATGTACTTGTGCTTGTCACAAAGATAACCACAAGCTCTAAAACCTCAAAATAAAATACAAATAAGAATCAAGAAATATGATGCAGGGATGCAATGGTTTGAGCTCTCGACAAACGATACGATCACACTACTCACTCGAGAGCCCCCCTTGATAGTACGGCTGTCGATCCTATAACCCGATCTCCAAACTATCACCATGAGACCGGTAAAATATAAACCTATGAAGGCAAACCTTTGCCTTGCATGAAGTCCACTTGAGCTAGATGATGATGATCTTGACTCCCTCAAGTTGGACCACCTTTCTTGATTGCGTTGACTCCACTATGGGTGAGCCACTCTTCGGCACATCTTCACAAGTCCATTAACACCACAATGGATGGCAAGCATCAAGCACTTGATCTCTTCGTGATGCTCCACTTGAACTTGCGCACGGAATTCTTGATGACGATCACCACTTCATGTCATCCTCTCCATTGCTTGAGTGATATCTTCCTCTTGACGCAAGCCCATGAACACGTACCTAACCCCACATAGAACTCTCACATAGACCATGGGTTAGTACACAAAGCACAATGGACAATGCTTACCATACCATGAGATCAGTTGATCCCACTCAGTGTATCTTCTCTGTTTGTGTGATGATCAACTTGAATCACTCTCTGTACTTAGTCTTGATCAACCTTGACTCTTACCAACTCTATGACCAATCTTTGGATAATTCCTTAATACCACCTTGGTCAACTCATAAACTCCTTGAAACCAACACATGTACTTCATGAAATGCCTATGGACAAATCCTTCAAATATAACTCAATGCAACCATTAGTCCATAGAGAATGTCATCAATTACCAAAACCACACATGGGGGCACCGCATGTCCTTTCAGTGGGCCCCAGGTGCTCCACCGACCTCAACTCCAACTCCATATATTCATGTTCGGGAGAAAAAAATCAGAGAGAAGGATTCATCGCGTTTTACGATACGGAGCCGCCGCCAAGCCCTAATCTCTCTCGGGAGGGCTGATCTGGAGTCCGTTCGGGGCTCCGGAGAGGGGAATCTGTCGCCATCGTCATCATCAACCTTCCCCCATCACCAATTTCATGATGCTCACCGCCGTGCGTGAGTAATTCCATCGTAGTCTTGCTGGACGGTCATGGGTTGGATGAGATTTACCATGTAATCGAGTTAGTTTTGTTAGGGTATGATCCCTAGTATCTGCTACCTCTTGAGCACTGCGTTGGTTTTCCCTTGAAGAGGAAAGGGTGATGCAGTAAAGCAGCGTAAGTATTTCCCTCAGTTTTTGAGAACCAAGGTATCAATCCAGTAGGAGGCCACGCACGAGTCCCTCGCACCTACACAAACAAATAAATCCTCGCAACCAACGGAATAAAGGGGTTGTCAATCCCTTCATGGTCACTTACGAGAGTGAGATCTGATAGATATGATAAGATAATTTTTTTGGTATTTTTATGATAAAGATGCAAAGTAAAATAAAAGGCAATAAAAATAGCTAAGTGTTGGAAGATTAATATGATGGAAGATAGACCCGGGGGCCATAGGTTTCACTAGTGGCTTCTCTCGAGAGCATAAGTATTACGGTGGGTGAACAAATTACTGTGGAGCAATTGACAAAATTGAGCATAGTTATGAGAATATCTAGGTATGATCATGTACATAGGCATCACGTCCGCAACAAGTAGACCGACTCCTGCCTGCATCTACTACTATTACTCCACACATCGACCGCTATCCAGCATGCATCTAGAGTATTAAGTTCATAAGAACAGAGTAACGCTTTAAGTAAAATGACATGATGTAGAGGGATAAACTCATGCAATATGATATAAACCCCATCTTGTTATCCTCGATGGCAACAATACAATACGTGCCTTGCTGCCCCTACTGTCACTGGGAAAGGACACCGCAAGATTGAACCCAGAGCCAAGCACTTCTCCCATTGCAAGAAAGATCAATCTAGTAGGCCAGACCAAACTGATAATTTGAAGAGACTTGCAAAGATAACCAATCATACATAAAATAATTCAGAGAAGATTCAAATATTGTTCATAGATAAACTTGATCATAAACCCACAATTCATCGGTCTCAACAAACACACTGCAAAAGATGATTACATCGAATAGATCTCCACGAGAATCGTGGAGAACTTTGTATTGAGATCCAAAGAGAGAGAAGAAGCCATCTAGCTAATAACTATGGACCCGAAGGTCTGAGGTAAACTACTCACACATCATCGGAGAGGCTATGGTGTTGATGTAGAAGCCCTCCGTGATCGATGCCCCCTTCGGCGGAGCTCCGAAAAAGGCCCCAAGATGGGATCTCACGGGTACAGAAGGTTGCGGCGGTGGAATTAGGTTTTTGGCTCCGTATCTGGTAGTTTGGGGGTACGTAGGTATATATAGGAGGAAGAAGTACGTCGGTGGAGCAACATGGGGCCCACGAGGGTGGAGGGCGCGCCTGGGGGGTAGGCGCGCCCCCTACCTCGTGCCTTCCTGGTTGATGTCTTGACGTAGGGTCCAAGTCCTCTGGATCAAGTTCGTTCCGAAAATCACGTTCCCGAAGGTTTCATTCCGTTTGGACTCCGTTTGATATTCTTTTTCTGCGAAACTCTCAAATAGGCAAAAAGCAGCAAATCTGGGCTGGGCCTCCGGTTAATAGGTTAGTCCCAAAAATAATATAAAAGTGTATAATGAAGCCCATTAATGTCCAAAACAGAATATAATATAGCATGGAACAATCAAAAATTATAGATACGTTGGAGACGTATCAAGCATCCCCAAGCTTAATTCCTGCTCGTCCTCGAGTACGTAAATGATAAAAACAGAATTTTTGATGTGGAATGCTACTTGGCATAATTTCAATGTAATTCTCTTAATTGTAGTATGAATATTCAGATCCAAAAGATTCAAGATAAAAGTTTAATATTGACATAAAAGTAATAATACTTCAAGCATACTAACTAAGCAATTATGTCTTCTCAAAATAACATGGCCAAAGAAAGTTCATCCCTACAAAATCATATAGTTTAGTCATGCTCCATTTTTGTCACACAAGAATGCTCTCATCATGCACAACCCCGATGACAAGCCAAGCAATTGTGTGGATATAGCACTATGGGTGGAATAGAATATAATGATAGGGGTTATGTGGAGAAGACAAAAAAGGAGAGAGTCTCACATCAACGCGGCTAATCAATGAGCTATGGAGATGCTCATCGATTGATGTTAATGCAAGGAGTAGGGATTGCCATGCAACGGATGCACTAGAGCTATAAATGCATGAAAGCTCAACAAAAGAAACTAAGTGGGTGTGCATCCAAATTGCTTGCTCACGAAGACCTAGGGCATTTGAGGAAGCCCATTGTTGGAATATACAAGCCAAGTTCTATAATGAAAAATTCCCACTAGTATATGAAAGTGACAAAACAAGAGACTCTCTATCATGAAGATCATGGTGCTACTTTGAAGCACAAGTGTGGAAAAAGGATAGTAGCATTGTCCCCCTTCTCTTTTTTTGGGCCTTCTTTTTTTGGCATTTCTCTCTTTTTTTATTGGGACAATGCTCTATGAATGATGATCATCACACTTCTATTTATTTACAACTCAATGATTACAAGTCGATACTAGAACAAAGTATGACTCTATATGAATGCCTCCGGGGTATACCGGGATAGCAATGAATCAAGAGTGACATGTATGAAAAATTATGAACGGTGGCTTTGCCACAAATATGATGTCAACTACATGATCATGCAAAGCAATATGACAATGATGAACGTGTCATGAAAAACGAAACGGTGGAAAGTTGCATGGCAATATATCTCGGAATGGCTATGGAAATGCCATAATAGGTAGGTATGGTGGCTATTTTGAGGAGGATATAAGGAGGTTTATGTGTGAAAGAGCGTATCATATCACGGGGTTTGGATGCATCGGTGAAGTTTGCACCAACTCTCAATGTGAGAAAGGGCAATGCACGGTACCGAAGAGGCTAGCAATGATGGAAGGGTAAGAGTGCGTATAATCCATGGACTCAACATTAGTCATAAAGAAATCACATACTTATTGCAAAAATCTACAAGTCATCAAAAACCAAGCACTACGCGCATGCTCCTAGGGGGATAGATTGGTAGGAAAAGACCATCGCTCGTCCCCGACCGCCACTCATAAGGAGGACAATCAAAGAACACCTCATGTTTCAAATTTGTTACATAACGTTTACCATACGTGCATGCTACGGGACTTGCAAACTTCAACACAAGTATTTCTCAAACTCACAACTACTCAACTAGCACAACTTTAATATCACTACCTCCATATCTCAAAACAATCATCAAGCATCAAACTTCTCTTAGCATTCAGCACACTCATAAGAAAGTTTTTTACTAGTCTTGAATACCTAACATATTAGGATTAATTTCCCAATTTAAGCAAATTACCATGCTGTTTAAGACTCTCAAAATAATATAAGTGAAGCATGAGAGAATAATAGTTTCTATAAAATAAAACCACCGTCGTGCTCTAAAAGATATAAGTGAAGCACTAGAGCAAAAACTATATAGCTCAAAAGATATAAGTGAAGCGTATAGAGTATTCTAATAAATTCCGAATCATGCGTGTCTCTCTCAAAAGGTGTGTACAGCAAAGATGATTGTGGTAAACTAAAAAGCAAAGACTCAAATCATACAAGACGCTCCAAGCAAAACACATATCATGTGGTGAATAAAAATATAGCTCCAAGTAAAGTTACCGATGGAAGTACACGAAAGAGGGGATGCCTTCCGGGGCATCCCCAAGCTTTGGCTTTTTGGTGTCCTTAGATTATCTTGGGGTGCCATGGGAATCCCCAAGCTTAGGCTCTTGCCACTCCTTGTTCCATAATCCATCAAATCTTTTACCCAAAACTTGAAAACTTCACAACACAAAAGTTAACAGAAAATCTCGAGAGCTCCGTTAGCGAAAGAAAACAAAATACCACTTCAAGGAACTGTAATGAGATAATTCTTTATTTATATTGGTGTTAAACCTACTGTATTCCAACTTCTCTATGGTTTATAAACTATTTTACTAGCCATAGATTCATCAAAATAAGCAAACAACACACGAAAAACAGAATCTGTTAAAAACAGAACAGTCTGTAGTAATCTGTAACTAACGCAAACTTCTGGAACTCCAAAACTTCAGCCAAAATAGGAAGACCTAGATAATTTTTTTATTGATCAGAAGCAATTGGAATCAATATTTTATCACGTTCTGGTGATTTTTAACAATTATTTTCATGAACAGAAAGTTTCTGGAATTTTCAGCAAGATCAAATAACTAACATCCAAGAAGATCCTATAGGTTTAACTTGGCACAAACACTAATTGAAACATAAAAACAAATCTAACCAGAGGATAGATCAAATATTTATTCCTAAACGGAAGCAAAAATCAAAAAACTAAAAATAAAATTGGCTTGCCTCCCAACAAGTGCTATCGTTTAACGCCCCTAGCTAGGCATGATAGCAAGGATAGATCTAGGTATTGTCATCTTTGGCTTTCAATTTTTTAGCGGAATCATGCTCGAATCCGGGATGTTCTTTACGTTTCCCTTCATATTCGGAAATTTTTAGATCTAAAGAATCCAACCGCTTATTGCAAAGGTTAATCAACATGTTCATGCGGTGAATATTTCCGCTAACGCTCTTAAGAGGTTCAAGAGACTTTTGTAAGATCTTAGTTACTTCGCAAATCTTTTCTAAAACTTGTGTCTCTTCCTGGGTATGTTGTGGCCCCTTTTGTTGAGGTAGTGTTCCCACTACCCCCTCTATGATTTCATGCGCAACACTGGGATCAATTTCAATAAAATTTCCTTTGGCAACACAATCCAAGAGTTGTCTATGGGACATATTTAGTCCAACGTAAAAACTGTGAAGCAAAATTCTAAAACTCACCTCTAAGGTGCAATTATGATAAGATTCCATCATCCTATACCAACCATCTTTTAAATTTTCTCCTTGTCTTTGTTTAAAGTGAAGAACTTCAAACTTAGGGGACAAAGGAGCAGATAGGGGACTAGCCATAACGACAAGCAAGCGAAAAAGAGGCAAACGAAAAAGAGAGGGCGAATAAAACGGCAAGGGTGAAGTGGGGGAGAGGAAAACGAGAGGCAAATGGCAAATAATGTAATGCGGGAGATAAGGGTTTGTGATGGGTACTTGGTATGTTGACTTTTGCGTAGACTCCCCGGCAACGGCGCCAGAAATCCTTCTTGCTACCTCTTGAGCACTGCGTTAGTTTTCCCTTGAAGAGGAAAGGGTGATGCAGTAAAGCAGCGTAAGTATTTCCCTCAGTTTTTGAGAACCAAGGTATCAATCCAGTAGGAGGCCACGCACGAGTCCCTCGCACCTACACAAACAAATAAATCCTCGCAACCAACGCAATAAAGGGGTTGTCAATCCCTTCACGGTCACTTACGAGAGTGAGATCTGATAGATATGATAAGATAATATTTTTGGTATTTTTATGATAAAGATGCAAAGTAAAATAAAAGGCAATAAAAATAGCTAAGTGTTGGAAGATTAATATGATGGAAGATAGACCCGGGGGCCATAGGTTTCACTAGTGGCTTCTCTCGAGAGCATAAGTATTACGGTGGGTGAACAAATTACTGTGGAGCAATTGACAAAATTGAGCATAGTTATGAGAATATCTAGGTATGATCATGTACATAGGCATCACGTCCGCGACAAGTAGACCGACTCCTGCCTGCATCTACTACTAATACTCCACACATCGACCGCTATCCAGCATGCATCTAGAGTATTAAGTTCATAAGAACAGAGTAACGCTTTAAGTAAAATGACATGATGTAGAGGGATAAACTCATGCAATATGATATAAACCCCATCTTGTTATCCTCGATGGCAACAATACAATACGTGCCTTGCTGCCCCTACTGTCACTGGGAAAGGACACCGCAAGATTGAACCCAGAGCCAAGCACTTCTCCCATTGCAAGAAAGATCAATCTAGTAGGCCAGACCAAACTGATAATTTGAAGAGACTTGCAAAGATAACCAATCATACATAAAAGAATTCAGAGAAGATTCAAATATTGTTCATAGATAAACTTGATCATAAACCCACAATTCATCGGTCTCAACAAACACACTGCAAAAGAAGATTACATCAAATAGATCTCCACGAGAATCGTGGAGAACTTTGTATTGAGATCCAAAGAGAGAGAAGAAGCCATCTAGCTGATAACTATGGACCCGAAGGTCTGAGGTAAACTACTCACACATCATCGGAGAGGCTATGGTGTTGATGTAGAAGCCCTCCATGATCGATGCCCCCTCCGGCGGAGCTCCGGAAAAGGCCCCAAGATGGGATCTCACGGGTACAGAAGGTTGTGGTGGTGGAATTAGGTTTTTGGCTCCGTATCTGGTAGTTTGGGGGTACGTAGGTATATATAGGAGGAAGAAGTACGTCGGTGGAGAAACGTGGGGCCCACGAGGGTGGAGGGCGCGCCTGGGGGGTAGGCGCGCCCCCCTACCTCGTGCCTTCCTGGTAGCCGGCGGTCGCACGGGGCCTCCTGCCCCGGCCGCTGTCACCGCCACTGATCCGGAAACCATCGCCACTACGGTCGAAGAGTGGAGCGCTGGCTGCGTACCACCCATAAAGATCGCAACCCGGTTTGGCGGAGCAAAGGGGTCCAGAATACTGTCGCCATGGGAACAACCCCCAATCCGGCCGTCTTGCAACTGGTACAATGACTCGGTCTCTCCGGTCGATGACTCATCATCAAAATAAACGACGGTCTCACCACCAGATGCCGATCTATCCTTAGATTCCGCTCCATGGATGACTCCCACGAAGGCACGCTTCATGGCAGGCTGAACCCGGGCGTGTCTCGCACGCTGAGCCGTCTCGACGATGTTGGTGCAGATGTCCGGCTCAGGGCCCGGTTCGCCGATCTTGCCAATGAAAACGTGGATGCCGCCGAAGGGGACCCGGTACCCGTACTCGATTGAGCCGGCCTCGGGACCCCAGCCTGCGTCGTCGATGTAGAGCTTGCCGCGACGACTCTTGGTCATCCGGCCCACAGCGCATCCCTTGAGCCCTTCGAAACTGCCCTCTAAGAACTCGAAACCATAATGCGACTTCCCCACGGTGGGCGGCAACTGTCGTTGTTTTGTCACGGCAGATGTCCTAGTGAAAGGACTTAGTCGTGGAGCCATCGCGACGGGTTAGCTTCAAGGGGTTAAAGCGGACAAAGGACGCAGAGAGTTTATACTGGTTCGGCCCCTTGCGGTGAAGGTAAAAGCCTAATCCAGTTGTTGTGGAATTGCTAGGGTTTCGATGACCAGGGAGCAAATCCACTATGCCTGGCTCTTGAGTTGTTGTTTGTTGTCCCTAAACCGCCTCCGGGTCGTCCCCTTATATACATGGGTTGACGCCCATCAGTTTAAAAGATCCCGAGGCCGATTCATAAACGTGTCCGGCCCGATCTCTACTATTTCTTTCTTACAACACAAGCTTACATGTCAATGTCGGTTTATGTCTACAGGCCTTAATCCGCCTTTGGGCCCTGGGCCTTCATAAAGCGCCATCATCTTTGTCTTCATGGGCTTCAAGTATAATAACTCATTATGGGGATAACCCGGCCTCTCCTGGCCGGTTTACGCCCAGCAGTAATATCCCCAACATTAGGCCCCAGATTGATTTGAACTGGTTCATGTCAATCTTCAATACTTAAGAAAATTTCTTCTTTAGCACCTTCGCATAAATCTTGTAAACCGCCGTGAGTCATCTTCCAGGATCATGATAAACTGTCATGACGTCATCTGTTATTAAAAATTGCATATAGCTCACCTTCATTAATGAGCCTCCGACAATCAAGGTGACGGCTCCGTCACATATCCAACTTTTGGGCTCCTGGATTTTCGCGCCTGTCACTTATCCCTTTGTCTTTATAAATAGGACCAGGGGGTCTTTTCCATTTTCCCCCGTGCCTCTTTGCTTCTTCTTCCTCCTCGAGCCAACCTAACCCTCACGCACGGCCGCCATCGACAAGCTTCGCCATCGTCCTCAACTCTGGCTGCTGCATCGACCTGAACACACCAGAGAAACGCGGTGCTCCTCCGCTGCTCTGTCAATGTCAGTAAGTTTTCCATTCCCTTACTTTAGATCTATCATTAGGGTTTCGGTGTTCCTCGTGGCTTGAAACTGTTCTTCCCTGTTCTTCTTTATAGTGTACATGATGACTTCAGATCTGCTACTTTCTTACATAGTTATAGTTACAATCCCCTTTTTCATCCTTATATCATCTGCCTCGTGTAGAATAACTCATCTGGATCTGTTAAACTTTCTTAAGCACCCGCGCTTTAAGTTTGAATATAATTTGATTTACCAATGCACTGCAGATCTGAAATTACCATGCCAAGTTGTGAAACTTGTTTTTCCTTCACTTAGGCATCTTAGACCCGTATCTTCTATACTAGAGTACGTGGTTTAATCTCATAGAAAAATGACGATCCGGTAGGTACCATTAGTCCCCTGTTGAACCACAAAGCCGCTTTATCTTTATACCATCTCCAATGTCTGAATCCGGTTTAACAACATGCATATACCTTTGCTTCTGCTTATCTTGCTCCACTTTATACTTGTCCAATATGAATCTTAAACCGGAAATAACCATGTTTCAGCTTTCCATTGAAATGGCCAAACAAGTTTACGAGTGCAACTGGGTTCCTTCCCGGGTTACTAAAGAACAACTAAACAGATGCGTTGCAACCGGCGCTTTAGCAAAGAAAGATGTCATCCACTGGAGGGCCCCTGGCCCGGAAAATCCTCCTGAACCCAAGGACGGAGAAATAGTCGTGTTCGTTGACCATCTGGGTCGAGGCTTTAGTCCACCCGGTTCAAAAAAATTCCGAGATGTGCTTGCCAGCTTTCAACTCCATCCTCAGGACATTGGCCCGAACTCTGTGTCCAATGTCTGCCACTTCCAAGTATTTTGCGAGGTTTATCTTCAGGAGGAACCCACAGTTGAACTGTTTAGGGATTTCTTCTATTTAAACTGTCGCACAGAGTTCACAAACGGACCGAATACTGAGCTTGGCGGAATGGCGATTCAAAAGAGGAAGGATGTCAGCTTCCCTCACGCCAAACTTCATAGTCACCCCAAGGAGTGGAACCAGACTTGGTTTTATTGCAAGGACACATCTCCAACTAATGGAAATCCTTTGCCGGGTTACCGCCCTCACCGTCTTAGCAATACACATCCCTTTCCTCAGAGATTAACTGCAAAGGAAAGGTCCAACTATGCTCCACAACTGTCCAAGCTCAGAGCCTTTATGGCAAACGGTTTAACAGGTGTTGAGTTTGCTCGTTGCTGGATATCTTGGAGCGTTCTGCCTTTAAGCCGGCGCCCTGGTTTAATGTGTGAATATACAGGAAGCTTGAAAGATCCTCAACGGCATATTGACATTCACCTAACAGAAGCTAAAGTTACTGAGGTTGTTAAGAAAATACTGAATGACCCGGAGGCTGTCTGTAGCCAGACCGGATTAAGTCCTTTCTGCACCTCCAACAAACCGCCAGCTGTAAGAATCATATGACTTTTTTGTTTTCAGCTTAATCATTGAAATACTCTCTCGAAATTTTGTTCATCCTTGCCAGGGCGATGATTCGTTCTGGAAGAAAAAACCACAGGATAAACCGGCAAAACCAACTCGCCCGAACACCAAAGTTACCAAAAAATATGCCAAGAAGAACACCACTGCATCTTCCGAACCAAATGCCGATGCTGACTTGGCTAATCCGGACTCAGAGGTAGAATTTGACTCTCTTGGTTCATTTTTTATACACCTCATTGACAATGACCATTATCAGGATGATGCTGAAGGCAGCCAAGCTGACGATGTAGAGGTAATTATCCTTTCCTCCGGTTCAGATCCTTTGCCAACACCGAAAATCCGTTGAGCAAACCGGAAAGTAAAATTTTCTCACCCCCTTGCTCACTTGGACCCAAACTTTCTTTTGAAGACGTAGCAACACGAAGCTCGCCGCACAACTTGGCACCGGCTAGGTAGTTACCTCCGCCGGTTTACCAAATACTCCAGTCCGGAAACGTCAATCAGAGGTCTCTTACATTCCTGACACTTCTTGTCCTAAGGCGGGTTGTTTCCGTCAGCCTCTTAATCCATCTGATTCAAATTATCAGGGCACGCCTCACTCATCCTCTGGCGAGTCATCGGCCACACAGTTCCACCCCTCAAGACAGTTCATGGGTGAGTCATACCTTTAAATTTATTTTCAATACCTTATGTTTTACACAATGTACTTGATCTTTATATTTGTTCTCAGCGCCAAGCCTAGACCCAGCAAGAAGGCCCGGTTAAATAAACCGGCTGATGATAATCTGGTTATTGAACCAGAGACGACTCCAAATCTGGAAGGAACAAATACTGACGTTATACATGATGACCCGCCACCTCAAGATTATGACTTCATAATTGAACAAGTAGAAGCTGACACCACAGGTCACCCTGACAAACCGACTAGTCCAGCTCGCACAGATGATAAAATGGCCAGTCCAGCTAAGGCTGCTGAGAAACCGTCCACTCCAGTGAAAGCTGCTGATGATAAAGAAGATGACATTATGATTATTGGCGTCAGCCATACCGCTCCTGGAAATCCGGTCGCTTTATCCAAACATAGCGCCAAGGATGAACTTTCTGCTATGAACAAAGGCAAATGGAATACCGATTTGTCAAGCTATGCCCATCTCAACGCCCAAGACATTCACTCTGGTTTCTTGAACCGTCTGTACACCAGCCGCGACTATGAAGCCGGTTTGGTAAACTTGATGAAAGAGCGATACGAGGTAACTAGTGCTCAACTCTGCATAACTGTTTCCCTCTTAATTCCAAATATCAACTCTAGTATCCCCCAAGTGACGGTTTATGATATCAATTCAAACCGGTACTTTGTAATAGCTTAACTTTGCATGCTTAGCCTCCAAGGGCCGGGTTATCTTTTTAAAGATGAACCGGTGCTTTTAGAATTATAATACTGCAACTTTCACTTGTGTAGTCCCCAAGGGCCGGTTTATCTTTTCTAGGTAAACCGGGACTTTTTAGAAGAAAACCCATAATGTTACTTTGAACAATCACACATTAGCCCCCAAGTGCCAAGAATAATGCTTGTATTGTGCTTGGGACTTGTAGAAATTTCTGACAATGAGAAAATAGGCATTAGCCCCCAAGTATCAGGTGCATAACCTGTTATGTGCGTGGTACTTCAAATATGTACTATCAACTTATGATATGTCTGTCTTTTATAAGCTCAAAGCGCTGATCTGCAACAAAACATCAAATCCCAGCAAGCAGAAACCTCCAAAGCAAAAGATGAGGTGACCAGTGCCTTAGCTGCCATGGAAAAGCTGAAGGAGAGTTTCAACAAGGAACGGGCGGATTGGGGCACAGAAAAATCCGCATTGCAAAAAAGAGTCGAGGACGCAAAAGCAGCTCTTAAACCGGTGGTAGACGAGCTGACAAGTGTAAAGCAGCAAGTACATGCCATGACTGCTGCTGTGTTCGGTAAATATCCTGGCTTTAAGTTTTCATCATATCATCCCATTCATTGCCGGTTTACTGATGTTTGTAATGATGCAGGAACTCGCATTAGCCATCTGGGCTCTGACGTACAGAAGAAGTTGAAGGCTGCTTATACTCTGATAGAGCAATTATATACCAGTGCGCAACGGATCATTTGCGCTGCTTCTTACAACAAGCCACCCCCAACCTTAATCAAGGAGACTTTAGAGAGGTTGTCAATGCTGCCTGCCCGGGTAGAAGAGCTGAAAAGATCTGCTGCGAGGGCTGGTGCTCTGAGCGCGCTAACCCGGGCAAAAGCGTGGGTGCCTGATCTTGATCCGGTGGACGTGGGTAAAGGTTATCCGAGCTTAAAAGAAGACGGGTCAGAATTTGGCAATGATGACCTTTGAGCTATAAACCGGGAAGTACGTCCACTGGCTTGCCAATTGGCTGAAGAAGCTGATCTTTCACATTATCAGGCGAGTTATGACGTCAACAACAAACGGGTTGCCGCACCAACCCCTGAAGCCCAAAATCTTATCCCGCCAATTCGTAATCACACCTATGCCCCTGACATTGAACCGTCCACCCTTATAAGCGACGAAGCTGTGTTCCAAGCCCTAACTGGGATCAACTGGGCAACTATTGACTTCCAGCCGCTGGGTAGAGATGAGGAGGATGAACCGGTGCAAGATGATCCGCAGCCGTCAAGTCAACCTGGTGATGAATCATGATCCGGAGTCTGGGTTAGCCTTCTGCGAACCGCAATACTTGCTGAAAAAAAATTATTCTTTTGGGCACTGAAACGCCTTGTAATAGGCTAGTTCAAACACTTGGTCTGTTATGCCTTCGTGCATATTTACTTTGCCTGATACTTGTTAATTTTCCATGCTTAAGATATATGATATTCATAATTCGTAGCTGCTCCTGCATACAAAAAGTTGGAAAGTGTCCTGGTGGTTTACCGCCGGACGGGTCATGATGCCCAGATATAGAGCCAGGGTTTATAACCAAGGCTGTAAAAAAAGACAATCAAATATGAAAATAAATTATACCTATGACCTTGAATCACAATGTTTGGTTGACCAACTTTTGTAGTGAGGGTGATAACCCCAATCTTGATTAATGATAACTCCTTTCATATTGTGCCGGTTTATGATAAAACCGTACCGGGTTATGATAAACACCGGGTTATCCATATTCAATACTGGCGACTTATAGTCGACACCAGACCGGGTTAATAAACTCTGGATTATAAGTGATCATGTATTGACAACTTTATAGTTGAAAGCCGAACCGGGTTAATGAACGCCGGTTTATCAAAAACATCATAATCTCATCAAAGGAGAAAAAAGTTGGCAAATAAAAGCATATGAAAACTTGTAGTTGAGGCTTTTCACGGGCTGCCAGGCCCCAAATTCGAGGCTTTTCATGGGCTGCCAGGCCACTGAGTTAAACCATTTTACAAAGCCTTTTAAGATGGACCTCAATCTTTAACCAATCGTCGTTTTAACTTTGACAAGTTCAGGGTCTTATGAGATTGACTTGTCAAAGTTCGGCGGGTCATACCAGGTTTACCTGGACGGAGTGACTTACTTAAAAAAGGCAGGCTAACCCGGGGTTTTAGGTGTATACACCAGGCTTCCAAGCCGTGGCTTGATAGCCTATTACAAGTGTAGATTCTTTGTTCATTGCGATAGCAAAGAATCCCCAAGTAATATTTTGAGCTGTGCTCAGCGGGTGCCTATGTTTGAGTTGTTCTTTTGCAACACTCTCTTTGGCCCCAAAGTAATCTTCTGGTGTAGCTATGGTTCGGACACGACCAAGCCCCCAAGCGATTTTTCTGGTGGCCTTGCGCCGATCAAGAGGTGTAGCTATGGTTCTAGTACGACCAAGCCCCCAAGTGATTTTTCTGGTGGCCTTGCACCGATCAAGAGGTGTAGCTATGGTTCGAGTACGACCAAGCCCCCAAGTGATTTTTATATAAGGCCTTATAAACTGAATCAAGGGGTAAACCGGATGTCGTTTTATAAACAGAAGCCCCCATGTAACCACACATGATGTAAGAAAAACAACAGATACCCCGCCTTAGCTGAGGCTCCGGTTTATCATATTGATCATAATATATACATTGTCATAACTATGTACATGAGCAGAGCCTGTGGCTCAAGTATAGTAGGGCCGAAGATGAGCGATATTCCATGGCAGGTGGGTCTCCTCCTCCGATTTACGTGAGTCTTTGTGCTCTCGAACATGTATAAGGTAGTATGACCCGTTATGTAGATTCTTGCTGACCACAAAGGGCCCTTCCCAAGGCGGGGATAACTTGTGCATATCAGTCTGATCCTGGATGAGTCGGAGCACCAGATCGCCTTCTTGAAAAGTTCTGGTTCTAACCCAGCGGCTGTGATAACGACGCAGATGCTGTTGGTAAATCGCCGAACGAGCCGCTGCAATGTCACGCTCCTCATCTAACAGGTAAAGTGCTTCCTGTCGTGCCTTCTCATTATCAGCTTCGACATATGCCGCCACATGAGGCGAGTCATGACGGATGTCACTAGGGAGAACCGCTTCTGCTCCATAAACCATGAAAAAAGGCGTGTAACCCATGGATCTGTTCGGTGTAGTATTGATACTCCACAACACAGAAGGTAACTCTTCCACCCAACAGCCCGGCGTCCGTTGCAAAGGAACCATGAGCCGAGGTTTGATGCCTCTCAAGATCTCTTGATTGGCTCGCTCCGCTTGACCATTAGACTGGGGGTGAGCCACTGAAGATACGTCAAGCCGGATGTGCTCACGTTGACAGAACTCCTTCATAGCACCTTTGGACAGATTGGTACCATTATCAATTATAATGTTGTGTGGAAAGCCAAACCGGAAAATCACCTTCTTGAGGAATTGAACCGCCGTGGCTACATCACACTTACTAACTGGCTCTGCCTCCACCCACTTAGTGAACTTATCAACCGCCACTAAAAGGTGGGTCTTCTTGTCCTTGGATCTCTTAAAGGGCCCAACCATATCCAGCCCCCAAGTTGCAAATGGCCAAGTGATTGGAATCATCCTCAATTCCTGGGCCGGAACATGAGCTCGGCGTGAAAATTTCCGCCGCTTCGTTCTTCCGCCGGTCCACATGATCCACCTGATAACCTTTGAAGTGACCTGCGACAATATCCACCTCTCGATGATATGCTGCCATGAGTGGGTCCTTGGAATCCCAAGTACCAGACACTTGTTGAGCCACCAGGTCTGAGTCACCGAAGCACTTAACCCAGCTTAAATTCATCTCCTTAGCCATCCGAAGACCGTGGAGTAAAGCCTCATATTCAACTGCATTGTTAGTGCAAGGGAACATTAAACGGAGAACATAACAAAACTTATCACCTCGTGGGGAAGTTAATACGACTCCAGCCCCCGAGCCCTCCAATTGCCTGGACCCATCAAAATGAATAGTCCAGTAAGTATGATCCGGCTTCTCTTCTGGCGCCTGTAACTCTGTCCAGTCATTGATGAAATCCACAAGTGCCTGAGATTTGATTGCCGTCCGGGGCACATATTTTAGCCCGTGGGGCCCAAGCTCACCCACTTGGCAACCCGGCCAGTTGCTTCCCTGTTCTGGATTATATCCCCCAAAGGAGCAGAACTGACCATAGTGATGGGATGACCCTGGAAATATTGCTTAAGCTTCCGGCTTGCCATGAAAACTCCATACACCAGCTTCTGCCAATGCGGGTACCTCTGCTTGGACTCAATAAGTACTTCACTGATGTAATAAACCGGCCATTGAACCGGATACTCTTTTCCAGCCTCCTTGCGTTCCACCACAATAGCCACGCCGACAGCCCGGGCATTAGCAGCCACATATAACAACAAGGGCTCCTTATCAACAGGAGCAGCAAGGATAGGCGGTTCAGCTAGCTGCCGCTTTAAGTCCTCAAACGCTTCATTGGCGGCATCACTCCAGACGAAGTTATCTGTCTTCTTCAGCATTTGATACAAGGGGATGGCCTTCTCTCCGAGGCGACTGATAAACCGGCTTAAGGCTGCAATCCGGCCTGCCAGGCGTTGAACATCATTGATACACTTCGGTTTCGCCAATGAAGTTATGGCCTTGATTTTCTCCGTATTAGCTTCAATGCCCCTATTAGACACCAGAAAGCCCAAGAGCTTACCTGCCGGTACACCAAAGACACACTTGGCCGGATTAAGCATCATTTTATAAACCCGGAGGTTATCAAAGGTCTCCTTCAAATCATCTATCAATGTCTCCTCCTTTCTGGATTTCACCACAATATCATCCACATAAGCATGAACATTGCGGCCGATCTGATTATGAAGACAATTCTGCACACAGCGCTGATAAGTCGCCTGGGCACTCTTGAGCCCAAAAGGCATAGATACATAGCAGAAGGCTCCAAAAGGAGTTATAAAAGCTGTCTTCTCTTGGTCCTTAACTGCCATTTTGATCTGATGGTAACCAGAGTATGCATCCAAAAAGCTCAAACGCTCACAACCCGCCGTAGCATCAATGATTTGATCAATATGAGGGAGAGCAAAAGGATCTGCCGGACAAGCTTTGTTCAAATCTGTGTAGTCCACACACATACGCCAAGTGACGTTCTTCTTAAGTACCAGCACCGGATTATCCAACCACTCAGGATGAAATACTTCAATGATAAAACCAGCCGTCAAAAGCCTGGCTACCTCCTCACCAATTGCCTTGCGTCTTTCTTCATTGAACCGACGAAGAAACTGCTTGACCGGTTTATACTTGGGATCGACATTAAGAGTGTGCTTAGCGAGTTCTCTCGGTACACCTGGCATGTCAGAAGGCTTCCACGCAAAGATGTCCCGATTCTCACGGATGAACTCAATGAGCGCGCTTTCCTATTTCGGATCCAAGTTAGCGCTGATGCTAAACTGCTTGGATGAACGCCTGGAACAAAATCAACCAGCTTAGTCTCATCCGCCGATTTAAACTTCAAGGCCGGATCATGCTCTGTAGTTGGCTTTTTCAAAGAAGTCATATCCACCGGATCAACATTGTCCTTGTAGAACTTCAACTCCTCTATTGCACAAACCGACTCAGCATATGCTGCATCACCTTCTTCGCATTCCAAGGCGATCTTACGGCTTCCATGAACTGTGATAGTCCCCTTATGACCCGACATCTTGAGCTGCAGATAGACATAACAGGGCCTTGCCATGAACTTAGCATAAGCCGGCCGTCCAAACAGGGCATGATATAGGCTCTTGATTTTCACCACCTCAAAGGTCAATTTTTTCTGATCTTGAATCATGCTCATCACCAAAAGCAACCTCCAGAGCTATCTTACCAACCGGATACGCCGATTTACCAGGCACGACACCATGGAAGACCGTGTTGGACGGTTTAAGATTTTTATCTGTTAGCCCCATGCGACGAAAGGTTTCATAATAAAGGATATTGATACTACTCCCTCCATCCATGAGTACCTTGGTGAACTTATATCCTCCAACCTGAGGCGCCACCACCAATGCCAGATGACCCGGATTATCAACCCGGGGTGGATGATCCTCTCTACTCCACAAGATCGGCTGCTCAGACCAGCGTAAGTAATGGGGCACCGCCGGTTTCAACGGAATTTACTGCCCTTTTATGAAGCTTCTGATCGCGCTTGCACAGGCTAGTGGTGAAGACATGATACTGCCCACTATTCAACTGCTTCGAGTTGCTCTGGTAACCCGACTGCTGCTGTTGCTGCTGATTGCCCTGATGATTATAACCACCCTGGTTGCTCTGATTGCCTTGATTGCCATGTCCGCTCTAATTACCGTGGAAACCTGAACCGGAACTGCCTCCACCGTAACCCAGCCCATGAGATCCGGGGCCTGAACCGCGGCCCGGTCCATGATCATACCAAAAAAATCTGAATTTTTAAACTCCTGCATAATATAACAATCCTTCCAGAGGTGCGTGGCCGGCTTATCCCGCGACCCGTGCTTCGGGCAAGGCTGGTTTAATAGGTGAGACAGGCACTCTGGATTGGGACTTGGTACTCCACCACGCTGGGGCGGTTTGCCCTTACGGCACTGGCCTTTGTCCTGCGCGTTGGTATTAGCCACAAAATCTAAACTGTTATCCGCTTTACGCTTACCGCTGTTTCCATGACCCGCCGGGTTATGCTGCTGTCCTTTGGTGCTGCTGCCCTTCTTTCCCTTTCATGTCTTGTCATCGTCACATTCAGGGTCCTTGGTACTATCGGAGTCAGCATACTTCACCAAGGCAGCCATAAGAGTCCCCATGTCATTGCAGTGACGTTTGAGCCGTCCCAACTTCAACTTCAGAGGTGTAAACCGGCAATTGCCCTCCAATGTCAAAACTTTTGTATCAGCGTTGATGCGGTCTGATGAATGAAAAATTTCCGAAACCCGGCGCACCCAATGGGTTGTTGCTTCTCCTTCCTCCTGGACACAGGCAGCTAAGTCCACAATTGACATGGGCTGTTTGCATGTGTCTTTGAAATTCTGAATAAACTGGGCCCTCAATTCGGCCCATGACCCAATGGAGTTAGCTGGTAAGTTTTTCAACCAAGTGCGAGCCGTTCCTTCCAACATCATGGTGAAGTATTTAGCGCACGCCACATCATCCACATCCAGCATCTCCATCACCATCTCATAGCTTTCGACCCATGACTCGGGGGATAAATCGGCAGTGTAATTGGGTACTTTACGTGGACCCTTGAAGTCTTTGGGCAGCCGTACGTTGCGCAGAGCCAGAACAAGACACTGCACTCCCAAAGAACTGGAGGTAACCCCTGTTGCCACCGAAGTTGTTGGACGAACCGGAATGAGTTGGCGGGCTTCATGCCGCGCTGCTAATTCGTCCTCTTGACGTGCCCTAGCACGATCCACCACATCCTGAGCATCTCCACCGCCACCCGCCGGGTTATAGCCATGGGGCGGATTACGATTTCGCGCACTGCTTGACATGGCTGGTTCCTCCATATGCCTGCTGTAACTCCGGCTCGGGCGGGGAGTAGAATGAATCCTTTCACGGCTGTATGAATAAGCCTGCTGCTGAGTCAAGGCTGTCTGAAGGAGCTCTCTAGCCCGTCGTGTCTCGACTGCTACTAGGGACTCGCCTTCGATCGGGAGAGCTGCCAATCGTGAAGCGGCAGCGACAATGTTAACCATCGGGCTAGAGTAGTGACCCGGTGGTGTTGGGAAGTGCTGTGACGGAACGTTGTTCTGACGAGGCAGATCTGCTGGACGCGGCTGAACCGGCGCCCCCATTCCAGGTGCCTCCGTCCGGTTTACCATAGGCGGATTATTGGTCCCTGCTCCTGGGGTATTAAAGAGGTTCCTGGCCTCATAAACCGGCGGCAGGTGAGATCGGTACCTTCTCCTCATGACATCATTTGACGCGCACTAATCCAACATAAGCCGGTAAGCCTTTGCATCCAATGTGGCCCGTTCTGCAGCCATCCTGGTATCCTGAGCTGCCAGGTCGGCCTTGGCCTGAGTTATCTGATCTTTCACCTTTGCGATTTCCGCATTATGCTCATCTTGATTCACCGGGTTAACTTCTGCCATCAGTGTTGCCAGAGCGTCAAATAAATCAGATAAAATCTGAGCCGGCGGTCGCACGGGGCCTCCTGCCTCGGCCGCTGTCGCCGCCACTGATCCGGAAACCATCGCCATTGCGGTCGAAGAGTGGAGCACTGGCTGCGTACCGCCCATAGAGATCACAACCCGGTTTGGCGGATCAAAGGGGTCCGGAATACTGTCGCCATCGGAACAGCCCCCAATCCGGCCGTCTTGCAACTGGTACAATGACTCGGTCTCTCCGGTCGATGACGCATCATTAGAATAAACAACGGTCTCACCACCAGATGCCGATCTATCCTCAGATTCCGCTCCATGGATGACTCCCACGAAGGCACGCTTCATGGCAGGCTGAACCCGGGCGGGTCTCGCACGCTGAGCCGTCTCGACGATGTCGGTGCAGATGTCCGGCTCAGGGCCCGGTTCGCCGATCTTGCCAATGAAAACGTGGATGCTGCCGAAGGGGACCCGGTACCCGTACTCGATTGAGCCGGCCTCGGGGACCCAGCCTGCGTCGTCGATGTAGAGCTTGCCGCGATGACTCTTGGTCATCCAGCCCATAGCGTATCCCTTGAGCCCTTCGAAGCTGCCCTCTAAGAACTCGAAACCATCATGCGACTTCCCCACGGTGGGCGCCAACTGTCGTGGTTTTGTCACGGCACATGTCCTAGTGAAAGGACATAGTCGTGGAGCCATCGCGACGAGTTAGCTTAAAGGGGTTAAAGCGGACAAAGGACACAGAGAGTTTATACTGGTTCGGCCCCTTGCGGTGAAGGTAAAAGCCTAATCCAGTTGTTGTGGAATTGCTAGGGTTTCGATGACCAGGGAGCGAATCCGCTATGCTTGGCTCTCGAGTTGTTGTTTGTTGTCCCTAAACCGCCGCCAGGTCGTCCCCTTATATACATGGGTTGACGCCCGTCAGTTTATAAGATCCCGAGGCCAGTTCATAAACGTGTCCGGCCCGATCTCTACTATTTGTTTCTTACAACACAAGCTTACATATCAATGTCGGTTTACGTCTACAGGCCTTAATCCGCCTTTGGGCCCTGGGCCTTCATAAAGCACTCTCATCTTTGTCTTCGTGGGCTTCAAGTATAATAATTCATTATGGGGATAACCCGGCCTTTCCTGGCCGGTTTACGCCCAGCAGTAATATCCCCAACAGTTACCGTTACTTCCATACTACTTTGCTATTAAATACTTTGCTGCAGATATTAAGTTATCCAGGTGCGGTTGAATTGACAACTCAACTACTAATACTTGAGAATATTCTTTGGCTCCCCTTGTGTCGAACCAATAAATTTGGGTTGAATACTCTACCCTCAAAAACTGTTGCGATCCCCTATACTTGTGGGTTATCAAGACTATTTTCTGGCGCCGTTGCCGGGGAGCATAACTCTATTCTTTGAGTCACTTGGGATTTATATCTGCTGATCACTATGAGGAACTTGAAAGACGAAAGAACTAAGATTTTTCCCTCAACTACGAGGGGAGGTAAGGAATTGCCATCTAGCTCTGCACTTGATTCACCTTCTATTTTGAATCAGCTTGCGACGCCTAAACCTGCTTCTGCTATTGATTCTGATATGTCACATGTTATTGATGATGCCACTTCTATTATGCATGGTACTTACGATGAAACTACTTCTATGCTTGATACTACTGTGCCATTAGGTGAATTTCTTGATGAACAACTTGCTAGGGCTAGAGAGAATGAAATTATTGAAACTGATAATATTGACGAAAGTGATGATGAAGATTCTCCCCCTAGATATGAATTGCCTGTTGTGCCTGAGGGTTATGTTATGGATGAAGAAACTGCTAGAGACTTTCTTGCTTGCAATGATAGATATGATCTTAAGAAACTGTTAGTTAAGCTGAAAGAAAAATCTTTGAATGCTAGAATGAAATATGACCCTGCTTTTGCTACTTCACCTATCTGTATTTCTGATAAGGATTATGATTTCTCTGTTGATCCTGGGATAATTACTTTGGTTGAATCTGATCCTTTTTATGGCTACGAATCTGAAACTGTTGTGGCACATCTTACTAAATTAAATGATATAGCCACCCTATTCACTAATGATGAGAAAACTCGCTACTACTATATCCTTAAGTTATTTCCGTTCTCATTAAAGGGTGATGCTAAAACATGGTTTAATTCTCTTGATCCTGGTTGTGTGCATAGTCCCCAGGATATGATTTATTACTTCTCTGCTAAATATTTCCCAGCTCATAAGAAACAAGCTACTTTGAGGGAAATATATAATTTTGTGCAAATTGAAGAAGAGAGTCTCCCACAAGCTTGGGGGAGGCTTCTCCAATTACTTAATGCTTTGCCTGATCATCCTCTCAAGAAAAATGAAATACTTGATATCTTTTATAATGGACTAACTGATGCTTCCAGAGACCACCTGGATAGTTGTGCTGGTTATGTTCTCAGGGAAAGAAATGTTGATCAAGCTGAATTGCTATTGAATAATATGTTGACTAATGAAAATAATTGGACACTTCCTGAACCAACTCCTAAGCCAACTCCCAAGAAAAGGGGTATTCTATTTCTCAGTCCTGAAGATATGCAAGAGGCAAACAAATCTATGAAAGAAAAGGGTATTAAAGCTGAAGATGTTAAGAATTTACCACCTATTGAAGAAATACATGGTCTTGATAACCCGACACAGGTAGTAAAGGTAAATTCTCTTTATAGATTTGATGAAGGTGATATTCCTCGCTATAAGTCTGCTAGCCAATGCTTGGATGAGTTTGATAATTTTATTGTTAAATAAGAAAACTTCAATGCTTATGTTGGTAGACAATTGAAACGTAATAATTATATGATTGAACACTTGAGTGATTATATGTCTAGAGTTAAGGGAGAACTTAAACTCATTAGTAAACATGCTTCTATGGTTACCACTCAAGTAGAGCAAGTGCTTAAAGCTCAAAATGATTTGCTCAATGAATTAAATAATAAGAAGAATGATAATGTTGTTAAAGTTGTGACTAGAGGGGGTAAAATGACTCAGGAACCTTTGTATCCTGAGGGCCACCCTAAGAGAACTCAGAGAACTAATGTTGATGCACCTAGTCCTTCTAAGAAGAAGAAAAAGAAAAATGATAGGACTTTGCATGCTTCTAGTGAACCTGTTGTTGACACACCTGAGAATCCCAATGATATTTCTATTTCTGATGATGAAACACAATCAAATAATCAACGTTATGATGAGAGAGACCTCATTGCTAGGAAGCATGGTAAAGAAAGAGAACCATGGGTTCAGAAACACAAGCCCTTTCCTCCTAAACCATCCAAGAAAAAGGATGATGAGGATTTTGAGCGCTTTGCTGAAATGATTAGACCTATCTTTTTGCGTATGCGTTTGACTGATATGCTTAAAATGAATCCTTATGCTAAGTATATGAAAAATATTGTTACAAATAAAAGAAAGATACTGGAAGCTGAAATTTCCACCATGCTTTCTAATTATACTTTTAAGGGTGGAATACCAAAGAAACTTGGAGATCCAGGATTACCAACTATACCATGCTCCATTAAAAAAAACTATGTTAAAACTACTTTATGTGATCTTGGAGCCGGTGTTAGTGTTATGCCTCTCTCTTTATATCGTAGACTTGATTTGAATAAGTTGACACCTACTGAAATATCTTTGCAAATGGTCGATAAATCAACTGCTATACCTGTCGGTATTTGTGAGGATCTGCCTGTTGTGGTTGCAAATGTTACTATTTTAACGGACTTTGTTATTCTTGACATTCCCGAGGACGATACTATGTCGATTATCCTTCGTAGACCCTTTTTGAATACTGCAGGAGCTGTTATTGATTGCAACAAAGGCAATGTCACTTTTCATGTTAATGGTAATGAGCATACAGTACACTTTCCGAGGAAACAACCTCAAGTCCACAGTATCAATTCTATTGGAAAAATTTCAACTATTACTATTGGAGGTTTCGAATTTCCTCTTCCTACTATCAAGAAGAAATATGATATTCTTATTGTTGGGGACGTGCATATCCCCATTGAGGTAACCTAGTGCTATTCAAAAATTCTCCGGTTTCATGCGATTCGGAATGAGTTTGTTAACAAGACTTGATCAACCTTGTTAGTGGATTCCCTTTTGATGAGCATGAGATGGATGAAGTTAGAAAGCACAACCTTCTGTACCCTCCTTTTACTTTCTGTTATTTATATTAAATAAAGCAAAAATAGTATTTTCTGTCTGTTTTCTGAATTATCCATGCAATAAAAAAATACCTCGAAAATAAAAGTTCTCCAAATGTCTCGAAAATGAAACATGATTTTTTTTCTAGAATATTTAATAATTTTTGGCACTGAGAACACATCAGGGTGAGCCAGCACCTGGCCACGAGGGTCCAGGGCGTGCCCACCCCCTGGGCGCGCCCCTGCCTCGTGGGCCCCTCGTGGCCCCTCTCCACTTATTCTCGCACCCACACACTCCTTCCTCCAGAAAAAATCACCCACCAGCTCAAGCACGAGTTCTAGCTCATCTTGCTGCCATTTTCGATCTCCTTGCTCAAAGCTCCACTCACAAAACTGCTTTGGGGGATTGTTCTTCGGTATGTGACTCCTCCAATGGTCCAATTAGTTTTTGTTCTAGTGCTTTATTTATTGCAATTTTTTGTTGCTGAGGTGACCCTGTTCTTGAGCTTGCATGTCAAATTTATATGGTCCCAAGTAGTTAATGCATGATATAGTCTCTAGGCACTTGTGGGAGTAGTTGCTATCAATCTTGCTGAGTTTGGTTCACTTTTATTTTGAGACACTAAAAATTTCAGAAATTTTTCAGAGGAAGAAATATGTTTAGGAAAATGTACCAAGGTGGTTCTTCAAGGAAGCAAGGACCCAGGCCCGCAATACGTGAGCCGGACTATGAACTACCAAGAGAAGCTCAAGTGCGGCCTTGTGAATGGCCGTCAGAAAAATTTCATGGTCCAAGCAGGAATTATGGAGGAATTTGACGCATATGTGCGTAATGCTGAACTCGAAGGCTTCATGCTAGATAAGTGCCCCTCAGTATTATTACCTAACTGATTCCTTTGTGAGAAGGTACAAATTTTCATCCTCGCGCAATTCTCACACTGTCCTATTTGATCTTTATGATAAATCCTATACCATGGACTTAGAACATTTTAATACTGCTTGTAAACTCCCGCAATGGGGTAGTGCTAGTGATCCTCGCAAATCTGAGTTAAAAGATTTTCTTGCTAGTCTCACTGTGGGGGAATCTAGAGAAATAACACAAGCTACCATAGGGAGCATTCATTTTTCTGCTATACATTATTTTGCTCTCGTTATATGTAGATGCATTAACGGCAAGGACAAGGCATGTCACATGTGTGTTACCGATCTTACTGTTCTCAAGAATGTTGTATTAGGAGATAAACAATACAACTTGGGGGGCATCGTTGCACGAAGGTTGCATCTTAATAGTTTAAGTGGAGATTTGTTTGGTGGAATTTATGCAACCCGTGTAGCTAATTATCTTGAGATACCCATACATGAAAATGATATGGAATTGCCTCCTGCTTATTTAGATTATAATGCTATGGTTCACCATCAGTTTGTTGAGAGGAAGGAACAGTTCCTCCAATACCGACTAATCTTTGAAAAGCGTCGCATTGTCCATGTTGCTCTCCCTGCTCCTGGTTTCTTTGACTTTCAGGCAAAAAGGAGATATATTATAACCAGGGAGGAGGCGAACGAGTATGAGAGGATGACAAAGGCAGCTCGCCTCCAAGCTGCAGCTCATGAGGCAATAGCTACTGCATCTCAGTACGACCCCAGCTACCACTTTGATCCATGGGCATAGACCAACTTAGGCCAAAATCCTAAGCTTGGGGGAGTACGTATCTCTCACCGACATTACATTCATGTTCACACACTCATTCTAGTTGTCGGTGCTCATACTTTTTCATTGTAATATCCATGCTAGTTTGTTTTCTTTTTCTCGCTTTCGTCTTGTGTGTTTGAATAACCATAAGGAAAGCCAAAAAAAATTAGTTGTAGCTTTTAGCTAGTTTACTTCCCATGCCTGTAGTAGTAGTAATTAAAAGAAAACCCAAAAATATTTCTTGTTCTTCTTTTGCTTGTTGGGAGCTTTCTCGTGTAAATAGTTTTATTCCTTTTCTTTTCTTTGGGAGTTGAGAGGAGAAGATCATAATGAAAATGTTGAAGTGGCTCTTATATGCATTATTCTTGATTTAACCAAGAGCCAATATTACCTTGTCTTCTCCTTTGTATTAAATGCTTGCAGATTCCAGCTTAGTCCAATGCACGTGCACTATTATTATTATCCTTACCGTTCGGTCATGCAAGTGAAAGGCGATAATGATGATATATGATGGACTGATTGAGATGAGAGAAGCTGGTATGAACTCGATCTCCCTTGTTTTTGTAAATATGATTAGTTCATCGTTCATGATTCAGCTTATTATGAATTAAAAATGTTTGCAATGACAATTAGAGATTATAGTTGCTTATGTCATGCTTAATTAGCTAGGAGTTTATAATGGTTTACCTTGCGTGCCAACATGCTATTAAAATGGTTGTGATGTGGTATGATAGGGTGGTATCCTCCTTTGAACGATTCGAGTGGCTTGACTTGGCACATGTTCACACATGTAGTTGAAATAAAATCAACATAGCCTCCACAATATTTATGTTCATGGTGAATTATATCCTACTCATGCTTGCACTCAGTGTTGATTAATTTTAATGCATGTTCATGACTGTTGTCGCTCTCTAGTTGGTCGCTTCCCAGTCTTTTTCTAGCCTTCACTTGTACTAAGCGGGAATACTGCTTGTGCATCAACTTCCATAAACCCCAAAGTTATTCCATATGAGTCCACCATACCTTCCTATATGCGGTATCTACCTGCCGTCCCAAGTAAATTTGTATGTGCCAAACTCTAAACCTTCAAATGAAATTCTGTTTTGTATGCTCGAATAGCTCATGTATCAACTAGGGCTGTTTGTATCTTCCATGCTAGGCGGGTTATTCTCAAGAGGAGTGGACTCCGCTCCTCACTCACGAGAAAATGGCTGGTCACCGGGATGCCCAGTCCCATGCTCAAACCAAATCAAAATAATTGCAAACAAAACTCCCCCAGGACTGTTGTTAGTTGGAGGCACCCGTTCTTTCGGGCAAGCCATGGATTGATGCTTGTTGGTGGTGGGGGAGTATAAACTTTACCATTCTGCTTGGGAACCGCCTATAATGTGTGTAGCATGGAAGATATCGAGATCTCTCGGTTGTTATGTTGACAATGAAAGTATGCCGCTCAAAATATTACTTATCTCTATTTCAAAATCGAGCTCTGGTACCTCTACAAATCCCTGCTTCCCTCTGCGAAGGGCCTATCTATTTACTTTTATGTTGAGTCATCATCCTCTTATTAAAAAGCACCAGCTGGAAAGCACCACTGTCATTTGCATGCATTACTATTAGTTTACATTTAGTATGACTATGACTGGATCTCTTTTACCATGAATTACAATGTTTAGTTGGTCCTTGATCTTCAGAGGTGCTCTGCATTTATGTTTTGCGGTCTCAGAAAGGGCTAGGGAGATACCATCTTGTTATATCATATTATGGTTGTTTTGAGAAAGTTCTGTCATCCGAGATTTATTATTATTGCTCGCTAGTTTATTATGGCATTGATATTAGTAAACATGAGACCTAAATGTTATTCTGAATATGGTTCGTTCATAATCTTTGCTGAAAACTTGAATGCGGCTTTACATATTTACAGCAACAAGAGCAAACATAGTTTGTAAAAAAAATTCTTTATCACTTTCAGTTTATCAACTGAATTGCTTGAGGACAAGCAAAGGTTTAAGCTTGGGGGAGTCGATACGTCTCCATCGTATCTACTTTTCCAAACACTTTTGCCCTTGTTTTGGACTCTAACTTGCATGATTTGAGTGGAACTAACCCGAACTGGCGTTGTTTTCAGCAGAATTGCCATGGTGTTATTTTTTTGCAGAAATAAAAGTTCTCGGAATGACCTGAAACTTCACGGAGAATATTTTTGGAATATATAAAAAATACTGGCGAAAGAATCAAGGCCAGGGGGCCCACACCCTGTCCACGAGGGTGGGGGCGCGCCTACCCCCCCCCCCCCCGGGCGTGCCCCCTGCCTCGTGGGCCCCCTGGTGCTCCACCGACCTCAACTCCAACTCCATATATTCACGTTCGGGGAGAAAAATTCGGAGAGAAGGGTTCATCGCGTTTTACGATACAGAGCCGCCGCCAAGCCCTAATCTCTCTCGAGAGGGCTGATCTGGAGTCCGTTCGGGGCTCCGGAGAGGGGAATCCATCGCCTCATCATCAACCTTCCTCCAGCACCAATTTCATGATGATCACCGTCGTGCGTGAGTAATACCATCGTAGGCTTGCTGGAGGGTGATGGGTTGGATGAGATTTACCATGTAATCGAGTTAGTTTTGTTAGGGTTTGATCCCTAGTATCCACTATGTTCTGAGATTGATGTTGCTATGACTTTGCTATGCTTAATGCTTGTCACTAGGGCCCGAGTGCCATGATTTCAGATCAGAACCTATTATGTTTTCATGAATATATGTGAGTTCTTGATCCTATCTTGCAATTCTATAGTCACCTATTATGTGTTATGATCCGTTAACCCCGAAGTGACAATAATCGGGATACTTACCGATGATGACCGTAGTTTGAGGAGTTCATGTATTCACTAAGTGTTAATGCTTTGGTCCGGTACTCTATTAAAAGGAGGCCTTAATATCCCTTAGTTTCCAATAGGACCCCGCTGCCACGGGAGGGTAGGACAAAAGATGTCATGCAAGTTCTTTTCCATAAGCACGTATGACTATATTCAGAATACATAATACATGCCTACATTCAATTGATGAATTGGAGCTAGTTCTGTGTCACCCTATGTTATAACTGTTGCATGAGGAATCGCATTCGACATAATTCTCCATCACCGATCCAATGCCTACGAGCTTTTCACATATTGCTCTTTGCTTAGTTACTTTTCCGTTGCCACTGTTACAATTACTACAAAACTACTACTGTTACTTTTGCCACTGTTACCGTTACTTCCATACTACTTTGCTACTAAATACTTTGCTGCAGATATTAAGCTATCCAGGTGCGGTTTAGTTGACAACTCAACTGCTAATACTTGAGAATATTCTTTGGCTCCCCTTGTGTCGAATCAATAAATTTGGGTTGAATACTCTACCCTCGAAAATTGTTGCGATCCCCTATACTTGTGGGTTATCATAGTACTTTTCTTGTAGAGTTCTCCTTCGTGAACTTTGTAGGCTTTTGAGCGTCGAACTATGCGACGGGCCTCATTCTGGTCATCAGGGAGCTCCCGCCTATTAAGGTAGGCCAGGAAGGGTTCGGTCCATGGAGCAATGACAACCATGATTACATGGGCGGAAGGTGTCATTTCGGTGCCCGAGCCCCCGATGATATCAGAATTGTGTTCGGCATCTGGGGGTATGATCGGCTCCGGACTAGTATTGCCGCTCTCGTCTTGCCATACCACGGATGGCTTGAAGAGCCTTTCCACAAAGGTGTTAGGCGGGACGGGGTCGCGTTTAGCGCCCATTCGAGCAAGGATGTTCGCTGCCTAATTACTGTCTCAAGCAACACGATGAAACTCGAGCCCCTCAAACTGAGCTGATATTTTGAGTATGGTGTTCGGGTATGCCGCCATCTTTGGATCTTTTTATTCAAATTCTCCATTTATTTGGGATATTGCAAGGTTCGAATCACCATGCACCTCGAGGCGTTGTATGCTCATAGAAACAGCCATTCGGAGACCATGCAGTAGTGCCTCATATTCGGCCGCGTTGTTGGAGTCCATATACATGATTTGTAATACGTAGCGGACTGTGGCCCCTGTAGGGGATGTTAGGATGACACCTGCCCCAAATCCGGCTAGCATTTTGGAGCCGTCAAAATACATCACCTAGTTGGAGTATGTGTTGTACTCTTTGAGGAGTTCGGCTTCTGTCCATTCGGTGACAAAGTTGGCCAACACCTGAGATTTAATACCTCGGCGTGGCTTGTATGTTACCTCAAATGGTAAGAGCTCGATGGCCCATTTCGCTATGCGGCTGGTGGCCTCCCGATTGTTTATGATGTCATTGAGTGGTACTTCGGATGCCACCATGATCGAATACTCTTGAAAGTAATGCCGCGGCTTCCGGGAAGCCATGAAGATCGCATACACTATCTTTTGATAGTGTGGGTATCGAGATTTGCATGGTGTAAGGACCGTCGATACATAGTACACTGGTTTCTGGAGTGGGAATTTGTGTCCCTCTTCCTCTCGTTCGACGACGAGTACGGCGCTCACCACCTGGTGAGTCACACATATGTAGAGCAACATAGGTTCACCAATGCTTGGTACGGCAAGGATTGGGTTGCTTGCTAACAAAGTTTTGATTTCTTCCAATCCGGCAGTAGCCGCATCCGTCCATTCAAAGTGGTCAGTGCGTCAGAGCAGTCGATATAGGGGATGCACCTTTTCTCCCAATCTGGAGATAAAGCAGCTCAAGGCTACCACGCACCCATCTAGTTTTTGGACCTACTTTAAGTCTGTTGGCATTGCCAATTGTGACAAAGCTCGGATTTTGGCTGGGTTCGCTTCGATTCCTCTATTGGAAACAATGAACCCGAGTAGTTTTCTGGCTGGAACGCCGAAAACACATTTTTCCGGATTGAGCCGTATGTCATATGTTCGGAGGTTGTCGAATGTGAGGCGTAGATCGTCCACCAATGATTCGACATGTTTAGTTTTGATGACTACACCATCTACGTATGCCTCCACTTTCTTGCCAATTTGCTTTTCCAGACATGTTTGAATCATGTGTTGGTAAGTGGCGCCAGCGTTTTTGAGTCCGAAAGGCATAGTGTTCAAGCAGAAAGGCCCGTATGGGGTAATGAATGCCGTTGCGGCCTGGTCGGATTCCTTCATCTCAATTTGATGGTATCCGGAGTATGCGTCAAGAAAACACAGCGAGTCATGTCCTGCGGTCGCGTCAATGATTTGGTCAATGCGGGGCAGCGGGAAGGGGTCCTTAGGGCAAGCCTTATTGAGGTCCTTGAAATCGACACAAAGGCGCCAGGATTTATCCTTCTTCGGCACCATGACCAGGTTCACTAGCCAGTCCGGGTGTTTGATCTCTCTGATGAACTCGGCTTCAAGTAGTTTGGCTAGCTCATCTCCCATAGCTTGTCGTTTGGGTTCGGAAAATCTCCGCAACGTTTGCTTGACTGGTTTGAACCCCTTTATTATGTTGAGGCTATGTTCAGCCAGTCTGCGTGGGATTCCTGGCATATCCGAAGGATGCCAGGCAAAGATGTCCCAATTTTCGCACAGGAACGCTCGTAAGGCGACGTCGACCGTCGGATCCAGATGTGCTCCAATGGAGGCTGTTTTGTTAGATTCCGTCGGGTGTACTTGAAATTTGACTATTTCGTTTGCTGGCTTGAAAGACGTGGACTTAGGTCTCTTATCGAGGATTACATCATCTTTGTCCACTGTGGAACGCAGAGTGGTTAGCTCCTCGGCCGCAAGTGCCTTAGATAGTGCCTCGAGGGCCAAGGATGTGGTTTTGTTTTCAGCGCGGAGTGCTATATCCGGATCACTGGTTATAGTGATAACTCCGTTGGGCCCTGGCATTTTGAGCTTCATGTATCCATAATGGGGTATGGCTTGAAAGCGTGTGAATGTGTCTCGCCCCAACAGGGCATGATGTCCGCTATTGAAAGCTGCCATGTGGAAGAGCAACTCTTCGGACCTGTAGTTCTCCGGAGTGCCGAATATTACATCAAGTTTAATTTTCCCCGAGCATCGTGCTTCTCGACTGGGGATAATGTCTCGAAAGGTGGTACTGCTTTGCTCGCTTGTCTATTTGCATTTATTGAGCGTGTCTTCGTAGATGAGGTTCAGTCCGCTGCCGCTGTCCATGAGCACTTTGGTGAGCCGAAAGCCATCCACAATTGGGTTTGAGACCAAGGCGGCTGGTGCTCGGACTGATCGGGCCCTTGGTTCGTCATCAGCGGTAAAGTTATGGTCGTATCGTTCCAAGGATTTATTGCGGCTACTTGGTTGACTTTGGCGAGGTCGCGGTGCGCCCTTTTGCGCCGATTATTTAAGGAAAAGGTCTCGAAGACCGTAAAGACATTGAGATCGGCATCCTCCGAAGAATGCTTCTCTGAGGTAGTGTTTGTGAGGATGGCCTTGCTCCTCTTAGCCACCTGCCGGAGTACCCAACATGCCCGAAGGCTGTGTGTTGGTTAGGTATTCGACATCGTGTGTATCTCACAGGGCTTGTTGAGCAGTTCTTCAAGGACAGTTCTATGTCCCGTGAAGGGCTTGATGTTCTTGTCCATAGGATGATGATCGTGTTGGAAATATGCCCTAGAGGCAATAATAAATAGGTTATTATTATATTTCCTTGTTCATGATAATCGTTTATTATCCATGCTAGAATTGTATTGATAGGAAACTCAGATACATGTGTGGATACATAGACAACACCATGTCCCTAGTAAGCCTCTAGTTGACTAGCTCGTTGATCAATAGATGGTTACGGTTTCCTGACCATGGACATTGGATGTCGTTGATAACGGGATCACATCATTAGGAGAATGATGTGATGGACAAGACCCAATCCTAAGCCTAGCACAAGATCGTGTGGTTCGTTTGCTAAGAGCTTTTCTAATGTCAAGTATCGTTTCCTTAGACCATGAGATTGTGCAACTCCCAGATACCGTAGGAATGCTTTGGGTGTACCAAACGTCACAACGTAACTGGGTGGCTATAAAGGTGCACTACATGTATCTCCGAAAGTGTCTGTTGGGTTGGCACGAATCGAGACTGGGATTTGTCACTCCGTGTAAACGGAGAGATATCTCTGGGCCCACTCGGTAGGACATCATCATAATGTGCACAATGTGACCAAGGAGTTGATCACGGGATGATGTGTTACGGAACGAGTAAAGAGACTTGCCGGTAACGAGATTGAACAAGGTATCGGGATACCGACGATCGAATCTCGGGCAAGTAACATACCGATAGACAAAGGGAATTGTATACGGGATTGATTGAATCCTCAACATCGTGGTTCATCCGATGAGATCATCGAGGAGCATGTGGGAGCCAACATGGGTATCCAGATCCCGCTATTGGTTATTGACCGGAGAGTCATCTCGGTCATGTCTGCGTGTCTCCCGAACCCGTGGGGTCTACACACTTAAGGTTCGGTGACGCTAGGGTTATAGAGATATTAGTATGCGGTAACCCGAAAGTTATTCGGAGTCCCGGATGAGATCCCAGATGTCATGAGGAGTTCCGGAATGGTCCGGAGGTAAAGATTTATATATGGGAAGTCTTATTTTGGTCGCCGGAAAAGTTCCGCACTTTATCGGTATTATACCGGGAGTGCCGAAAGGGGTCCGGGGGTCCACCAAGGGGGTCCACCAGCCCCGGGGGGCCACATGGGCTGTAGGGGGTGCGCCTTGGCCTATATGGGCCAAGGGAACCAGCCCCAAGAGGCCCATGCGCCAAGAGATAAGGAAAAGGGAGAGTCCTAAAGGGGGAAGGCACCTCCGAGGTGCCTTGGGGGGAAGGACTCCCCCCTGGCCGCACCCTTCCTTGGAGGAAGGGCCAAGGCTGCGCCCCCCCCCCCCTCTCCCTTGTCCCTATATATAGTGGGGGGAAGGGAGGGCTGCAATACCCAAGCCCTGGCGCCTCCCTCTCCCTCCCGTGACACCTCTTCATCCCCGCTTGCGCTTGGCGAAGCCCTGCCGGGATCCCGCTACTTCCACCACCACGTCGTCGTGCTGCTGGATCTCCATCAACCTCTCCTTCCCCCTTGCTGGATCAAGAAGGAGGAGACGTCGCTGCTCCGTACGTGTGTTGAATCATAAACCCACAATTCATCGAATCTCGGCAAACACACCGCAAAAAGTATTACATCGAATAGATCTCCAAGAACATCGAGGAGAACTTTGTGTTGAGAACAAAAGAGAGAGAGAGAAGAAGCCATCTAGCTAATAACTATGGACCCGAAGGTCTATGGTAAACTACTCACACATCATCGGAGAGGCTATGGTGTTGATGTAGAAGCCCTCCGCGATCGAATCCCCCTCCGGCAGATCGCCGGAAAAGGCCCCAAGATGGGATCTCGCGGGTACAGAAGGTTGTGGCAGTGGAAAAGTGGTTTCGTGGCTCTCCCTGATGTTTTCAGGGTATAGGAGTATATATAGGCGAAAGAAGTAGGTTGGTGGACCTACGAGGGGCCCACGAGGGTGGGGGCGCCCCCTCCTGCCTTGTGGCCGCCTCGTGGCCGCCTCGTTGCGTCTCTGACTTCCACTCCAAGTCTCCTGGATTGCGTTTGTTCCAAGAAAGATCCTCGCGTAGGTTTCGTTCCGTTTGATATTCCTTTTCTAGGAAACACTGAAATGGGCAAAAAACAGCAATTTGCACTGGGCCTTCGGTTAATAGGTTAGTCCCAAAGATAATATAAAAGAGTATATTAAAGCCCATTAAACATCCAAAACAGATAATATAATAGCATGGAACAATCAAACATTATAGATACGTTGGAGACGTATCAAGCATCCCCAAGCTTAATTCCTTCTCATCCTCGAGTAGGTAAATGATAAAAACAGAATTTTTGATGTGGAATTTTCAATGTAATTCTCTTTATTGTGGCATAAATGTTTAGATCCAAAAGATTCTAGACAAAATTTTGATATTGACATAAAAAAATACTTCAAGCATGCTAACCAAGCAATTATGTCTTCTCAAAATAACATAGCCAAAGAAAGTGTATCCCTACAAAATCATATAGTTTGGCCATGCTTCATTTTCGTCACACAAAATGCTCCCATCATGCACAACCCCGATGACAAGCCAAGCAATTGTTTCATACTTAGCCTTTTCAAACTCTTTCAACTTTCACGCAATATATGAGCGCGAGCCATGGACATAGCACTATGGGTGGAATAGAACATGATGATGGAGGTTGTGTGGAGAAGACAAAAAGGGAGAAAGTCTCACATCGACGCGGCTAATCAACGGGCTATGGAGATGCCCATCAATTTATGTCAATGCGAGGAGTAGGGATTGCCATGCAACGGATGCACTAGAGCTATAAATATATGAAAGCTCAACAAAAGAAACTAAGTGGGTGTGCATCCAACTTGCTTGCTCACAAATACCTAGGGCATTTTGAGGAAGCCCATCATTGGAATATACAAGCCAAGTTCTATAATGAAAAATTCTGACTAGTATATAAAAGTGACAAAATAAGAGACTCCCTATCATGAAGATCATGGTGCTACTTTGAAGCACAAGTGTGGAAAATGATAGTAACATTGCCTCTTCTCTCTTTTTCTCTCATTTTTTTATTTGGGCCTTCTCTTTTTTATGGCCTCTCTTTTTTTGGGCTTCTTTGGCCTCTTTTATTTATTTATTTATTTTTTTCGTCCGGAGTCTCATCCCGACTTGTGGGGGAATCATAGTCTCCATCATCCTTTCCTCACATGTTACAATGCTCTAATAATGAAAATCATCACACTTTTATTTACTTACAACTCAAGAATTACAACTCGATACTTAGAACAAAATATGACTCTATGTGAATGCCTCCGACGGTGTACCGGGATGTGCAATGAATCAAGAGTGACATGTATGAAAGAATTATGAAGGTGGCTTTGCCACAAATACGATGTCAACTACATGATCATGCAAAGCAATATGACAATGATGGAGCGTGTCATAATAAACGGAACGGGTGGAAGTTGCACGTCAATATTTCTCGGAATGGCTATGGAAATGCCATAATAGGTAGGTATGGTGGCTGTTTTGAGGAAGATATAAGGAGGCTTATGTGTGATAGAGCGTATCATATCACGGGGTTTGGATGCATCGGCGAAGTTTGCACCAACTCTCGAGGTGAGAAAGGGCAATGCACGGTACCGAAGAGGCTAGCAACGATGGAAGGGTGAGAGTGCGTATAATCCATGGATTCAACATTAGTCATAAAGAACTCACATAATTATTGCAAAAATCTACAAGTCATCAAAACCAAGCACTACGCGCATGCTCCTAGGCGGATAGATTGGTAGGAAAAAACCATCGCTCGTCCCCGAACGCCACTCATAAGGAAAGCAATCAAAGAACACCTCATGCTTCAAATTTGTGACATAACGTTTACCATACGTGCATGCTACAGGACTTGCAAACCTCAACACAAGTATTTCTCAATTCCACAATTACTCAACTAGCACGACTCTAATATTACCATCTTTGTATCTTAAAACAACTTTCAAGTATCAAACTTCTCATAGTATTTAATGCACTCTATATGAAAGTTTTTATTATACCCATCTTGGATGCCTATCATATTAGGACTAATTTTATAGCCAAAGCAAATTACCATGCTGTTCTAAAAGACTCTCAAAATAATATAAGTGAAGCATGAGAGATCAGTAATTTCTATAAAATAAAACCACCACCGTGCTCTAAAAAGGTATAAGTGAAGCACTAGAGCAAAATTATCTAGCTCAAAAGATATAAGTGAAGCACATAGAGTATTCTAATAAATTACGATTCATGTGTGTCTCTCCAAAAGGTGTGTACAGCAAGGATGATTGTGGTAAACTAACAAGCAAAGACTCAAATCATACAAGACGCTCCAAGCAAAACACATATCATGTGGTGAATAAAAATATAGCCTCAAGTAAAGTTACCGATAGACGAAGACGAAAGAGGGGATGCCTTCCGGGGCATCCCCAAGATTAGGCTTTTGGTTGTCCTTGAATTTTACCTTGGGGTGCCTTGGGCATCCCCAAGCTTAGGCTCTTTCCACTCTTTATTCCAAAATCCATCAAATCTTTACCCTAAAACTTGAAAACTTCACAACACAAAACTTAAACAGAAAATCTCATGAGCTCTGTTAGTGTAAGAAAACAAACCACCACTTTAAGGTAATGTAATGAACTCATTCTTTATTTATATTGGTGTTAATCCTACTTTATTCCAACTTCTCTATGGTTCATACACCCCGATACTAGCCATAGATTCATCAGTATAAGCAAACAACACACGAAAAACAGAATCTGTCAAAAACAGAACAGTCTGTAGTAATCTGCATCAAACGTATACTTCTGGAACTCCAAAAATTCTGAAATAAATTGGTGAACGTGAGGAATTTATCTATTAATCATCTACAAAAAGAATCAACCTAAAAGATCTCTCCAGTAAAAAAATGGCAGCTAATCTCGTGAGCGCTAAAGTTTGTGTTTTTTACAGCAAGATCAAAAAGACTTCACCCAAGTCTTCCCAAAGGTTCTACTTGGCACAAACACTAATTAAAACATAAAACCACATCTAAATAGAGGCTAGATGAATTATTTATTACTAAACAGGAACAAAAATCAAGGAAGAAAAATAAATTTGGGTTGCCTCCCAACAAGCGCTATCGTTTAATGCCCCTAGCTAGGCATTGATAAATTCAATGATGCTTACATAAAAGATAGCAATTGAAACACGAAGAGAGCATCATGTAGCATATGAAAATCACATCTAAGTCTAACATAATTCCTATGCATAGGCATCTTATAGACAAACAAATTATCAAGGCAAGCAAAAACTAGCATATGCAAGGAAGCAGAAAGAAACAATAGCAGTCTCAACATAACGAGAGGTAATTTAGTAACATGAAAATTTCTACAACCATATTTTCCTCTCTCATAAAAATTACATGTAGGATCATAAGCAAATTCAACAATATATCTATCACAAAACATATTCTTAACACGATCCACATGTATGCAAAGTTGACACTCTTCCAAAATAGCGGGATTAACATTAACTAAAGTCATGACCTCTCCAAACCCACTTTTATCAAAAACTTCATAAGATTGAACATTCTCCAAATATGTGGGATCTAAAGTTGACACTCTTCCAAACCCACTTTCAATATTATTGCAAACATTATTATCAATCTCATATTCATCATGGGGCCTAAATAAATTTTCAAGATTATAAGAAGAATCACCCCAATCATGATCATTGCAACAAGTAGTGGACATAGAAAAACTAGCATCCCCAAGCTTAGGATTTTGCATGTTATTAGCACAATTGACACAAATAGAATTTATAGTAAAACCATTGCAATCATGCTTTTTATTCAAGGAGCTATCATGAATCACTTCATAGATTTCTTCATCACAATTTTTAGATTCATGAATTTCAAGCAAAACTTCACAAAGATAATCTAGTGCACTCAACTCACTAGCAATAGGTTCATCATAATTGGATCTCTTAAAGAGATCAGCGAGTGGATGAGGATCCATAAACTTTTAGCAAGCGAAGATGCAAGCAAAAACAAGACACATGGTAACACAAGATCGAACGGAAGAAGGGTGAATAAAACGGCAAGGGTGAAGTGGGGGAAAGGAAAATGAGAGGCAAATGGCAAATAATGTAATGCGAGGGATAAGAGTTTGTGATGGGTACTTGGTATGTCTTGACTTGAGCGTAGATCTGCCCGGCAACGGCGCCAGAAATTCTTCTTGCTACCTCTTGAGCATGCATTGGTTTTCCCTTGAAGAGGAAAGGGTGATGCAGCAAAGTAGCGTAAGTATTTCCCTCAATTTTTGAGAACCAAGGTATCAATCCAGTAGGAGACTACACGCAAATCGCCTAGTACCTGCACAAACAATCAAGAACCTTGCACCCAACACGATAAAGGGGTTGTCAATCCCTTCACGACCACTTGCAAAAGTGAGATCTGATAAAGATAATAAGATAAATATTTTTGGTATTTTTGTTGTATAGATTGGAAAATAAAGATTGCAAAGTAAATAGTAAACTAGAATTATAGATCGGAAACTTATATGATGTAAAGTAGACCCGGGGGCCATAGGTTTCACTAGTGGCTTCTCTCAAGATAGCATATATTACGGTGGGTGAACAAATTACTGCCGAGCAATTGATAGAAAAGCGCATAGTTATGAGAATATCTAGGCATGATCATGAACATAGGCATCACGTCCGTGTCAAGTAGACCGAAACAATTCTGCATCTGCTACTATTACTCCACACATCGACCGCTATCCAGCATGCATCTAGAGTATTAAGTTCATAAGAACAGAGTAACGCATTAGGCAAGATGACATGATGTAGAGGGATAAACTCAAGCAATATGATATAAACCCCATCTTTTTATCCTCGATGGTAACTATACAATACGTGTCAGTTCCCTTTCTGTCACTGGGATCGAGCACCGCAAGGTTGAACCCAAAGTTAAGCAGTTCTCCCATTGCAAGACAGATCAATCTAGTAGGCCAAACTAAACCGATAATTCAAAGAGACTTGCAAAGATATCAAATCATGCATATAAGAATTCAGAGAAGAATCAAATATTGTTCATAGATAATCTTGATCATTAACCTACAATTCATCGGATCTCGGCAAACACACCGCAAAAAGTATTACATCGAATAGATCTCAAAGAACATCAAGGAGAACTTTGTATTGAGAACCAAAGAGAGAGAAGAAGCCCTCTAGCTAATAACTATGGACCCGAAGGTCTGTGGTAAACTACTCACACATCATCGGAGAGGCTACGGTGTTGATGTAGAAGCCCTCCATGATCGAATCCCCCTCCGGCAGATCGCCGAAAAAGGCCCCAAGATGGGATCCCACGGGTACAGAAGGTTGCGGCGGTGGAAAAGTGGTTTCGTGGCTCTCCCTGATGTTTTCAGGGTATAAGAGTATATATAGGCGAAAGAAGTAGGTCGGTGGAGCTACGAGGGGCCCACGAGGGTGGGGGCGCGCCTACCCCCCTGGGCGCGCCCTCCTGCCTCGTGGCCGCCTTGTTGCATCACTGACTTCCACTCCAAGTCTCCTGGATTGCGTTTGTTCCAAGAAAGATCCTCGCAAAGGTTTCGTTCTATTTGGATTCCGTTTGATATTCCTTTTCTGCGAAACACTGAAATAGGCAAAAAAACAGCAATTTGCACTGGGCTTTCGGTTAATAGGTTAGTCCCAAAAATAATATAAAAGAGTATATTAAAGCCCATTAAAAATCTGAAAATAGATAATATAATAGCATGGAACAATCAAAAATTATAGATACGTTGGAGACATATCAATGCAAAGATGAAGTTTGGCGATTCCGGGGCTGCCTTTTGATACGTCTCCAACGTATCTATAATTTTTCATTGTTCCATGCTATATTATATTCTGTTTTGGATGTTTAATGGGCTTTATTATACACTTCTATATTATTTTTGGGACTAACCAATTAACCGGAGGCCCTGCCCAAATTACTGTTTTTGGCCTATTTCAGTGTTTCGCGGAAAAAGAATATCAAACGGAGTCCAAACGGAATGAAATCTTCGGGAACGTGATTTTCGGAACAAACGGGATCCAGAGGACTTGGAGTCTACGTCAAGAAATCAACCAGGAGAGCACGAGGCAGGGGGGCGCGCCTACCCCCCTGGGCGCACCCTCCACCCTCGTGGGGCCCACGTTGCTCCACCGACGTACTTCTTCCTCCTATATATACCTACGTAACCCCAACCCAACAGAAGCATCCACGAAAACCTATATCCACCGCTGCAACCTTCTGTACCCGTGAGATCCCATCTTGGGGCCTTTTCCGGCGTCCTGCCGGAGGGGGCATTGATCACGGAGGGCTTCTACATCAACACCATAGCCTCTCCGATGATGTGTGAGTAGTTTACCTCAGACCTTCGGGTCCATAGTTATTAGCTAGATGGCTTCTTCTCTCTCTTTGGATCTCAATACAAAGTTCTCCACGATTCTCGTGGAGATCTATTCGATGTAATCTTCTTTTGCGGTGTGTTTGTTGAGATCGATGAATTGTGGGTTTATGATCAAGTTTATCTATGAACAATATTTGAATCTTCTCTGAATTCTTTTATGTATGATTGGTTTTCTTTGCAAGTCTCTTTGAATTATCAGTTTGATTTGGCCTACTATATTGATCTTTCTTGGAATGGGAGAAGTGCTTAGCTTTGGGTTCAATCTTGCGGTGTCCTTTCCCAGTGACAGCAGGGGCAGCAAGGCACGTATTGTATTGTTGCCATCGAGGATAAAAAGATGGGGTTTATATCATATTGCATGAGTTTATCCCTCTACATCATGTCATCTTACTTAAAGCATTACTCTGTTCTTAATGAACTTAATACTCTAGATGCATGCTGGATAGCGGTCGATGTGTGGAGTAATAGTAGTAGATGCAGGCAGGAGTCGGTCTACTTGTCACGGACGTGATGCCTATATACATGATCATACCTATATATTCTCATAACTGTGCTCAATTCTATCAATTGCTCGACAGTAATTTGTTTACCCACCGTAATACTTATGCTCTTGAGAGAAGGCACTAGTGAAACCTATGACCCCCGGGTCTATTTTCCATCATATTAATCTTCCAACACTTAGTTATTTCTATTGTCGTTTATTTTACTTTGCATCTCTATTTACTCTTTATCATAAAAATACCAAAAATATTATCCTATCATATCTATCATATCTCACTCTCATAAATGACCGTGAAGGGATTGACAACCCCTTTATCGCATTGGTTGCAAGGTTCTTGTTTGTTTGTGTAGGTGCGTGGGACTCGCGCGTGGTCTCCTACTGGATTGATACCTTGGTTCTCAAAAACTGGGGGAAATACTTACGCTACTTTACTGCACCACCCTTTCCTCTTCAAGGGAAAAACCAACGCAGTGCTCAAGAGGTAGAAAGAAGGATTTCTGGCACCGTTGCCAGGGAGTCTACGCACAAGTCAAGACATACCAAGTACCCATCACAAACTCATCTCCCTCGCATTACATTATTTGCCATTTGCCTCTCGTTTTCCTCTCCCCCACTTCACCCTTGCCATTTTATTCGCCCTCTCTTTTCTGTTCGCCTCTTTTCCGCTTGCTTCGTGTTTGCTCGTGTGTTGGATTGCTTGCTTGTCATGATGGCTCTACCTAGATTTGGTGATCTTCACCTTAAAAGGTTAGAAGAGATCGAAAGCAACGTTAGAAGTTTTATGACTTTACAATTTGAGCATAATAATTTCTTTAGAAACGAGCTTAAGGAACAAAAAACTTTATGGGATACATGAATAAAGAGCTCGATGACATGTCTAAGGAATTTTATGATTTGAAATCTCAGATTGCACATCTCGAAAAATTAATAGCTAAAATTTCGGATAAGTAGGCCACCTTAGTTAATAAGATGGCCGCTAAACCGGAATTTTTTTGTGAGAATAAAGACGAAGATCTAAAAGTTATTGATGTGTCCCCTATTAAATCATTGTTTTGCAATATGAATCTTGATAATGATGGGACTGGATATGAGCCACCTTTACCTAGAAGGCATCCCAAAAAATTCAGAATTTCTAGATCTTGATGCAAAAATTGGTAAAAGTGGGATTGAAGAGATCAAAACTTTGGATATTAATGAACCCACCATTTTGGATTTCAAGGAATTTAATTATGATAATTTCCCTTTGATAGATTGTATTTCCTTGTTGCAATCCGTGCTAAATTCTCCTCATGCTTATAGCCAAAATAAAGCTTTTACTAAACATATCGTTGATGCTTTGATGCAATCTTATGAAGAAAAACTTGAGTTGGAAGTTTCTATCCCTAGAAAACTTTATGATGAGTGGGAACCTACTATTAAAATTAAAATTAAAAATCATGAATGCTATGATTTGTGTGATTTGGGTGCTAGTGTTTCCACGATTCCAAAAACTTTGTGTTATTTGTTAGGTTTCCGCGAATTTGATGATTGTTCTTTCAACTTGCACCTTGCGGATTCCACTATTAAGAAACCTATGGGAAGAATTAATGATGTTCTTATTGTTGCAAATAGGAACTATGTACCCGTAGATTTCATTGTTCTTGACATAGATTGCAATCCTTCATGTCCTATTATTCTTGGTAGACCTTTCCTTAGAACGATTGGTGCAATTATTGATATGAAGGAAGGGAATATTAGATTCCAATTTCCATTAAGGAAAGGCATGGAACACTTCCCTAGAAAAAAATAAAATTACCTTATGGATCTATTATGAGAGCCGCTTATGGATTGCCTACCAAAGATGGCAATTCCTAGATCTATCCTTGCTTTTATGCCTAACTAGGGGCGTTAAACCATAGCGCTTGTTGGGAGGCAACCCAATTTTATTTTTAGTTTTTTTGCTTTTTGCTTCTGTTTAGGAATAAATGTTTGATCTAGCCTCTGGTTAGGTTTGTTTTTATGTTTTAATTAGTGTTTGTGCCAAGTTAAACCTATAGGATCTTCTTGGATGATAGTTATTTGATCTTGCTGAAAATTCCAGAAACTTTCTGTTCACGAAAACAATTGTTAAAAATCACCAGAATGTGATAAAATACTGATTCCAATTGCAGAAGATCAATAAGCAAATTGGCTAGGTCTTCCTATTTTGGTAGATATTTTTGAGTTCCAGAAGTTTGCGTTAGTTACAGATTACTAAAGGCTGTTCTGTTTTTGACAAATTTTATTTTTCGTGTGTTGTTTGCTTATTTTGATGAATCTATGGCTAGTAAAATAGTTTCTAAACCATAGAGAAGTTGGAATACAGTAGGTTTAATACCAATATAAATAAAGAATGAGTTCATTACAGTACCTTGAAGTGGTGTTTTATTTTCTTTCGCTAACGGAGCTCACGAGATTTTCTGCTAAGTTTTGTGTTGTGAAGTTTTCAAGTTTTGGGTAAAAGATTTGATGGATTATGGAACAAGGAGTGGCAAGAGCCTAAGATTGGGGATGCCCATGGCACCCCAAGATAATCTAAGGACACCAAAAAGCCAAAGCTTGGGGATGCCCCGGAAGGCATCCCCTCTTTCGTCTACTTCCATCGGTAACTTTACTTGGAGCTATATTTTTATTCACCACATGATATGTGTTTTGCTTGGAGCATCTTGTATGATTTGAGTTTTTGCTTTTTAGTTTACCACAATCATCCTTGCTGTACACACCTTTTCAGAGAGACACACACAAATCGGAATTTATTAGAATACTCTATGTGCTTCACTTATATCTTTTGAGCTATATAATTTTTGCTCTAGTGCCTCACTTATATCTTTTAGAGCACGGTGGTGGATTTGTTTTATAGAAACTATTGATCTCTCATGCGTCACTTATATTATTTTGAGAGTCTTAAAACAGCATGGCAATTTGCTTTAATTATAATATCATGAGAAATTTGATGCTTGATAATTGTTTTGAGATATAAAGGTGGTAATATCATAGTTGTGCTAGTTGAGTAATTGTGAAATTGAGAAATACTTGTGTTGGAGTTTGTGATTCCCGTAGCATGCACATATGGTGAACCGTTATGTAACGAAGTCGGAGCATGAGGTATTTGTTGATTGTCATCCTTTGTGTGGCGGTCGGGATCGCGCGATGGTTAACTCCTACCAACCCTTCCCCTAGGAGCATGCGTAGTAGTACTTTGCTTCGAGGGCTAATAATTTTTTGCAATAAGTATATGAGTTCTTTATGACTAATGTGAGTCCATGGATTATACGCACACTTACCTTTCTGCAATTTTCTAGCCTCTTCGGTACCGTGCATTGCCCTCTCTCACCACCTTGAGAGTTGGTGCAAACTTCGCCAGTGCATCCAAACCCCGTGACATGATACGCTCTATCACACATAAACCTCCTTATACCTTCCTCAAAACAGCCACCATACCTACCTATTATGGCATTTCCATAGCCATTCCGAGATATATTGCCAAGCAACTTTCCACCGTTTCGTTTATCATGACACGCTCCATCATTGTCATATTGCTTTGCATGATCATGTAGTTGACATCGTATTTGTGGCAAAGCCACCGTTCATAATTCTTTCATACATGTCGCTCTTGATTCATTGCATATCCCGGTACACCGCCGGAGGCATTCACATAGAGTCATATCTTGTTCTAAGTATTGAGTTGTAATTCATGAGTTGTAAGTAAATAAAAGTGTGATGATCATCATTATTAGAGCGTTGTCCCAAGTGAGGAAAGGATGATGGAGACTATGATTCCCCCACAAGTCGGGATGAGACTCCGGACGAAACAAAAAGAGGCCATAAAAAAGAGAGAGAAAAAAGGCCCAATAAAAAATGAGAGAAAAAGAGAGAAGGGACAATCACTACAAAAAAATACACTTCCGTGATGATACGTGTTTGTCACAGTAGGTCGCGTTTTTTGTCATGCATGTACATCCATGACAAATTTATGACAGAATCAAGATAGTCATACCTGTGTTGTCGTAGAAGTGTTCCATGACATTACCAAAATTATCATCACGGAAGTGTCCACTTCCATGACGATAAATCATGCGTCACAGAAGTGCTTTCGTCAAGGGTGACCGACACTTGGCATCCACCGTAACGGAACGCCATTAAGCTATCGGGTCAGGTTTTGGATCAGATAACCCGTTAACAGCCCCGACCAATGGGGATTTTCCACGTGTGAAATCATCATTGGCTGGAGGAAACACATGTCGGCTCATCGCTGGGACAGATGTCATCCACTCATTGGATAGAAGGCGCCTATGATACGTCGACACGTGGCACGGCCCAACAGTGGCCCATTCCTGTGAAAAGGCCGGCCCATTTGACTTGGTCAAAAGCTGGCGGGCCGACCCATGGAAAGCCTGTTAACGGCCTGTTCACATATAGCCCATTTACAGCCCGCTAACCCAAGGCCCGTTACGCCCTATTCGAATTAGGCCCAGTAGCGTCATCTGGGCCATCCAATATGATTCCAGCCCGTTTTCACTTCTGGCCCATGTATGGCCCATGACGTCTTTCGGCCCATATGAGGCCCTATGTAACTCTTGGCCTATTAACGGCCCGTGCTGAAACTGGCCCGTAATGAACAGTGTATTACTTTACACCCATTAACAGCCCGTGGTGAAACTGGCCCGTAATGAACAGTGTATCACTTTATACCCATTAACGGCCCGTTATTCCGTTGAGCCGTTTCCAGCCCATGTTATCTTTCGGCCTTCTCAGAGCCCATTTATTCTTGGGCTATTTTTCAGCATTCGTTTACTTACGGCCCGTTACTGTCATTTTCTGCTTATGGGCCAAATTCAGCCCGTCGTTACAGTCGGCCCGTTTGTGGTCCGTTAATACGTTGGGCCGTTTTCATAGCATCATCAAATACGGCCTATTAACGATGGCCCGTTATGGTCGGCCCATGAACGGACGATTCCAACTCTAGCCCGTTTACAGCCAGAATGCAGTCTGTTTGGCCCATGTTTGGCCCATCGATCATCCGGCCCATATAAGGCCCATTGATGATACGGCCCGTAGAAGGCCCATTGTTTCTACGGCCCGTAGAAGGCCCATTGTTTCTACGGCCCGTAGAAGGCCCACTGTTTCTACGGCCCATAGAAGGCCCACTGTTTATATGGCCCGTAGAAGGCCCACTGTTTCTACGGCCCGTAGGAGGCCCAGTGTCACTACAGTAAATATTAGCCCATGGTTATTGTGGCCTAGTTTTAAAAAATAGGTTATTGCAGCCACTAGCAAACCACAGAAAAAGAACTGCACTGACTACAAGCAAACAAATAAACAAGACAACAAGGAAATAAATAAGCAAGCAACTTACACTAGGCTATCACGGCTATTACACATATTACATCCACTGGGCATCAAAGTTCGCCACCAGTGCAAATATAGGGAACACAGCAGCATATAAACGCCACAGCAAAACAAGTCCAGAACTGAAACCACTTCAGAAGAGCTCAAGAAACAATATCCTGGGTACCCATAATGCTGGCAAGATGCTTAGCGAGCTTATTAACTTTCTCTTGTTTGGCGCTTAAGTCCTCCAGCGCTTGCTGTTGCACCAGAAAGTATGCATCTGAATTCTGCAGGGACTTCCTCAGTCCTTCGGCTTCCTGTCGCATAACATCTGATCGATGTCTTTCAACTTGAAGTTGAGACTCAAGAAGCCGAACTGATTCAGGCAACGAGTTCGAAGAGCTGGTGCCAGCAGTGGTAGCCAGTAACTCGAACACTACATCAAGACAGGACTTTGGGGTTGTCTCAGTGTCTTCAATATAGTTTTTATCAGCTTTCATGGAGACCAACAGGGATGTCTCACTATCTTGAACCTTATCTGCATTACTTCCTTTACCATTGCATAACAGGGTACTCTTCTCCAATATTTTATCCGCGTTCTAAAAGAGAAACAAACAAACACATCTCAGGTTTACAATGTAGTATATGAAACTCATTTTGGTAAACCAGTTCAGTAGTAAGGTGGACAGGATAACAGCATGAAACAATAATATATCTATGTAGTATGGTCACTGTATGGCCTATATCATTCTAGTTTGTGTTGCCAAATCAAGATAGATACAGTTCGAATCATATCTATTTAAGACAAAGCAGCATAGACAGAATATAAGTGTGGGAAACTACACGGCAATAACAACACTTGTAATGTGCATGGCATGAGAACATAACTGTTTATTCAATTGAAACTGAAATCAACATAGAGCAAGTTACAATAGCAAACAGCCAAACACGTTGAAGAAACAGGTTTAAAACATACCTGTTGCGCCATTGGAGTTTCAATTGCATCCTTCAAATTTGAAATTAGTTGGTATCAGTAAATACAGTGATGCAAGAGCAAAGTAGTATGAACCATAGCTACGGAACCTGACCTGAGAACAATTCTTCTTCTGCTTTAAGCGTTGACTTCGGGTTCGGAGTGGTGGTCCTCGTGAGTTGGGCACTGCAGTTGCCTTACTAACTGCTCGTGTTTGGGTGCTCTGTGGTGGAGACGGTGTTGTGTCAACGGGAACTGGGTGTCTATCTGCTGGGGTTGGGGTCAGAAGGGGTGTAGCTGATTCTCTGTCCAACTGGGTAGGGGTACAATCTGCATGAGTGTGGGTTATGTGTGGTGGGGCTGGTTCTTGGGCAAGTACAACCGTGGTTCTATCTGCATCGACAGGTAGCACGATCTTTTCTGAAGACCGTGTTTTTACTCCCACAGATACTGCCATCACTCCCTCCAATTGAAATGGCTGATAAACAAGAAAAGTAATTGAATGTACAGACATTGTAAGATAGACAGGTGCAATGGATAGTAGGGATGAAAACAGGGCATGAAATAATTCACATTTATGTTGTCTAAGCAAACAGAATAGCAGGACATAATTTCACATATATGATGGCTAATTAAACAGGATAGCATGACACAATTTCACATGTATGATGGCTAACTAAACAGGATAGAATGACATACTTCAAAATATGATGACTATGTAAACAAGATGACATGATATAACTATACGATGTGTCTATGAAAGTGGTTGGCATGCCATAAATCACAAACATGCCATCGATGGAAACATGATGGCATGATATAATTCACGGATAGAATGACATAATTTAAAATATAATGACTATGTAAACAGGATGAGATGATATAACTATATTATGTCTTTAGAAAATGGGTTGGCATGCCATAATTCAGATACATGCTGTCTATGTAAACATCATGGCATGACATAATTCAAATATATGATTTATATACTAAGGAAGTGAGCAGAGGGCAATCGCATATATGATGTGTCAACTAAGGAGATGGCATTCAATATTGTGTATATGATGTAAAAACTAAGCATTGCAATACAACATATGCATTATATGAGTAATATAACCCTGCCAAGTTTGAGCATACACCTCAGGGGGATAATAGGACTGGTCATCTGCCTCTGAATCCTCCTCTGAAGAGCTATCCGTAACCAGCAAGATATCTGCTTCAGCAGGTAGCATTGTCTGCTCTGAAGACCTTGTTTTCACTCCAGATTTCTCCATCACCAATTCAAATGGCTGATGCACAGGAAGAGCAGTTGAATATACAAACATTGTCGACAAAAGGAATGAGAAATACAAAAAAAGGACGACATGATATAATTCACATATATGACGCTTGCCTAAACAGCATGGCATTGCATAATTCACATACATAATGCCTTGCAACAAGATAACATTGCATAATTCACATATATAATGTCTTGCAACAAGATGGCATTGCATAATTCACATATATGGTAATTAGACACTAAACAGGTGGCATTCCCACAAAGCATGTCTAAACTAAGCAAATGACATAGCAATGCAAGATACCATACGCATGATATGAGCAACATAACCCTGCCAAGTTAGGGCATGCACCTCGGGGGGGAAATATGACTGGTCATCTGTCTCTGAATCCTCCTCTAAGGAGCTATCGATAACCAGCAAGACATGCGCTTCGTCAGATAGCATTGTCTGCTCTGAAGACCTTGTTTCCACTCCAGATTTTTCCATGACCGTGCCGAATGGCTGATGCACAGGAAGAGTAATTGAATGTACTAAAATTGTTGACAAATTTAACACATAATAAAAAAATGATGGCATGATACAATTCACATATAAGATGACTGGCTAACCAGGGTGGCATTGCAAAATTCACATATATGATGCCTGGCTAGACAAGATGGCATTGCATGATTCACATATACGATAAAGAAACTAAACAGATGGCATTGACACAAAGCATGTCTAAACTAAGCAGATGACATCTTTAATGTATACAGTAAGCAATGCAAGGCACCATATGCATGATATTACCAACATCAGCATGCCAAGTTAGAGCGAAGACTTCATGGGGTAAATAGGAGTGATCTTCTCCTTCTGAATCCCCTTCAGAACAGTTATCTTCCTCTTGATTACGATCCGAAATGGGTGGAGGGGGGCTGCCTTTGCGCCCACCATGGAAGGACGTCTGCATGAAATTTTATTGCCACGCAAGGCTCGTCTCTTTTGCTCTACATGATCAGTTCATTGTGTACAATAACTGGCATGCATAGGAATAAAACATTGTGAGATTATGTAAGGAGTGCATGCACAAATCCAGAGTGATGGTACCAAACTGTGGATAGAACCAAAACCAATGATAGCAGGCAGATAATAGCTTTAGTTAAAAAATACAGATAATGGCTCCTTTAATGTTTGTTTGCACCCAACATGAAACTCATAGTAGACACCGGAGATTAACCAGATAGTAGACAGATAGTACTGATTGCTGCCCCAATATGTACCCCACAACCATTTAAAAACTCAAGTTTCAGCATTAGTTTGGACCTGACTCGGAGTCTAATAGGTGAACACGATGATAATGTAGCATGTCATCATATTAAGCGATGCATAACGTAAGCAGACACGAAAGAGTGCGACCTCTCTTGCGGACCCGTGTAGTCCTCAAGGTCATCTGCTCAGTTGATGATGGTAATGCAGTTGCCGTGGCTGCTGGCGGCGGGGAAGAAGATCTGAGGCGGCGAAAGACAGTCTGGAGAGCGGATCCCTGCTGTGGTGAACCCTTCCATCATTGGAGCAGCTGAGCTGGGGTGGAACATGTTGGGTAACGTAGCAATAATTCAAAATTTTCCTACGTGTCACCAAGATCAATCTAGGAGATGCTAGCAACGAGAGAGAGGGAGTGCATCTTCATACCCTTGAAGATCGCTAAGCGGAAGCGTTACAAGAACGCGGTTGATGGAGTCATACTCGCGGCGATTCAAATCGCGGAAGATCCGATCTAGCGCCGAACGGACGGCGCCTCCGCGTTCAACACACGTACAGCCCGGGGACGTCTCCTCCTTCTTGATCCAGCAAGGGGAGAGGAGAAGTTGAGGGAGAACTCCAGCAGCACGACGGCATGGTGGCAATGGAGCTCGTGGTTCTCCGGCAGAGCTTTGCTAAGCACTACGGAGGAGGAGGAGGAGTTGGAGGAGGAGAGGGCTGCGCCAGGGAAGAGGTGCGGCTGCCCTCCCACCCCTCCACTATATATAGGGGCAATGGGAGAGGGGGAGGCACCCTAGGGTTTCCCCTAGGGGCGGCGGCCAAGCAGATTGGATCTCCCTAGGGAGACTTGCCCCCCAAGCCAAGCAGGTGGAGGCTTGCCTCCCAAGCCAGGTGGAGGCGCCCCACCTCCCCAAGTTACGTGGGAAAGGGTGTGGGGGGCGCACCACCCCTTAGTGGGCTAGTTTGGCCCTTCCCCTTTGGCCCATGAGGCCCTCCAACACTTGCCAGGGCTCCCGAAACACCTTTCGGTCATGCTGGCCATAGCCTGGTACCCCCGGAACAATTCCAGACTCCAATACCCTTCGTCCAATATACCGATCTTCACCTCCGGACCATTCCGGAGCTCCTCGTCATGTCCGGGATCTCATCCGGGACTCCGAACAACCTTCGGTAACCACATACTATTTCCCATAACAACTCTAGCGTCACCGAACCTTAAGTGTGTAGACCCTACGGGTTCGGGAACCATGCAGACATGACCGAGACACCTCTCCGGCCAATAACCAATAGCGGGATCTGGATACCCATATTGGCTCCCACATGTTCCACGATGATCTCATCAGATGAACCACGATGTCGGGGATTCAATCAATCCTGTATTCAATTTCCTTTGTCTATCGGTATGTTACTTGCCCGAGATTCGATCATCGGTATCCCAATACCTTGTTCAATCTCGTTACCGGCAAGTCACTTTACTCGTTCCGTAATGCATGATCCCGTGACTAACTACTTAGTCACATTGAGCTCATTATGATGATGCATTACCGAGTGGGCCCAGAGATACCTCTCTGTCATACGGAGTGACAAATCCCAGTCTCGATTCGTGCCAACCCAACAGACACTTTCGGAGATACCTATAGTGTACCTTTATAGCTACCCAGTTACGTTGTGACGTTTGGTACACCCAAAGCATTCCTACGGTATCCGGGAGTTGCACAATCTCATGGTCTAAGGAAATGATACTTGACATTAGAAAAGCTCTTAGCAACCGAACTACACGATCTTGTGTTATGCTTAGGATTGGGTCTTGTCCATCACATCATTCTCCTAATGATGTGATCCCGTTATCAATGGCATCCAATGTCCATGGTCAGGAAACCACGACCATCTATTGATCAACGAGCTAGTCAACTAGAGGCTTACTAGGGACATGTTGTGGTCTATGTATTGACACATGTATTACGGTTTCCAGTTAATACAATTATAGCATGAACAATAGAAAATTATCATGAACAAGGAAATACAATAATAACCATTTTATTATTGCCTCTAGGGCATATTTCCAACAGAACACAGCGCCGCAGGAGCAGGACAAACCACACAAGGTTTTCTTTGACACATATCTGTAACAGAAGTAATTGAGTAAGGGCTTGTTTGAATTTGAGGATTCTAACAATGCAGGGATAGGAAATAGACAGGAATAGGATAGGAATGCACGTGCAAAACAGAGAATTTAAAAACACAGGATTTCTGCCAATCTGGGTGTTTGATTCACAACAATTGGAAGATCACAGGATGCAAAAAAGCATGGTGAGATTAAGTCAAACCACAAGAAAATGTACGGTTATAATTCTATTATGCTACTATCTCTTAGTCTTGTGCTTGATGAATTGGAATATGAAAAGGAGGAGAAGTGGAAATTAGAATTCCTACGGTTTTTCTTTCAAGGAGACACTAAAGGAACAAATCCTACAGTTTTCCTTTGCTCCATCCCTTTGCACCAAATTCATGAAAAGTAGTACCATAGGAAACTTTCCAACTCCGATGTTTTTCATTCACTTTTCCTTTCAAGCACTGGCGATTCTAGTAGGCAGGCTTGAGCAAGGAAAATCCTACACTAAAAAATTTTTTTTGTGCTACTTCTATTACTTTGGACCCAGGCCACTGCCATACTAGCTCAACTCCCAGGCCCATCGACAAATGCACAGCTCAAACGCGCAGAGAGAAATAATGATGGCGTTCAAGAGAGTCCATCACGGATAGCTAAGTTGCCTGGTACCTCACTGCTTGTCATATAGTAGGATAAAATAATCGTATTTCCCGTTACTACGAGTGCTCAGTGGACAATATATATAACATGTAGAGTAAAAAGAGATGCAACAAGTGTACAACCTCTTTGGCGAAGCCATGTCGATCTCAGCGTGATTGGGTTGGCCGATGAGGATGCTCCGGCTGACTTGGCTGTCGGAGGAGGGGAAGAAGATCTTAGGCGTCTGGAGATGAGCCCGAGGTACTGCTCCGCTGTGATGGAGGGTTTCGTCGTTGGAGCAGCTCCGGTGAGTTGTACGACGTCGAGGCTGAAGCAGGACAAGAGAGACAACGAACAACGTTAACCTGAGTGGAATTCTAATAGCATCTCCAATACATGACGTAAAATACATAACCACAAAGTGCTAGATGTAAAATACATCAGCAGCTCATCTCTGAACTTAACTGTCGAAATTGAATTTAACTGTCGAAACTGAACTTAACTGTCGAAACTTAACTTAACTGTCGAAACTGAATTTTGCTGTCGAAACTGAACGCACTAGCAAGGTGAGGCTACACGTCGGTCGACTAACTTTTTCATCTCTGGTCAGTCGATTTTGCAGCCGTTGGATACGAAATCAAGGGCCTGCGGTTCATCTTCAACCTCCACACCCCTGAGCCGCCAGCCACCACCGGCCAAACAGCAGCCCCCGCCGCCCGCGGCCGGCGGTGCGCCGCCCCGCCCGCCCCGAAAACACTCCCAACCGCCGGTCCGCCGCCGCCCCGACCATCCCTCTAGGCCCCCCCGTGCCGAGCTTTTTCTCCGGCGATCCCCACGCCACCGCCCCGCCAATGCCCCGCCACCACCGGCGACCACCGCCCCATCCTGAACCCTAAGATAGATAGTGGGGTACCTCTCCGGCGAGCCCCCCTCCCCGCTGCGGCTGGTTCTTCCTTCACCAGGGCGAGCCCCGCCCTGTAACGCCCATGATGCGGCTATATCTCCCACGTGTCGAGGCACGACTTAGAGACATAACCGCATTGTGGTTTGTCGCAAGAAGGGTCATCTTCACACAATCCCATGTAATGAACAAGAATGGGATAAAGAGTTGGCTTACAATCGCCACTTCACACAATACATAGATAAATCATACATCAATCAGAGATACACACATAGGTCTGTCTACAGAACCAAAATAAAAGAAGACAACCCAACTGCTAGATCCCTGATCGTCCCAACTGGGCTCCACTACTGATCAACATGAAAAGAAACAACACAACGAACAAGATCTTCATCAAGCTCCCACTTGAGCTCGGTTGCGTCACCTGCACTGGCATCGTCGGCACCTGCAACTGTTTTGGAAGTATCTGTGAGTCACGAGGACTCAGCAATCTCACACCCGCGAGATCAAGACTATTTAAGCTTATAGGAAAGGATGTGTAATGAGGTGGAGCTGCAGCAGGCACTAAGCATATATGGTGGCTAACATATGCAAAAGAGAGCGAGAAGAGAAGCAACGGAGCGGTCGTCAACTAGCAATGATCAAGAAGTGATCCTGAACTCCTACTTACGTCAAACATAACCCAGAAACCGTGTTCACTTCCCGGACTCCGCCGAGAAGAGACCATCACGGCTACACACGCGGTTGATGTATTTTAATTAAGTCGAGTGTCAAGTTCTCTACAACCGGACATTAACAAATTCCCATCTGCCACATAACCGTGGGCACGGCTTCCGAAAGATAATACCCTGCAGGGGTGTCCCAACTTAGCCCATCATAAGCTCTCACGGTCAACGAAGGATAAACCTTCTCCCAGGAAGACCCGATCAGTCTCGGAATCCCGGTTTACAAGACATTTCGACAATGGTAAAACAAGACCAGCAAAGCCGCCCGAATGTGCCGACAAATCCCGATAGGAGCTGCACATATCTCGTTCTCAGGGCACACCGGATGAGACATCCTACGAGTAAAACCAGACCTCAAGTTTCCCCGAGGTGGCCCCGCAGTCTACTCGTTTCGGACCAACACTCGAAGGAGCACTGGCCCGGGGGGGTTAAAATAAGATGACCCTTGAGTCTGCAGAACCCAAGGGAAAAGGGGATAGGTGGTAGCAAATGGTAAAACCAAGGTTGGGCCTTGCTGGAGGAGTTTTATTCAAAGCGAACTGTCAAGGGGGTCCCATAAATCACCCAACCGCGTAAGGAACGCAAAATCAAGGAACATAACACCGGTATGACGGAAACTAGGGCGGCAAGAGTGGAACAAAACACCAGGCATAAGGCCGAGCCTTCCACCCTTTACCAAGTATATAGATGCGTTAATTAAGATAAGAGATATTGTGATATCCCAACATAAACATAATCCAACATGGAGCAATCTTCATCTTCACCTGCACCTAACAACGCTATAAGAGGGGCTGAGCAAAAGCGGTAACATAGCCAAACAACGGTTTGCTAGGAAGGGTGACAAAGGTTAGAGGTTCATGGCAATTTGGGAGGCTTGATAAGCAAGTGGTAGGTAGCGCGACATAGCAATAGAGCGGACAGCTAGCAAGAAAAGATAGAGGTGATTTCGAGGCTATGGTCATCTTGCCTGTGATCACGCTAGGAAGAAGAACGAGTCCATGAAGAAGACAAACGGATGTAGTCGAACGAATCCTCACAACTCCGGAAAGAAACCAAAGCTAACGAGAGAAGCAACCCGGAAAGAAACAAACAACATAGTAAACAACCACCACATACACATGGCATGATGCAAAAACAAATATGATGCATGTCCGGTTTAATGAGGCATGGCATGGCAAAGAGCAACAAACAACACTACAAATTAAGTGGAGCTCAATATGCAACGAGTTGCATATTGACGAAACACCACATTTAATTATTTATTTCTCTCTCATTTATGTACCCAACAATATTAAATGTTCTTAACCATGGCAAGAGGTGAAGCATAATTAAACAACCTATCTAGGCAAGTTTAAAAGAGGCCGGAAATAACAAACGACAATTCCGATAAATCCTCATGTGCATATTTTGGAATTGGTACTGTTCTGCCCTAAACACAATTTTAATGTTGTTAAACAGCAAAATGAAGTGCACCATGATAAACTAGGCATTTTTCTACCCCATTTACATATAAAGTTTATTAAATTCCAAGTTACGGTTAATTAGTTATGAAATAAATCATTTTAACATATTATTCGAGCAAAATTAATCAAACAACATTTTAAACAATTTTAACATGGGTGAGAGTGGCATATAATTAAACTAGATGAAATTCTAGACATTCTAGACATTCTAGACATTCTAGATGCACGGTTAATTAATTATTAATGCATGAACATCAAGGGTTTTTCTGTAAATCTGTAAATCCTGGGATAATGCATAAAATCGCAGAACTGGGAAAAAAAACTACACGGACCGAAACTGGCTGCACTGTTGGGCCAACAGAGAGGAGTTGTGGGGAGCTCACCCATGGGCCACGGCCCGTTGGTGAAGCGGCTGGGCTGCGGCTGAGGCGCGCTGGAGCTGGGCTGGATGGAGGCAGCAGCGCTGGGCTAGGCCTTGGAGAGGCTCGCAGCCCACGCTCGGAGTGGACCTGGCGGTCGACTGGACCGGGTCAACGAAGACGAGCGGGAGCAGGGTGTCCTCGCTGGTCCGTCTGACGCGGCTCGATGCAGGGGCAGCGGCGCATGAACGGGCGAAGCAGGGGTCGCGGGCACGGGGGCGGCTACCGACGAGCAGGCGACGGCGGATCCGGCCATGGGGCGCCGGACTTGGCCGGAGAAGGGGCGGAGGCGCGCCGGGTTGGGGCGGCAGTGGCTCTGCTCGTTGCAGGGGAAGCAGAAGGCAGCGGTAGGGAGTTGGCGGCGGCGAACGAGCGCGAGGCAGAGGAGGCAGGCACGGCGCGATGGGACGGGCGCGGGGGAGCTCTTCGGCGAGGCCGCAGCTTGGGGCGGCAGAGAGGAAGGTCGGCGAGAGGCGCATGCGCCAGTTGCAACGACGACGCAGATGAGGCAGGGAAGGTCGACGCGGTCGTGCGTGGCTACTGGAGTTCCTCGAGCAGAGAAGAAACCGACGCTGGCTGGGTCGTCGGGGACCTCGTCGGCGGCACGACCAGGAGGGGAACGAAGCAGGGGTCCGACGAATCCAGGCGACTCGCAACAAGGGCGGCGGAGAGGAGCAGCGGGGACCCGAGCCGATCCGGCCGGAGCCTGCCGGCGTCGACGCGGACGAGCGCGAGACAGAGGAGGCGGGGATGGTGTAGTGGAGCTCGGGCCTGGGATGCTGGCGAGGTCTCGGGCGCGAGGGAGAGGAGCTCGGCTGAAGGAGAGGTCGGGCGGGGCAGCGCGTGGAGGAGGGCACGGGCATGGCTGAAGGAGAGGTCGGGCTTGGGCGGCGACGAGGCCAGTCTCTGGCGAAGCAGAGGCGCGGAGACGAGGAGGACAGCCTCGAGCGTGAGGGAGCTCGTGGGTGGCTGGTGGAGTGGATGGATGATCGAGGAGGGCTTGCTGTGGTTGGGCGGCGACGCAGAACGAGGGAGGTGGTCGGAGCGATCTGGTTGGGTGGAATGGATCCCGATGGGGATTTGGTAGAGTAGCGGCGCGGCTGGGAGGATGGGACAGGTCCCTAGATTTTAGGGTTGTCCACTATTTATACTGTAATGAGATTAGGGTAGGGGCTACCTCGTCCCTCCGATCGCAATCGGACGATCGAGAATAAATAGGTAGGGAGTCCAAATAACAAAACGGAGATGTTTTGTAGATGTTAGGGGATGATCCGGACCCAACGGTAACAACAAACTGGGTCGGGTACGGAACAACTTTTGGACGCGCGGGAGGGGATCGCGGGCTGACGAGAGAGGTTAGATGGTTTGACAAGAGGGAACCGGAAACACAGTTGGTCTCGGAACGGTCAACGAAGACAAGGGGGGAACGCGGCAACTACGAACGAATGCAAATTTTTAAAACATGACGGCAACGAAGTGCCGATGCAATGCAAATGATGCGATGATGAATGCAACAAACAAATAAATACACACAACGATCACGCAAAACATGGTAGGCGTCTGGAGCGTCGGTCTCGGGGCGTTACAACACTCCACCACTACAAGAGGATCTCGTCCCGAGATCTAGGATGGCACCGGAGAAAAACGGAAGAGGAAGAGAAAAGGTAAAGCTAAGTTGCTTCATTGACAAACGAGTGAAAACAAAGAACCTTGAGAGGTCGCAAAGCTTGAAGAAATGACACGACAGAGGTGAACAAAATTGAGAAGACTCCGGTAGAAAAGAGAGACAAGGAACACCATGAGAACCTTGAGGTTAAGTGACACAATAGATATTTAAACCACTCCGGTTAAAACAAGATAGGGAAGGGATAAGAATGATATAATTTGGGCAGCACTCGGACTGAAAATGGAAGGAATTGAACATGATCTTGACAAGATGAGAGGATACTCGATGAAATTACCAACACATTGCCTCCGGAACTAATGAAAGAATGGCACAAGGGTAAGAAAGATTTCAGACAGCACTCCGGTTGAGGAAGGAGACGAAACTTGATAAGATGAGAGAACTCGAATGAAAACATGACACTTCGGTTAAATGGATAAGTAAGAAAAGAACACAATCCTCACAATCGAGATGATGAGCGAAGAGAGCAACATCACCATGCCTCCGGAAGAAAAAAATAGAAGATAGATCCTTGGAATAAAGAATGTAGAAGAAAATGACAACTTCTTCCACAAATGAGCTTGGAAAGCATCCTTCCAAGAAGGTTATAACGGAGTTGTTGGAAAAAACCCAACAACAATAGGATATGATCCCCGTGGGCTTATGGAGACATCACAAAACATGAGGTGAAAATTTGCCACTAACGAAAACAATTGCTTGCTTGAGATCAACGAAGAGATGAAAACTTCTTCCACCAAGAGGAGAAAGAGAAAACTTGATCATTGATAAACTCCACAAATAGCTACATTCCTTAGGGAAGGCTATAGGTGAAATATAACCCAATACAACTCCAACAAAAAGATTGATTGGTTGAAAAGATCTCTTGAACGAAGATAAAATGATGGATTTAAATATGTCACTCTAGAAAACTTTGTGAATCATGAAACCCGAAGGAAAATTATCGAGAATGACATAACACCACCTCAAAAGATAAGGTAGGAAGAATTGCACTTTAGACTGCAAGATGAAGAATGCTTGGACTCCTCAAGACCAAAACATGTGTTGAACACCATGTTTATTTTTAGAGTATAGCTTGGCGGATCTTAACTCCGAGAGAAATCTTGAAGAACAATTGAAGAATGAAACGAATCCTTGATGAGCCACCAAGTTGATCCTCCATGAAGAACTCCGATAATAAAAGAATGATCAAACGAAAGGGAAAGTTGAAAAGAATTCCGGGAGAAGCCTTGCGATGATTAGATGAAGCTTTGAAATGATATAATTGAAATAACTTGGAGCTCCGGAAAGAAAAGATGAACAACTTGGAACCGAGAATTTGATAACATGAACGAACTCCGGAAGAAGGAATTAATCACTTGGAGGAAACAAGAATAAGAATTACATTATGCTTAGCCTTCACCAATTTAGATTGATGAAAAGCAACGGATTTGGCATACTACTTATACTCGTAGAAAGGATTAACATAGATATTGCGCAAACTTGTGAAGGTCTTCATCGAAACACCGGTAGGATTGAAACAACGAATAAATTGATATGATAACGAAGGAAGAGAAAATCTTGAACGAAACCACCGTAAGAATTGAAAATGAAAGTAGCCAAGGCACAATTCACCGAGAAGATTTAGAAAAATGAATAAAGATACTTGGCGGAATATAAATATATGAGAACAAAGAGATCACGAACTGATTAGAGGATATTTGAATGAAGCACCGGTAAGATTTGGAGAACGAGAGCTGAAAACTTAGAACGAAGAAATCTTCTGAAATGATGGCCTTCGGAGAATCAAACTGAAAAGACTCCTGAATAGCTCCGGATGGGTAAAAAGAATTCTCACAATTGAAAACAATTATGAGAGGATGGCATAAGCTAGAACTATGAATCTTCAAGAGAACAGATAAGATTTGGAGGAAAAACTCTTCTTCGGTCTTCAAATGTTGATAATGATGACGAGAAACACCACCAAGAATTGTTGAGATACTCCGGGAAGAAAAATTAGAAAGGTTGAACCAACGATGAAAAGAATTTAAAAGATCTTGGAGAAAGACATGACTGATGATAATTCATTCTTGCGTCAAACTTTGAAAAGAATTTAAGAATAACTCCGGAAAGAATTAGATGAGTCAGGTAAGATCCTGGAAAAAGGCCTGTGGGTTAGGTCCCACTCAAAAGAAACACCGTAGAAATGATTACTTGAAAAGGAGATTGCACCAGTTGAATTAAATGGCTTGAATGAGGTAACAACCTCGAAATAGCTTGAACGGATCTTGAATGAAAACACGAATCTCCTGAGATATCTTCAACACTCCGGAACACATGGAAAGCGAGAGGTGAGTGATTAAGAGATACACCGGCATGAGAAAAACATTTGAAGAACATCTTCATGAGAACCACCGGGTAAGAACATTGATTGAAAAGAATGAAGGGACTTCACATGAATAAAATGGATACATGATTAAGAAATTTGAGTCCTTCAAGAAAAAGGGTGGGAGGGTGGGAAAACAAAGGCAATTTGGGTCGGATGAAACGAACACCGTTGAGAAAACTTAGAGTTGATCTTGCGGATGTTGAAAATGATCGGATCCACTTGAAGAGAAAATGCACCGGTTGGAAATAGAATTAAGATGGCAATCTCGATGATCAAGAAGGATTAATATTCACATAGAAATATGAGAACACCACTTAGGAAAGGTATGGAATCCACATTTGACTTCGAAGCAACTCGAATACCACAAATAAAAACAAAACAAAGGATTGGCTCGCAGAATAAGCCGGAGCAAACATATGATAGAGATTTCATCCGAGGTTTTCATGGTGGGGCCCACACGGGCTCGATCGTACAGCACCATCATGTACAAGGCAGTGCACATGACATACGAAGCGTCCCCGAGTCGGCATAGCCAAGGACTCTTTAAGACACTACGAGACCACTGCAAAACCAACCGTGTACAGGCGGACCACTAGACGTCGAACCCCAATCTCATATCATGCATCTGTCGGAAAGATATCCTAAGAGCTACTTGAATTCCCACTTATAAACTCCCGAAACTTTCTGGTTATGCAATCAGGTGTTGGGGATACAGGGGACACAAAATATATCACCCAAACTAGCACTCCCTAGATCCAGCTGTATCCATCCGTCAACACATAACCAAGAAACCTTCGGAAATCGTTCACCTCAACCTTCGAAAAACATCCGTTATACGAGTTATGGCAATACTCCCGAACTCCCGCCCCAGTACTGGGTGGCGTCGAGGTGATCTCACCAACAACTGCATAAAAGAGATTTCGATGTCGGCGAAACTCAGGTATTCCAGAACTGCAACGATAAAATTGTGACGACAACACCTCGGAGCTCAACTCCCCGGGACACTGCCACAACCCCTAAATGTCAGGAGGCACCAAGAACAATGTTCTCGTCACAAAACCATCGGAACGATTCCAAGATACCCGCGTGATCCTAAAATTTTTTTTAGTGAAATTTGAGGAGAGAAAAGTCAAAACTTCTACGTCAGGAGGCCTCACCAGAGTGACGAAGGGACTGAGGAGTAAAAGAATCCTACTCTCCGATATATATAATCCTAAGACTCAAAACATTTTTGTTCTAGACTCAACAACGTCAGCGATTCGATCAAGCAGGGGGCTCCTAAGTCGGGGATGGCTCTGATTACCAACTTGTAACGCCCACGATGCGGCTATATCTCCCACGTGTCGAGGCACGACTTAGAGACATAACCGCATTGTGGTTTGTCGCAAGAAGGGTCATCTTCACACAATCCCATGTAATGAACAAGAATGGGATAAAGAGTTGGCTTACAATAGCCACTTCACACAATACATAGATAAATCATACATCAATCAGAGATACACACATAGGTCCGTCTACGGAACCAAAATAAAAGAAGACAACCCAACTGCTAGATCCCTGATCGTCCCAACTAGGCTCCACTACTGATCAACATGAAAAGAAACAACACAACGAACAAGATCTTCATCGAGCTCCCACTTGAGCTCGATTGCGTCACCTGCACTGGCATCGTCGGCACCTGCAACTGTTTTGGAAGTATCTGTGAGTCACGAGGACTCAACAATCTCACACCCGCGAGATCAAGACTATTTAAGCTTATAGGAAAGGATGTGTAATGAGGTGGAGCTGCAGCAGGCACTAAGCATATATGGTGGCTAACATACGCAAAAGAGAGCGAGAAGAGAAGCAACGGAGCGGTCGTCAACTAGCAATGATCAAGAAGTGATCCTGAACTCCTACTTACGTCAAACATAACCCAGAAACCGTGTTCACTTCCCGGACTCCGCCGAGAAGAGACCATCACGGCTACACACGCGGTTGATGTATTTTAATTAAGTCGAGTGTCAAGTTCTCTACAACCGGACATTAACAAATTCCCATCTGCCACATAACCGCGAGCACGGCTTCCGAAAGATAATACCTTGCAGGGGTGTCCCAACTTAGCCCATCATAAGCTCTCACGGTCAACGAAGGATAAACCATCTCCCAGGAAGACCCGATCAGTCTCGGAATCCCGGTTTACAAGACATTTCGACAATGGTAAAACAAGACCAGCAAAGCCGCCCGAATGTGCCGACAAATCCCGATAGGAGCTGCACATATCTCGTTCTCAGGGCACACCGGATGAGACATCCTACGAGTAAAACCAGACCTCAAGTTTCCCCGAGGTGGCCCCGCAGTCTACTCGTTTCGGACCAACACTCGAAGGAGCACTGGCCGGGGGGGTTGAAATAAGATGACCCTTGAGTCTGCCGAACCCAAGGGAAAAGGGGATAGGTGGTAGCAAATGGTAAAACCAAGGTTGGGCCTTGCTGGAGGAGTTTTATTCAAAGCGAACTGTCAAGGGGGTCCCATAAATCACCCAACCGCGTAAGGAACGCAAAATCAAGGAACATAACACCGGTATGACGGAAACTAGGGCGGCAAGAGTGGAACAAAACACCAGGCATAAGGCCGAGCCTTCCACCCTTTACCAAGTATATAGATGCATTAATTAAGATAAGAGATATTGTGATATCCCAACATAAACATAATCCAACATGGAGCAATCTTCATCTTCACCTGCACCTAACAACACTATAAGAGAGGCTGAGCAAAAGCGGTAACATAGCCAAATAACGGTTTGCTAGGAAGGGTGACAAAGGTTAGTGGTTCATGGCAATTTGGGAGGCTTGATAAGCAAGTGGTAGGTAGCGCGACATAGCAATAGAGCGGACAGCTAGCAAGCAAAGATAGAGGTGATTTCGAGGGTATGGTCATCTTGCCTGAGATCCCGCTAGGAAGAAGAACGAGTCCATGAAGAAGACAAACGGATGTAGTCGAACGAATCCTCACAACTCCGGAAAGAAACCGAAGCTAACGAGAGAAGCAACCCGGAAAGAAACAAACAACATAGTAAACAACCACCACATACACATGGCATGATGCAAAAACAAATATGATGCATGTCCGGTTTAATGAGGCATGGCATGGCAAAGAGCAACAAACAACACTACAAATTAAGTGGAGCTCAATATGCAACGAGTTGCATATTGACGAAACACCACATTTAATTATTTATTTCTCTCTCGTTTATGTACCCAACAATATTAAATGTTCTTAACCATGGCAAGAGGTGAAGCATAATTAAACAACCTATCTAGGCAAGTTTAAAAGAGGCCGGAAATAACAAACGACAATTCCGATAAATCCTCATGTGCATATTTTGGAATTGGTACTGTTCTGCCCTAAACACAATTTTAATGTTATTAAACAGCAAAATGAAGTGCACCATGATAAACTAGGCATTTTTCTACCCCATTTACATATAAAGTTTATTAAATTCCGAGTTACGGTTAATTAGTTATGAAATAAATCATTTTAACATATTATTCGAGCAAAATTAATCAAACAACATGTTAAACAATTTTAACATGGGTGAGAGTGGCATATAATTAAACTAGATGAAATTCTAGACATTTTTCATATATAAATTATTCACAAAAGATGCACGGTTAATTAATTATTAATGCATGAACATCAAGGGTTTTTCTGTAAATCTGTAAATCCTGGGATAATGCATAAAATCGCAGAACTGGGAAAAAAACTACACGGGCCAAAACTGGCTGCACTGTTGGGCCAACAGAGAGGAGCTGTGGGGAGCTCACCCATGGGCCACGGCCCGTTGGTGAAGCGGCTGGGCTGCGGCTGAGGCGCGCTGGAGCTGGGCTATTTGGAGGCAGCAGCGCTGGGCTAGGCCTTGCAGAGGCTCGCAGCTCACGCTCGGAGTGGACCTGGCGGTCGACTGGACCGGGTCAACGAAGACGAGCGGGAGCAGGGTGTCCTCGCTGGTCCGTCTGACGCGGCTCGATGCAGGGGCAGCGGCGCATGAACGGGCGAAGCAGGGGTCGCGGGCACGGGGGCGGCTATCGACGAGCAGGCGATGGCGGATCCGGCCATGGGCCGCCGGACTTGGCCGGAGAAGGGGCGGAGGCGCGCCGGGTTGGGGCGGCAGTGGCTCTGCTCGTTGCAGGGGAAGCAGAAGGCAGCGGCAAGGAGTTGGCGGCGGCGAACGAGCGCGAGGCAGAGGAGGCAGGCACGGCGCGATGGGACGGGCACGGGGGAGCTCTCCGGCGAGGCCGCAGCTTGGGGCGACGGAGAGGAAGGTCGGCGAGAGGCGCATGCGCCAGTTGCAACGACGACGCAGATGAGGCAGGGGAGGTCGACGCGGTCGTGCGTGGATGTTGGAGTTCCTCGAGCAGAGAAGAAACCGACGCTGGCTGGGTCGTCGGGGACCTCGTCGGCGGCACGACCAGGAGGGGAACGAAGCAGGGGTCCGACGAATCCGAGCGACTCGCAACAAGGGCGGCGGAGAGGAGCAGCGGGGACCCGAGCCGATCCGGCCGGAGCCTGCCGGCGTCGACGCGGACGAGCGCGAGACAGAGGAGGCGGGGATGGCGCTGCGGAGCTCGGGCTTGGGATGCTGGCGAGGTCTCGGGCGCGAGGGAGAGGAGCTCGGCTGAAGGAGAGGTCGGGCGGGGCAGCACGTGGAGGAGGGCACGGGCATGGCTGAAGGAGAGGTCGGGCTTGGGCGGCGACGAGGCCAGTCTCTGGCGAAGCAGAGGCGCGGAGACGAGGAGGACAGCCTCGAGCGTGAGGGAGCTCGTGGGTGGCTGGTGGAGTGGATGGATGATCGAGGAGGGCTTGCTGTGGTTGGGCGGCGACGCAGAACGAGGGAGGTGGTCGGAGCGATCTGGTTGGGTGGAATGGATCCCGATGGGGATTTGGTAGAGTAGCGGCGCGGCTGGGAGGATGGGACAGGTCCCTAGATTTTAGGGTTGTCCACTATTTATACTGCAATGAGATTAGGGTAGGGGCTACCTCGTCCCTCCGATCGCAATCGGACGATCGAGAATAAATAGGTAGGGAGTCCAAATAACAAAACGGAGATGTTTTGTAGATGTTAGGGGATGATCCGGACCCAACGGTAACAATGAACCGGGTCGGGTACGGAACAACTTTCGGACGCGCGGGAGGGGATCGCAGGCTGACGAGAGAGGTTAGATGGTTTGACAAGAGGGAACCGGAAACACGGTTGGTCTCGGAACGGTCAACGAAGAGAAGGGGGGAACGCGGCAACTACGAACGAATGCAAATTTTTAAAACATGACGGCAACGAAGTGCCGATGCAATGCAAATGATGCGATGATGAATGCAACAAACAAATAAATACACACAACGCTCACGCAAAACATGGTAGGCGTCTGGAGCGTCGGTCTCGGGGCGTTACACGCCCCCCCCCACCCCCTGAAAATTGACTGACCCAAAAGTTGATTCAGTCGACTGAAGTGTAGCTAAATTAGAGCAGCATCGCAAGCAAGAGCAAGAGCGAGAGTAGCAGCGCGAGCAAGAGCAATAGCAAGAGCAGACCAGGCAGGGGACCAAGAGCAAGAGCAGAGCAGCAGCGCGAGCGAGAGCTAAAGCAGCAGCAGCTCCTACTGATGTGGACGTCGCCGCCGAGGGAGCGACGCCGTGGAGGAAGTGGCCGGCGACGCTGCCGTGGATGGAGCCGCGCCGTGTCGGCTCGGGACCGAGCGCCGGCAGCACCGTGAGATCGAATCAAGAAGAAAATGCGGCGATTAGTGTACAACCTCTTTGGTGGCGCCGATTAGGCCGCAGCTTCATCCGAGGAAACGGTGATGATGATGCTCTTCCGGTGGTGCAGGTGAAGACGGCGGTGTGGGAATGGAGGTGGCGTGAAAGACAAGGGGAACGTCGGGGCAGCTCCTTGGAGGTGGAGGACAGGGTGGCTGAACCGGCGGGACAATGAGATCGACGACGGATCCTCATCCGGTACGGTGGATGAGGGACGTCGAGGTGTTGCTGTGGACGACGTCATCGGGGAAGAGGCTCTGGCTGGGTGGCGGACGGAGCAGGGTGTGGGGTTTCATCGCGGGTTTTCGCGGCCTCGGTGTACGAATGGGTGGGCAGATGGGATGGCAGTGGGGAACCATGGCTTAGAGACGCGCTTGTCCGAAATGTGGGGTAAGTTACGAAAGTACCCCCACCGATTTGAGGCGGTTCTTTCGGTTCAGGGGTACCACGGGCATTTCGCGTGTCGGGATTTCACAGGAGGTGGGAGTTTTCGCGCGCGTTGTAATTTCGGAATAGCAAGGCGCGGGTTGAGATGGAGGGAGTTGTCGGAGCACAACGAGACAAAGATATATCTTAAATATTTCGGGCTAACAAGGCGCGGGTTGAAGAGGCGGGAGTTTCGCAACACGATAGATAGAGACGCTGGCTTGAATTTTCGGCATAACAAGGCGCGGCTTGAAATTTTGGAAGAACAAGCTTAACGTGTACCCAAAAAAAGACAATTTGCACCTCAACACGCACAACGATCGATGTTCCTCTATGTATGTGTGTATATAGCTAGGTCTTTCATAGTTTTCCACACAAACCGATCAATCGATATATCCAGTGAGGTCTCACCCTCTTTCCCATGTCCACATCGATCAATCTATACCTCTCTATATAGGATTAACATATATAGCTAATACACCCACATTAATTATATATCCAACGTCCCCCTCTCATCATCCATGCCTTATGCTTCATCTCTCAGACGCGTGCACAATGGCGAACACAGGGGGCAGTAAGGGCCCTGCCCCCCTCCCCCCCCCTAACATCACTATATATTGAGGCTAATATGAATGTGATCATTAGACAATTGCTGCTAAAAATGGTTTAAGTTCATGAATTGACCCTCCTCGTAAAGGATTAGCAATGCTTGGCCCCCTAGCTCATTTATTTTTCATGGCTCCGCCACTGCGCGCAACAGTGCACGTGTTCGCCCCCTCTCTCTAAATATCGATCTCGCACTTGTGCATTCCTTCATAGTCTCCCTCCACTCGGCCCCTCGCACCATCTTCTAGCCCCCCACCGGATTTTGCCACATGTACAATCTAGCAGACTCCATGGTTGAACTTAAGCATAATGCACAAACCTCAAAACAACAGTGGTTCTCTTTTGTTCTAGAATCTTCCGTATCATAACTGCCCAAACTTTTTTTCTAGTTGAATTGCCATTATTTGTTTTTACTTTATGCTTTACAACGCACAATTCCATGAATCATAAAATAGATTAAGGGCTTCTTTGATTCAAAGGATTCTCAAAGGAATTTTGGAGGATTCTAATCATTAGGAATTTTTCCTATCTTGGTTGTTTGATTCGTAGGATTGTAAACCATAGGAATTTTTCCATATGATTCATTTGCACTAGATTTCATAGGAAACATCCCATCCACTCAAACCTCTTTGAAAGAATTCTGCGTTTTTTCTATGCACAATCAAACACTCGTACAATCCTGTAGGATTCAAGACGACATTCCACTATAATCCCATGTTTTTCCTATTCCCGCGTTCTTAGCTTTTTTATAAAAACTAATTGATTTTGAATGAGATGAACTATAAGAATTAAACGAAGGGCTACATCAGGCATATATGACTCAGAGCTTACATGCTATAGTGTGGTATTTATTCATAATTTGGTTGCAAAATCTGATGCGTGCAATGCACGTGTACCTTACTAGTACTTCGAGTATGTGCAAAACACGTAAATTAGAATACCAATGGCACGCTACACAGTGTCTCTCTTACAGTTCATGAAGCCACGTGGCACATGTGGAGGCGTTGTCGCGACCTCCTTGCGTGGATTGATCACAGTGACGTGCTGCTGGTTCCAGAAGAATGTACTCGTCCTCCCTGAGCCATACTGGCGGTACATGCACGAAGCGAAGATGTGCACGCACGCCACGCACGCACTCATTCCCTCGCACGCACACGCGGGTACACGGGCGGACGCAATTTTGTACCAAGATCCACCCCATGTGATAATTTGACGCGTGTAAAGTCGTTCACTTCATTGATGGTCAATTAATACAGCGCATGCAAATTGAGTGGACGTGAGGGCGGAAGAAAGACATTATTACTCCACTGCGCGCATGCGAGTAGTTAAATCGTGGGTTGCTAGTAGTACTTCCATTGGTCTCCTTCGTATTTTGTGCCAATTTTTGACAGTAACATAATATTTACGCATTTGAGCAGTGTAGTACTTGAAATTTATGTTCCGCTAAACTCATCGGGAGCCGTTTCGGGCCTCGAAACCAAAACCATCAATTAATCTTTACCTTGTTCCCATCACATTCGAAAGCCTGCTCACACCTACTAGTACGTACCAAACCTGAACGTGTTCCCACTATGCAGGTATTAGTACTAGTGCTAGTACTTAGGTTATAAAAAGGGGAACTACCTAACCGAAAATTACTCTACCTTTCCTCCTCATAAGTGCTTCTTCTTCGTCCGTCGTTGCCATGGCCGGTGAGCAGAGCTCTAGGTCGAGAACTACTCGTAACAAGGGAGCGGCAACCAAGGCTGCGGAAAAAAAAGAGGGCTCGCCGCCACGCAGAGACCTCGAAAGATCTCTCACGGGCAGGCGATGGCTCCCAGGAGCGCCCTAGCCGCGGAGGCGAACATGCCGAGCCGGCGGAGCTGGAGTCGTTATCCCTCGACGGCATGCCCGATCAGCTCAATAAGCAGAAGGAGTTCATCCAAGGCTTGATGGAGTTGCTGAAGGAGAGCCTCGACGACATGCCCGCTGAGCTCAATCAGCAGGGGGAGTTGACCGCCGGCTTGGTGATGCTGCTGAAGAAGAGCATTGCCTCGGAGAAGAAGGCGACCGGCGAAATCCTGCGACTTCAGGAGGACAAGGCGAAGCTCTGCCACGAGATCGACCTGTTGAAGGAGAAGAACGCCGGCTGGAAGAAGCTGCATGAGAATAGTAGTTCCTCGATGAAGATGCTGCAGGCCCTCGTCATGGAACAGAAGGAGGAGTTGGCGAAGCTCCGCATCGAGCACCCGGCTGCTGTCAAGGTACGTAATGCGGCCGTGGAACAGATGATGAAGGCTCGCGTCGAGAAATCCCGCGTCATGGACAGAATGAAGAAGATGGCGGAGGAGACGCGCAAGGAGATGGAGGTCGTGGAGGCGATGAAGAAGCAGTTACGACTCCGCGGCGAATTAGATCATTTGGGGTGATAATCTTCCTTCTTCTTTTGCTCCTGTGTTTCATCTTTTGCTTCGGGTGTTTCGCCGCACGTGTCACGTTCTCTGCGAGGCATGAATAGAACAATGGTTTTTTTGAGGGAATGAATAGAACAATGCTAACAATGAGATGACTAGCAAATTAGATCATTTTTTATCGCCATATGGCACTGGGCTGCCGTGTTTCGTGCTCCTCCGTCGCAGTACTACTCCAGTGGAAAACTTGAGTATACCGCACGGTTCTTTGCTCCTCCTCGATCAGGTCGTCGGCGCATTTATACGAGCAGTCAAATCACAAGGCCCCGCCTTCCAGCAGTAATGAGCCGTCAAATCACAAAGGCCCTCGCCTCTCGTGAAACCGACCAAGCTAGACTGCCCCGCCCTCTAGCCTTTTAAAAAATGTATACTTTTGTACAGCAGTAGTATCGATGGATTGCGCCATGGAGCAAAACTTGAAATTAAAAAAAGGTGGTACATATAGAGAGCGCTCGTCGCCAAATTATGCATATAGTACTATTAAAAAGGCTAGTCACAATAATGGTGTCCAGCACAACCCACCCCTCAAATAAAACTAAGAGGGTGCTTGGATACGTTTTAGTCCCATGACTAAAAGTAGTGGGACTAAAACATGCTAGCCTCACCCATGCTTGGATCCAAATACTAAAAAGGCTAAAATCAAGTTAATGAGCATTTATTATCCTCCAAACCCTCCAATCCAGAACTCGCCTGTGTTAAAGGAGAGGAGTTAAATGCGTAGAGAGAGGACTAATCCACATTTTAGTAGGGGTACCCCTGACTAAAAATTTTAGTCTCAAGACTAGTTTTAGCCCCTCTTTAGTCAGGGGTGCTTGGAACTTTAGCCTCTTAAAGAGACTATTTTTAGTCAGACTAAAATAAGTCCCTTGGATCCAAGCACCCTCTAAGCATCCTGGAATTCTTTGACAAAACTAAGCACCCTGAAATTCTTTGACAACTAAACTGCTGGCTATATGATGTTGGCCATATATATTGTACGTATATAATGTGAAGAAACGAGTGGTAGTACTATACCAACTAAAAGATGAAATGTAAGAAATACTAGTATGTACGTACTGAAGAGTTAAAGTAACGAGAAGAAACATAACATAGTTCTGCTGGGGGCTCAGCACAACACACCCCTCAAATTAAATTAAGCACACCTGAAATTAAACTTTGCAACTATTCCGGTAGACACTGCATTAGAACCACCATGAGCAACGACACTGCCACCTTACTCGGAGTCCTCGTCCACGTCCTCGACTTCGTCCTTGTCCCTCTTCCTCTTGGCCGATACTTCTTTGCTTGAACCGCACACTTGGCTGTTGCTCTTCATCCAACCCTTGTAGATATTGAAGCAAAGGTAGCCATCCATTGCAGCGTAGTGGATGTGGTCTATATCTAGTACATTCCGCTGCCATGCATGACGATGAAACGTGTATGGAGGTTTCTCCAGTTTACCGTACGAAGGATGAACCATGGCTCCTGCCAGGGTCAGCATTGAAGGCTGACGAGAGGACACCAGCCGATTCTTCTGGAGGTCGAAGGTGTTGCCTACAACGAGGCCTATCCGACGCAGGACTTCTTTGTCGTTACCAAAGTCTACAGTAACGAATTTGACTAGGTTGCTCTCGAGGAAGTCCTTAAAATCCTGGCACTCAACGTCGGCATGGCATATGTGGTAGACCAAGCATAAGTCATGCACGCAAACCTGGATCACGGCGGGCTTCTTCCTCTCTTCGTCCTTTAGATCCTTCTCTCGTCCCAGGACTGTGGTGTACTCAACATCTAGCCCAGCGACCCACTCATCATCTGAGTCTTCGAACATGCGTCTGAAGCGAGAAAGGCATCCTTTCACCGTCGCGGAAGAACGGGTGTAGATGACGTCGAACTCATCGCCGGTGATGGTTCTAACCTTGTACTCACCGCCGATCGTGGAGATTTGGGACGCCATGGATTTGGGAGGAGGGTTAGGATTAGTGGAACTGCCGTAATGTGAATGGACGGGACGACTAGGAGCGAACCGCCGTAGTATTGAAGGACGTGCGGGGACGAGTAGGAGCGAACTGCCAGCGTGCGAACGGCAGGGTAGTGGCTTTCCATTCTCCCATGATACGGGCTTCCGAGAGCCCTTGGATCTGAGATCGAACGGTTGCATGGCGTGATTCTAGACCTATGGGTGAATATCCTATCCTGGAGGGTTATTCTGCAAATTTTCAGCAACTTAGCATGCGACCGTTTGATCTCAGATCCAAGGGCTGCCAGCAGCCCGTATCATGGTCGCGCCTACCACGACCGTCGCGTCGCTCGCGCGGTCGCGCCCTTGGAGATTTAACACGGTGCGTTAGGCTATCTGATGTTGGCATGTCATACATAGTCATCACTTAGTCACTCATACTACAACAAGGTTGGCTATAAGGTGGCTATAAGTTTTTTTTACTCCTCTCTATCTCTTTCTTCGTACTCCCTCCGTCCCATAATATAAGAACGTTTTTGACACTAGTGTAGTGCCAAAAACGTTCTTATATTATGGGACACAGGGAGTACTAGTATTTATTGCATTTGCCAAGGAGTGACCTCTTCCAATGAAATGGTGTTGCTAAGTTTGCTTCATTTAATTAGCTATAGACTCAAAATTGTCTTTTCACCTAGGTACACGCGCTTAGCACCGTTTCTTCCTTGGGTCACCAAACTAGTCTCTCTCTTCTTGATTAACTTGCCACATCAGACTTTATGCCTATGTGGCAAGCTTAAGCACCTGTAGGAGCAAGTAAAAGTAAGTACAATAGTGCGCTTTACATGGCATTTTTGCATATGTGGAGGAAAGAGAGGCAAGGAAAAAGTGGAGAAGTGGGCTCTCATGCAAGAGCCAGCCTCTACTACATGGTGGAGCATTGGGAGAGGCACCTGTATGGAGGTGGTCAGGAATCGGGAGACTCACGCCGGTCGTAGCGCCGCAGTTAAAATGATAATGGCAAGTCAAATCACGGGGCCCCACCTGTCCAGCAGTAACTCGCTGTCAAATCACACAGCCCTACGTTTGCAGCAGCCTACTCCCTCGTCTTCTCGCGTCTCTGTCGAACCGACTAGGCGGAACTGCCCCGCCGCCTACCGCGCAGGAAAAGCCCCGCCCTCGACTTTTAAATAGTATACAGTATACTAATTTTGTATCCATGGATTGCGCCCGCGCCATGGAGCAAAGCGTCTAGAAAACGGCGGTACACATGTACGGAGTATACAGCACGCCCGTCGCGTTCGCGTCGCACCCCAGACGGTCGGTCGGTCTGGCACGCTGCTCTCCGAATGGAACGCGCGTCATATTGCGTTTGCACACACATGTGGGACGGCAATTGAGAACCGACCATAGGCACACTCCCCGGCCCCGCAAGTCGGGTGACTTAATAGAAGAGGGAGACGAGCGATAGTACTAGAGAAGTGTTGTACTACGTTGGTGCCTGGACGATCCCTGCAAGACACGGAAGATCAGTTCGTCCATGCATGTGACCAGACTCCAGCAGACACGCCTGGATTGGCTATCGTGTACATATCGTGCAGGCTGTGTTGTACATGGCTGTAGTTGTGGTGAGAAATCTAAAAAAAGGTTTCTTGTCATCTCGCAAAATTAGGTGTCATGTGCTTCGGATCACTGCGAGGGTTAAACAGCGACAACTGAGTTGGGCTAGTCATTGGGGGCACATGCACGAACAGTGACTACTCGGCTGCCATCTAGGTCAAGCCGGCTATGTTAATTAGGACATCTATCGACGGACCCCTTTTCTACGAGTTTATCTTTAATTTGAGCTTTGTTCCTCGTCTAGTTTGTCCGTCGGGATTCATGTTGTCTCCTTTGGGCAGTGAGGTTATGATTTCTTGTCATGTGGCATTTTTTCGTGTTATATGTTATAATCCGGCGCTTCAGATCAAAATGACGACAACTGCGCCTCCGGGCCACGTGCATGAAGACTTCTCGACAGTCATTGACGAGGTCAAGCCGGCTCCGGTAGACAAAAGAAAACTAGTACTACTCCACTATATAGGCAGGAGCCTCCGCGCTTGCTTGCTAGTGTTGCTCTCTTCACACTGTCTCGGCCTCTCCAGATCTAAACACGACAGCGGTGGCCACACTCTCTCTCTCTCTGCTCACCGCTGGTCACAGATCCAGCCGGATCCTCTCCGCCGGGGAAGGTGAGAAGGTGCAACGTTCACGCGGTCGTCCTTCGCGACGGCTCTTACCCACTGCTGGGCGCGTCCCGATCAGCCTGCCTTGCCGTTCTCTCCCAAGCACCGCTGGCGAGGGAGGGCCTCCGACCCCTTCTTCCTCGCTGCCGTAGTGTGGGCAGATCCGGCCTCCCGCCGCCCACCTAGCGACATCCCGGCGACCATCAGGTATAACTTCCTTCGAAACCGGCCTTGCTCTACTTCCCGAGCTCCTGACGTCGCTGCATTTGTATCTTTTACTATTTCTCAGGCCCCCTCGTAGATAGGATCGATCGGCTGTTCGAAAACCACCTAATTTTTTTACGTTTAAGAGGTAAAACTAGTTCATGCACTCGAATCTAGTACTACTTGGTTCAAACAAGGAAGAAAGGGGGTGGGGGTGGGGGAGGATTTGTTACCTGAATCTAGGACTTGGTCGAAAGAGGAAATAATGGGGGCGAAAAGTAGCAGAGACTGGCTATCCAACTGGTCTCTAGGTCTAATAGGGAAATAAAGGGAAACGCAGTACAAACTCAATATAAACCCGATCTATTGGTTGAAAAAGGAAAGAAAGTGGGGACTGGGGGACAAGTCAACAGAGTAAGTCCAGCACTAGATTTGCTAGCCTCACACAGTATAAGGTGGCTATACCGAACAAAAATGGGACCAACCCAGATATCCTGTTCTGATGTTTGTTGCCCCGAGCCACTCTTATGTAATGCCACTGGTAAAATGTAGCAGTCGCACTGTTAAAAGTAAGGACACGTTAAACCAATGTTGTTTTCAATGTAATGCCTCCAGTAATATGAATCAATGGCACTTCTTTACATGTCCTGCTAAAATTTCCCATTAAGATAAGTTGGTTCTTTTCGTTAGAAATGCAACTGTCCTGGTCCGCCTACTCTCCCGTGCCCAAAGTAATGTCGTATTTAACGGTTGTCATAGTTAATCCTAATGCCCACACTAATATCTAGCAATGCCAGTGCTTTAGAAATTGCTACTGTCCTTGTAGGATTGCCATTCAGATAAGGAACATGCTTCTTTTCATTTGATGCATGTTTCATCACTTGTTAGTCACCCTCCTTTCCACCTTTTTTGTGCAAACAGAGATATACATTTCACGCTCGATCTTAGTTGAACTGCACAAATGATATCCAAATTATAGTTGAGCATTCCAGGAGCTTCACAACCAACCTTGATGTTGCTCAATTTTATTGCAACTAATGAAGAAGAAGCTCTGTGGGTTTCGTTTTCTGATGGAAATGGAACCGGGGCTGGAGCCCTTTTCTTAAAAAAATTGAAGAAGAAGCTGCTAGCTCACGGGACATTGCTTCATTTTAGGTGAACTGCACCAAAAGGTCCCATGAATTGAATCATCCATGTTGGTGACTGAAAGAGCCAGCTTCAGCATCCCAGTCTAAGCACCCCCGGCCTCCATCCTTGCGACGCACGGTACACCTCGTTTGCCACCTGCTCGACCCTAGTGTCACTGATAAAATGAAGTAATAATACAGTTAAAATAGAGCGAGTGTCATCTCTATCATTTCATTTCCAATGTAGATAAAGAAAGTGCTTCTCTTTGTTAATGTATGTTTCATCAACTAGTCCCATTGTTAATGTTTAAGCGTTTCTGCAAACTGGGGTGCTTAATTTTAGTTGATATGTACAAAAATAGAGATTTGAATGTCTCAAGGCGCCTCCTTGTACTACCGCTGTACACTGATGTTCATCACTGGCAGAAGGTGTATCTGGGAGACTTGGGACGATGTCCAGTATGAGGCGTACCGTATGAGGCGTCGCAGGGCCCATCTCGCCCTCGCAGCATGGCATACTATGATACTATCGCAATATTTTCTTCTATTTATTTTGTGTGTTTCATCAACTAGTGCCACTATAATGTAATCACGCTTTTTCATTATCTGTGCAAACAGGGTTATTCAGCTGCATTTTGGTGGAACTGCACAAATGTACGTATGGAACCGGCATATATGCAGAGTGCGAGGTGTGCCAAGTAAAAATTACCGACACCAACCATGCTGCATGCACGCATTGGCATCCACCACCACCAGTGGGATGTGTGGCGCTCTCTGTGGACGGATCTTTCTCGGCAGCAAATCATCTAACCAAATACTAGTAGCTTATATTGGCAGTTTTCTAGGGAGTACTCTTTTCTGAAAGAAGCACCAATCTATTTTTCTTTATTTGTACACTGTGTCACAACTTTGACCCAAAGGTCCAGAGCTATTTTAGGGTGATTGGCGTAGTACTCGGAGACTGATTGTAAGCATGATTTTCATTAGCTGTCACACTGATTGTAAGCATGAGCAGGTGGAAGATTAGGTTAGTGCGAAGCTTACCTTAAACCCTACCGCCGCCGTTGAAACGAGGCGAGCGTCGAGGGAACCGTGGAGAACGGCGGGGAAGCGACGTCGCGCCATCCGGCCTCCTCTTGCGGTGGGAGAACGAATACTCCTGTGGCTCCGGCTGGCTCTGCACCCTCACGAACGGCACACCATACTCGATCGATTCGTTATCCTCTGGGTGCTCGACCTTCGACCTGTACGCCCACCACCTCCGCCTGACTGTCGCCTCGGGCGAATCTGTCTGCTCCATCGCCCAGAGGAGATACTCGATGAACTCGGAGGACTGCGGCGTGACTGCCGCCGAGGAGTACATGTACATCGCCGCCCTCATCGCCGCCGTCTCGCTCTTTCGCATACATTGCCACATGGCCCGCACCGTCCTCGAAATCTCCCACTCATTGTCAAACCAACTAAGGATCTCCTTCAACCTGGCTAACTTTGCCTGGTCGCCGCCGGCGATCTGCCTGATTCGCTGCTGCATCCTCTCCATAGATGTCCTTCTGAGTGGTCCGGTGCTAGCTTTGGAAGATGGGAGGAGAGACGGTGGTCTTGCAATAGAGAAGAGGGAGAGGCGAGACGGTGGTTTTGGAATGGAGATGATGGAGAGGAGAGGAGGTGGTTTTGCAATGGAGAAGATCAGAAGAGGGAGAGGCGAGACGGTGGTTTTGGAATGGAGATGATGGAGAGGAGAGGAGGTGGTTTTGCAATGGAGAAGATCAGAAGAGGGAGAGGCGAGACGGTGGTTTTGGAATGGAGATGATGGAGAGGAGAGGAGGTGGTTTTGCAATGGAGAAGAGGGAGAGGAGCGTGCGGCAGCGATTTAGGATTGGACGAGAGGGCCGGCGCGCTGTGACTGGATCAAAATCAAAATCAATTTACCCTTCAATTAAGAAAGCGACCCCACATTAACTAGTCTCCCTTTTATTCTGGGTCATAATTGACCATGATTTTCGCACATAAAATATATGTTATACGTTGCAAAAATAATATAATTTGAAAGTACATTCAGATACGAACCAAACGATACAATTTTTGGTGACATGCATTCACATTTTGCTTGTCAAATACAGTACGTGGTCAAACTTTGACCCAAAATACGCAAAACAACAAAAAAATACTTCCAAGACCAGCGCCGCTCTTCCGCTCTTCTCCTCTTAAACCACCGCCGCTCCTCTCCTGTTCCAATCTAAATGCAGCGCCGCTCCTCTCCTCTTCCATTTCAAAACCACCGCCCCTCCTCTCCTGTTCCAGTCCAAAACCAGCGTCGCTCCTCTCCCGTTCTAATCCAAAACCAGCGCTGCTCCTCTCCTCTTCCATTCAAAAACCACCGCCGGCGAGTGAAGGTGCTGTGGAGAAGTAGATCGATGGAGGAGTACAACCGATACGTGAGGATCGCAGACGGCGACCCTGTGAAGCTAGCTAGGATGTTGGAGATACAGTCTTGGTTTGACAACAAGGACCAACTAGCGGCGACGGCGACATCCATGGCCAAATATCTGCAACAGAGCGAAAAGGCGGCGATACTCCCGGAGGGAGTCGCGCCGGAGTACATAGAGCTGCTCCTCTGGGCCATGGAGCAAACAGATTCACCGAATCCGATCGTGAGGGAGCGGTGGTGGGAGTATCGATCCCAGATGGAGCATCCACCAGAGATTGAAGGATCGAGCATCTACAGGGTGCCGTTTGTGAGGGTGTCCTGCCAGAGCGAGCCGGTGGAGTCTTCGTCGACCGAACCCAACTGCAAGAGGAGAAAAGCAGTTGGCCCGACGACGCTTCCCCGCCATCGTCTCCCTCGCCGTTCACATCGTCTCACGGGGCGGCTGTCTGCCGCCGAGGAATAGGAGGGGGCTGCCCCCCCCAGCCCAATAGTCGGGCAGGTTGTGAATTGTCAGGAGGAGCTTAGGGTTGTCAGTATTTGCAGGTTGTGAATTGTGTTTTGTGTTGTGTATTTTGAGAGTACTTTCAGATATGAATGTCTTTTGAATTTCAGATTTGCAGTATTGAGCATATGAAGTATTTTATGAATTCTAGAGATCTATTTTTAGCACTTAAAAAATGTAGTTTCATAGGAGTATAAAAGTGCAGACAATGTGATTCTCAGAGAAGAAACTGCAAGTTTCAGTTTCAGATAAGAAACTGCAAGTTCAGTTTCAGATAAGAAACTGCAACTTTCAGAGGCAGAGCATTTATATTAACACGGCCTTTTCAAACAGGGTTAACATCATGTTGGAAGTTTTATTCATGGTCGAAAATGGAACTACCAGCCAGTTAACATCATGCTGATCAACATTCATGCATAGCACATCTTCATATGATGCACAGTCAAAATGCCCACACAATGTCGAGTGTGCGAAACACAGAGAAAACGAGGGACGAAGTTTTGGCAAGTGTTGGACGTGGTTTTGGGCTGCCCCGTCTAGGCTTTCATTTTTAACATGCGCAGCCCACGACCTCGGATGGGAGGTCCATAGGCCTGTTTGTATTTTCTTAGGGCCGTCATGTATCGACCGGCCTATGGACCTCCCATCCGAGGTTTTATTTTTGGCAGCCCAATTTATGTATTTTTTTGAAGAAAACGCAGAGGTCTGTTCTATTTTTCTATATAAGAATAGGAACGCCAGGTCCAACTTATGTTTCCCTTCTAACTATATTATATATATTTAAATTATTTTATATGTTATTATATATTATTTTTATTGTCATCATATATTTAACAGATACTTACATATGTAAGAAAACAATATCCCACATCTTATTAACTTATAAAAATAATTTCTTAACAAATAAAATCCTGGATTGTTTTGGCACGAAAATCCTAGTGATTGTGTACAAAAGCTTGGTAAGATTTAAGGACGAATGTAATAATATCACTTATTATTTAAATATATTTATAACAAAATGCTCAGCCCCTTTTTATTTTTTGATAACATTGCTGGCCCAACCCAACATTATAATTAGAATCAGCCCAGCAAAATCGTGTATTTCGAGAAAGTGCAAATGGCCTGTAATTTTTTAGGAAATAAAATAAATGGGCCGCATGGACGCTACATTATTTGTTCACCCAGCCCAGCTAATGGCTGTAATTCAAAAAAAAGATCAAATTGACTGTAAATTCTACCGCGCAAAAAAAGACTGTAAATTCTGAAAAAATGGGTTGAATACGTGCCACATTTTTGGAGGCTGAAATGTGGGCCAATAGGTCGAAGCCAACGCAAGTCGTTGTCAATTTAGTCAACAAATGATTCTGACATGTTAGCCGTTGGATTTACATCCAACGACCGGCATCCATCTTCAATCTCTCGTCTTCTTCCTCCAGCGCCGCCGGGACCACCTCCCGCCTCCTGCTGCTAGCAGCTCTGCTTAGCACGCTTCGCTATGAAGCGCTACTCCACCGTTGGCCAGGCCATCCCTCCACCCCTCCACACCTCCTGTTCTTCTCCACCGACTGCCGAACCACACCGCACTAGAACCAGTTAACCCTCGTACACCTCTCCGTCTGCGACTCTACTCCCGCGTCTTCCCATCTCCGGCTCGTTGCTGTCCGGGGCCTCGCCGTCGTCCACCACCTTGGATGCGCTCGGCGCGGCGTGGTCAACGTGGTCAACGAACGACACCATCGGAAGTAGACTGTGCGTGGAGAGGCTGACAGCTGGGTCCACGGCCGCACACAAGGAAATGCCTCCTTATTACGCGCAAAATAATGATTCCTCCACCTGACATCTGGGACCCACCGGAAGGGCCTCTGTATTTCGCGAAAATAACGTGCCCCCCGCTGACATGTCGGACCCACCAGCTATCTTCGCACGCAAGGAAGTGCCTCCTTATTACGCACAAAAAAATGAATACTCCCCCTGCCAGCTGGAACCCAGCATAGTGGGAGGCTGACTTGTGGGCCTACCAAGTTGACGGGGACGGAGGGCTTTGTCAACTTAGTCAATATGAACGATTCTAGCTCCTGTTACCGTACGATGTTCATCCAACGGCCGTAGTGCTTCTTCAACCTCTGGTCTTCTTGCTCCAGCCGCCCAAACCAGCGCCGGTCGTGCCGCGTGCTCCTGCCTCCCGTGGCCGGCTGTGATGCCGCGGAGGCCTCACCGCCCCCTACTACTCCCACCGCTGGCCAGGCCATCCCTCTACTCACCCACACCCCCTGTTATTCTGCGGCGACAGCAGCCTCACACCGCAGCCGAACCAGTGAACCCTCGTACTCCTCTTCGCGTGGGCATCCACTGCTGCGTCTTCCCCGGCTCCGAGTCGTCCCCTTCCTAGTCCTCGCCGTCGTCCACCGCCGTGGTGCTCTCGGCGCGGCGTGGTCAACGTGGTCAAGGAACGACTTCCATCGGACGTGGACTGTACGTGGAGAGGCTGACAGCTGGGTCCACGGCCGCAGCAAGGAAGTGCCTCCTTATTACGCGCAAAATAATGATTCCTCCACCTGACAGCGGGGACCCACCGGACGGGCCACCGTATTTCGCGAAAAAAACGTTTCCCCCTGACTGCTGGGACCCACCAGCTACATCTTCGCACGCAAGGAAGTGCGTCCGGGCAAAAAAAACGATTCGCCCCCTGACTGCTGGGACCCACCAGCTACATCTTCGCACGCAAGGAAGTGCGTCCGGGCAAAAAAAACGATTCGCCCCCTGACTGCTGGGACCCACCAGCTACATCTTCGCACGCAAGGAAGTGCCTGACAGTCGGGACCCACCTGGTCGAAGCGTACGTAGCGTTGTCATTCTGGTCGCGAACGTGTACGTACATATATACTGGTGGATGTAGAGGCGCGCACGTGTCGTAGTAGAGGCGCGTACGTGTCGTAGTAGAGGCGCGCACGTAGCATGTACACGTACGTACAGCGGCCAGGGTGCAAGAAAGAAAATACGGCCACGTATGTGTACATACGGGCGGGGTCTCGAACGCCTACTCGCGCATACGTACGGCCAGGGCTCGTGTACATGGCTGGGTCGGAACGGAGAAACAGCGTCGTCGTCGTGTTCATGGGGAGGCAACGGAATGCGTCGTGTTCATGGGGAGGCAACGGAATGCGTCGTGTTCATGGGGAGGCAACGGAATGCGTCGTGTTCATCGGGAGGCAACGGAACGCGTGGGAGCCAACCGGCTGGGTCGGAACGGAATGCGTGGTCGTGTTCATCGGGAGGGCTTGGACGGAACAGGCGATGGAAACGAGGCCTGGCGTACCGCAAAACGGAGGAAACGGACCTCCTACGTTCGGAACGGGGTCCTGTTGATCGGGAGGGGTGTGGCGTACCGCAAAACGGAGGAAACGGACCTCCTACGGTCGAAACGGGGGTCCTGTTGATCGGGAGGGGTGTGGCGTACCGCAAAACGGAGGAAACGGACCTCCTACGGTCGAAACGGGGGTCCTGTTGATCGGGAGGGGTGTGGCGTACCGCAAAACGGACGAAACGGACCTCCTACGGTCGAAACGGGGGTCCTGTTGATCGGGAGGGGTGTGGCGTACCGCAAAACGGACGAAACGGACCTCCTACGGTCGAAACGGGGGTCCTGTTCATCGGGAGGGTGTGGCGTACCGCAAAACGGGACTCCACGGGATACTGTTCATCTCCACCGTCGACCTCCTCCAGCCTCCACGGGCTCCTGTTCATCCAGCCTCCACCGCGCGCTACTCCACCGGCTACTGTTCAACCACCCCTCCACGGGCACCCCTCCACCGTCTACTGTTCATCCAGCCCTCCACACCACGGGGTCCTGTTCAACCACCCCTCCACGGGCACCCTCCACCGTCTACTGTTCATCCAGCCCTCCACACCACGGGGTCCTGTTCATCCAGAGGCAACGCCACCGCTCACTGTTCATCCAACCCCCCCCCCCCCGCAACGCTCACTGTTCATCCAATCGATCGGCTTCAGTTAGCAGCAGTAGCGAAGGAATCGCTCGATCGGGTTCAGTTAACAGCCATCGATCGATCGCTCGGGTTCAGTAACGCGTAGCCTGCAGTGCAATCGCTCGGGTTCAGTTAGAGCCCAACGCCTCGCTCGGGTTCAGTTAGAGCCAACGCCTCGCACACACGCGCGTACGTGTACGAGAGAAACGCGCATCGCTCGGCCCCCGACCTCCCACCGTAACCGGGAACTCCCCGAAATTTTCCTCCCCCTCACTTCTACCATGGTTTTTTTCCGTCATGGACGGCCCAAAGAATGTCATGCAGCTGCGTCTCCGGCCCGCCCAGGACGAAAAGCCCATTTTCTGTCATGATTTTTTGTCATAGAAGTAGGAGCCCACCACATCTATGATGATACCGGGTTTTGTCACAATTATCGTCATAGAAGTGTCATATGTATGACAGAAAAAAAATTCGTTCGGCCCAAAATGTCACGGATGTGTCTTTTTTTTGTAGTGAATGTTACTATCCTTTTACCACACTTGTGGTTCAAAGTAGCACCGTGATATTCATGATAGAGAGTCTCTCATTTTGTCACTTTCATATACTAGTGGGAAATTTCATTATAGAACTTGGCTTGTATATTCCAATGATGGGCTTCCTCAAATGCCCGAGGTCTTCGTGAGCAAGCAAGTTGGATGCACACCCACTTAGTTTCTTTTGTTTGAGCTTTCATTCACTTATAGCTCTAGTGCATCCGTTGCATGGCAATCCCTACTCCTTGCATTGACATCAATTGATGGGCATCTCCATAGCCCGTTGATTAGCCTCGTAGATGTGAGACTTTCTCCTTTTTTGTCTTCCCACATAACCCCTATCATTATACCTTATTCCACCATAGTGCTATATCCATGGCTTGCGCTCATGTATTGCGTAAAAGTTGAAAAGGCTGAAGCGCGTTAAAAAGTATGAGCCAATTGCTTGGCTAAAATCGGGGTTGTACATGATATGCATATTTTGTGTGGGGAAGATGGAGCATAGCCAGACTATATGATTTTGTAGGGATAACTTGCTTTGGCTATGTTATTTTGGTAAGACATAATTGCTTGGTTAGCATGCTTGAAGTATTATCGTTTTTATGTCAACATTAAACTTTTATCTTGAATCATATCAAATCTGAACATTCATGCCACAATAAGAAGAACTACATTGAAATTATGCTAAGTAGCATTCCACATCAAAAATTCTGTTTTTATCATTTACCTACTCGAGGACGAGCAGGAATTAAGCTTGGGGATGCTTGATACGTCTCCAACGTATCTATAATTTTTGATTGTTCCATGCTATATTATATTCTGTTTTGGATGTTTAATGGGCTTAATTATACACTTTTATATTATTTTTGGGACTAACCTATTAACAGGAGGCCCAGCCCAAATTGGAGTCCAAACGGAATGAAATCTTCGGGAACGTGATTTTCGGAACAAACGTGATCCAGAGGACTTGGAGTCTACGTCAAGAAATCAACCAGGAGAGCACAAGGCAGGGGCGCCTACCCCCCCTGGGCGCGCCCTCCACCCTCGTGGGGCCCACGTTGCTCCACCGACGTACTTCTTCCTCCTATATATACCTACATACCCCCAAACCAACAGAAGCATCCACGAAAACCTATTTCCACCGCCGCAACCTTCTGTACCCGTGAGATCCCATCTTGGGGCCTTTTCCGGCGTACTGCCGGAGGGGGCATTGATCATGGAGGGCTTCTACATCAACACCATAGCCTCTCCGATGATGTGTGAGTAGTTTACCTCAAACCTTCGGGTCCATAGTTATTAGCTAGATGGCTTCTTCTCTCTCTTTGGATCTCAATACAAAGTTCTCCACGATTCTCGTGGAGATCTATTCGATGTAATCTTCTTTTGTGGTGTGTTTGTTGAGACCGATGAATTGTGGGTTTATGATCAAGTTTATCTATGAACAATATTTGAATCTTCTCTGAATTCTTTTATGTATGATTGGTTATCTTTGCAAGTCTCTTCGAATTATGAGTTTGGTTTGGCCTACTAGATTGATCTTTCTTGCAATGGGAGAAGTGCTTAGCTTTGGGTTCAATCTTGCGGTGTCCTTTCCCAGTGACAGCAGGGGCAGCAAGGCACGTATTGTATTGTTGCCATCAAGGATAAAAAGATGGGGTTTATATCATATTGCATGAGTTTATCCCTCTACATCATGTCATCTTACTTAAAGCATTACTCTGTTCTTAATGAACTTAATACTCTAGATGCATGCTGGATAGCGGTCGATGTGTGGAGTAATAGTAGTAGATGCAGGCAGGAGTCGGTCTACTTGTCACGGACGTGATGCCTATATACATGATCATACCTAGATATTCTCATAACTATGCTCAATTCTATCAATTGCTCGACAGTAATTTGTTTACCCACCGTAATACTTATGTTCTTGAGAGAAGCCACTAGTGAAACCTATGGCCCCCGGGTCTATTTTCCATCATATTAATCTTCCAACACTTAGTTATTTCTATTGCCGTTTATTTTACTTTGCATCTCTATTTACTCTTTATCATAAAAATACCAAAAATATTATCCTATCATATCTATCAGATCTCACTCTCGTAAGTGACCGTGAAGGGATTGACAACCCCTTTATCGCGTTGGTTGCGAGGTTCTTGTTTGTTTGTGTAGGTGCGTGGGACTCGCGCGTGGTCTCCTACTGGATTGATACCTTGGTTCTCAAAAACTGAGGGAAATACTTACGCTACTTTACTGCATCACCCTTTCCTCTTCAAGGGAAATACCAACGCAGTGCTCAAGAGGTAGCACCTTTGGCTTAACGGCCAAGCGGGCGCTCATGGTAAAACCCCGAGCTGGAGGACCTGTCCTGGAGCTAGGGCCCTTCCAGAGGTGATGTTGTCGTTAATGACAAGGCGAGCCATCGATCCTTCCGTCGACGACACAAAGGAACTCACAGTGAAAGCACCAACGTCCGTGTCAAAACCGACCGATCTCGGGTAGGGGGTCCCGAACTGTGCGTCTGAGGATCTAAGGTATAGACAAAGGGGACACAATGTTTACCCAGGTTCGGGCCCTCTTAATGGAGGTAAAACCCTACTTCCTGCTTGATTGACTTTGATGAGTATAGGGGTTACAAGAGTTGATCTACCTCGAGATCGTAATGGCTAAACCCTAGATGTCTAGCCTATGTGAATTCTGATAGCCTCTATGGACTAAACCCTCCGACTTATATAATCACCGGAGGGGTACAAGGGCGGTTTACAAGAGAAGGAAACAATACATCCGGACTCCAATCTTGTCCTCCACATATCCAGGAGTCCTATCCGAACACGAGGAATAATCTTGTGCTCCATCTTCACGGCCCATTAGCCCGGCCCATGTTTGAATAGGCCAGACACCTGACAACCCCCGAATCCAGGCCTCCCTCAGATGTTGCGTCCCATCTTAACACATTCGTAGAATTATGCGATATGCAAAAGAAAAAAGATGTGGACAATGATGTTGTGAAGATGAAATTATTTCTATTTTCTTTGCGTGATTCTGCAAAAAATTGGTTTTCTTCTTTGACTCACAATGATATTGATTCTTGGAATAAGTGCAAAGATGCTTTTACCACTAAGTATTTTCCGCCCGCAAAAATAATTTACCTTAGAACCAAGATCATGAATTTCAAGCAACTTGAACATGAGCATGTTGCACAATCTTGGGAAAGGATGAAAATGAAGGAATTGCACAACCCATGGGTTAAATCTTTGGATGATCATACAAAATTTTTATGCGGGGTTGAATTTTGTTTCTCGTAATCTTTTAGATTCCGCCGCGGGTGGTACTTTTATGGAAATTACTTTGGGTGAAGCCACCAAATTGTTTGATAATATTATGGCAAATTATTCACAATGGCATACCGAAAGAGCTCCTACTAGTAAAAAAGTTAATTCGGTTGAAGAAATTTCTTCTTTGAGTGAAAAAGTTGATGCTCGTATGAAATTGGTTGCTAGTAAAAGTTCTCCTATTGATTTCAATGATATGCCTGATAATCCCCAAGTGCAAGGAATCATCATAGCAATTCCCAAAGGTGGAAGTGATAAGTATGGAGTGTCGGGCCCACAAGGAGCTAAAGGTAAGATCAATATTCTCTCAAGTCCTATATGCCACTGATACGACTCTACGTACACCGAACGTTTGCTTCGAACTAGAAACGAGAAATAAAACTACGTTGTGGGTATGAAGAGGATAATTTTGCATGGTATCGGAGAGCTAAAATATAAAAGTAGGTGATGTTATCATAAAGTTATAATATATTACTTAAGTATTATAAATAGCGAGTGTGGAATAATGATGGATCGGTGTGCGGAATTGTCCTAGGCAATTGTTAACAAGACCGGTAATCACTATTGCAATTTCATATGAGGCAGAGGCATAAGCTAACATACTTCCTCTTCTTGGATCATATGCACTTATGATTGGAACTCTAGCAAGCATCCGCAACTACTAAAGATCATTAAGGTAAAACCCAAGCATAGCATTAACATATCAAGTCCCCTTTATCCCATACGCAACAACCCCCTTACTCGGGTTTATGGTTCTGTCACTCAAGCAACCCACTATAAGTGAATCATGAACGTATTGCAACACCCTACAGCGGGAATCCCTCACGCTTGCGCGACACGGAGGGCACAATAGGACAGCACCAAAATAAAACATACAACTCATACCAATCTAGATCATCAATCAACCCAAAGACAAAGGATATCTACTCAAAACATATTAGGATGGCAACACATCATTGGATCATAATATGTGGCATAAAGCACCATGTTCAAGAAGGGATTACAGCGGGGTGCGGGAGAGTGGACCGCGTAAAAGAGATGAGGATGGTGATGTTGATGAAGACGATCACCGCGGCGATGATTCCCCTCCCGATGGCACTCCGGCGCCACCAAGAGAGAGGAGGAGAGGTTCTCCCCCTTGTGGGGTTTCCTCCTCCATGGCCTCCCCCTGGATGGGGAGAGGTTCTCCCTCTGGATCTTGGACTTCATGGCAATGATGGCCCCTCCGGGATCCTCCTCCATGGCCTCCGGTGATGATGGCCCCCTTTGGCAGGGTGCCAGAGAGGGCCAGGATTGATTTCTCGTGGCTACAGAGGCTTGCGGCGGCGGAATTTCTGATCTAGGTTATTTTCTGGTGGTTTGGGCAGTTATAGGAGATGTTGGCGTTGAGAACAAGTCAGGGGGCCCCACGGAGAGTCCATGAGGCATAGGGGTGCGCCCTCCACCCTCGTGGGGCCCATGGGACTCCCCTCCTGTAACTCGTTATTCCATTATTTTTTATATTTTCCATAAAAATTCTCCGTTGATTTTCAGCGCATTCCGAGAACTTTTATTTCTACACAAAAACAACACCACGGTAGTTCTGCTAAAAACAGCGTCAGTCCGGGTGAGTTCTAATCAAATCATACCAAAATCATATAAAACTATTATAAACATGGCATGAATGCTTCATAAATTATAGATACGTTGGAGACGTATCAGCATCCCCAAGCTTAATTCCTGCTCGTCCACGAGTAGGTAAATGATAAAAGAAATAATTTATGAAGTGTGAATGCTAGCAAGTGCATAAGTTTGATCAATGATAGTTCCAATCACTTTTTCTAGCATCATTATATATCATAACAGTAGCTCAACTCATAAAACTTCTCATGATCAAGTAACAAGCTATTCACATGTTAAAGTATATATCATAATCTTTCTTGAAAACTAACAAATCGTGCTCTTAGTCGTCAAACAATTACAATTCATCTTATTTCCGGGAAGGGTCTATGTAAGAGCTTTGATTCAGCAAACTCCACATACTCAACTATCATTTAATCTTTCACAATTGCTAACACTCATGTGATTTTTATGCGTTCAAAGTTTTAATCGGACACAAAGAAAGATAGGGGCTTATAGTTTCGCCTCCCAACCTTTTACCACAATGGTAATGTCAACAATAATAATTTATGAAAACCACATCCAAGTGGATATATATATCCGGATCGCTCCAACACAAAGTGCTTGCCAAAGGAAAAAGTGTAAAAAGGGTAAGGTGATGATCACCATGACTCTTGTATAAGGGTAGAAGGTAAAAGTAAAAGATAGGCCCTTCATAGTGGGAAGCAGAGGTTGTCATGCGCTTTTAAGGTTGGATGCGGAAAATCTTAATGCAAAAGAACATCACTTTATATTGCTGCTTGTGATAAAAACCTTTATTATGCAGTCCGTCGCTTTTATTTCTTCCCTATCATAAGTTCGTATAAAGCTTATTTTTTCACACTAATAGATCATACATATTTAAGGAGCAATTTTTTTTATTGCATGCACCGATGACAACTTACTTGAAGGATCTTACTCAATCAATAGGTAGGTATGGTGGACTCTCATGGCAAGACTGGGTTAAGGAATGTTTGGAAGCACAAGTAGTATTTCTACTTGGTGCAAAGAATTTGGCTTGCATGAGAGGGAAAGGCAAGCTCAACATGTTGGATGATCCAAGACAATATAACGTTTCGGATATAGGAAAACATAACCCATTAAGTTGTCTTCCTTGCCCAACATCAACCTTTTAGCATGTCATATTTTAATGAGTGCTCACAATTACAAAAGATGTCCAAGATAGTATATTTATATGTGAAATCTCTCTTCCTTTAATATTTTTTCAATTGTTCAAGTGACCGATTTTGCGTTTGCTAACTTTCAATAAATTTACCACCTATACTTATTATGTGTGAAGTCATTACTCCCCATGGTATAAGCATATGAAACATATATAAATTCAGATTTATGATATTCAATTCATTCAACCATTTACTCATAGGATATATGTGAAGCACGTGAGTAAACAACAAACTACTCCAAAAAGATATAAGTAAAGAACACTGAGTAGTCAAATAACTAACTAGACATGGGAGGATTCTTTTTCATAGATTTCAGATCCAATGATTTTATTCAAACAACAAGTAAAATTGAAAATGCGCTCCAAGCAAAACACATATCATGTGACGAATAAAAATATAGCTCTGAGTAAGGTATACCGATGGTTTTGAAGACGAAAGAGGGGATGCCTTCCAGGGCATCCCCAAGCTTAGGCGCTTGAGTCTTCTTTAAATATTACCTTGGGGTGCCTTGGGCATCCCCAAGCTTAGGGTCTTTCCACTCCTTATTCTCCTCATATCGATATCTCACGCAAAACTTGAAAACTTCAATCACACAGAACTTAACGCAACTTCGTGAGATGGGTTAGTATGATAAAGAGTAAACCATTCACTTTGGTACTGTCAAAGACAAGATTCATAATTGTTCTCACACCATTCCTACCGTACTATATCATTTCTACAATTTATGTTGAGAAATATAAGCCATAGAAAATAGAAAACAAGCAAACTATGCAATGAAAACAGAATCTGTCAGAAACAGAACAATCTGTAATGATATGAACAGCAACCATACTTCTGCTACTCCAAAAATTATTAAATAAATTGGTGGACGTGAGGAATTTGTCTATTAATCTTCTGAAAAAATAATCAACTCAAAAGCACTCTTATGTAAAAAATGACAGCTAATCTTGTGAGCGCAAAGTTTCTGTTTTTTACAGCAAGATCACATTAACTTTCACCCAAGTCTTCCCAAAGGTCTTACTAGGCACTTTATTGAAACAAAAGCTATAATACATGATTACTACAGTAGCTTAATCATGTTAACATACAAAAACAGTAAGGGTAAGTATTGGTTTGTCTCCCAACAAGCGCTTTTCTTTAATGCCTTTTAGCTAGGCATGATGATTTCAATGATGCTCACATAAAAGATAAGAATTGAAACATAGAGATAGCATCATGAATAATATGACTAGCACATCTAAACCTAACCCACTTCCTATGCCTGGGGATTTTGTGAGCACACAATTTATAGGAACAAGGATCAACTAGTATAGGAAGGCAAAACAAGTATAACTTCAAAACTTTAAGCACATAGAGAGGAAACTTGATATTATTGCAACTCCTACAAGCATATATTCCTCCCTCATAATAATTTTCAGTAGCATCATGAATGAATTCAACAATATAACCATCACATAAAGCATTCTTTTCATGATCTACAAGCATAGAAAATTTTCTACTCTCCACATAAGCAAAATTCTTCTCATTCGGAATAATGGGAGCAAACTCAACAGAATAACGGTCATGTGAGGCATAATCCAATTGAAAATTAAAATCATGATGACAAGTTTCATGGTTAACATTATTCTTTATAGCATACATGTCATCACAATAATCATCATAGATATCAGCTTTGTTCTCATAATCAATTGGAACCTCTTCCGAAATAGTGGAATCATTACTAACTAAAGTTGACACTCTTCCAAATCCACTTTCATAAGTATCACACTAAGATTCAACACCCTCCAAAATACTGGGATCACTAATTCCTAAAGTTGACACTCTTCCAACCCCACTTTAGATTATAGTATTATTCATACTCCAAAAGATATAAGTGAAGTTCATAGAGCATTCTACAATTAATATAGACTAACCAATATCCAAGCTCAAAATATATAAGTGAAGCACACGAAGCATTCTATAAAACCATACTCAAAAGATTTAAGTGAAGCACAAAGAGCAATTCTATAAGATCATACTTAAAAGATATAAGTGAAGCACATGAAGCATTCTATAAATCAATGAAGGGCTATCTCATACTAGCATGGTTCTTAAAGGAAAAACAAAAACTCAAAGGACACAAATCATGTGAACAAAACAAAAACCGAGGTATATCGATAATTGTTGAAGAAGAAAGATGGGATGCCAACCGGGGCATCCCCAAGCTTAGATGCTTGAGTGTCCTTGAAATATTTACTTGGGGTGCCTTGGGCATCCCCAAGCTTGAAATCTTGCCTCTCTTTATTCTTCTCATGTTGATAGCTCCTCGATCTTCGAACACTTCATCCACACAAAACTTTAACAAAAACTTTGTGAGATCCGTTAGTATAATAAAGCAAATCACTACTTTTAGGTACTGTTGCAAACTCATTCCAATTTCATATTAGAACTATATCTACTGTATTCCAACTTCACCATGGTTCATACACCCCGATACTACCCATAGATTCATCAAAATAAGCGAACAACACATAGAAAACAGAATCTATCAAAAACAGGACAGTCTATAGTAATCCGGAAATTTAGTATACTTCTGTAACTCCAAAAATTCTAAAAAATTATGATTTTTTTTAAAAAATGTATAGAAGTAATGTGCAAAAAGTTTCAGACCCATTTGACTTTCCAGTAAAAAATGTAAATTCACGCGCTACAACCAAAGTTTCTGTTTTTGTACTGCACATAGTAAACAAGCAATCTAATCATCCTAAAACCAAAGCTTGGCACATTATCTTTATAATACAATGGATATATACAAGGGTATAATTATTTTCGGAGAAACTTCCATGAAAGATTCTACATTGTTTCCATCAGCATGAACACAAGTGTTCAAGGTCGACCCTCACCTCTCCAATGCATAACCTTCCAATCACTTCTCTTATTGAAAAACTTTTTAGGCATGAGAGGCAAGTAATTTTTTTAGTATTTTCATTCTTTAAAAAAAAATTGTATGTTTCACCCACAACTAAACAGAAACAAAAAGGAAAAACAAAATCTACTTAGTGAAGAAAGCAAACAAGCACACATGAGAATATCAACCCCACGCTATTGCTCCCCGGCAACGGCGCCAGAAAAGAGCTTGATAATCCCCAAGTGCAAGGAATCATCGTAGCAATTCCCAAAGGTGGAAGTGATAAGTATGGAATGTTGAACCCACAAGGAACTAAAGGTAAGATCAATATTCTCTCAAGTCCTATCTGCCACTGATACGACTCTACGTACACCGAATGTTTGCTTCCAAATAGAAACGAGAAATAAAACTACGTTGTGGGTATGAAGAGGATAACTTTGCATGGTATCGGAGAGCTGAAATATAAAAGTAGGTGTTGTTATCATAAAGTTAGAATATATTACTTAAGTATTATAAATAGCGAGTGTGGAATAATGATGGATCGGTGTGCGGAATTGTCCTAGGCAATTGTTAACAAGACCGGTAATCACTATTGCAATTTCATATGAGGGAGAGGCATAAGCTAACATACTTCCTCTTCTTGGATCATATGCACTTATGATTGGAACTCTAGCAAGCATCCGCAACTACTAAAGATCATTAAGGTAAAACCCAACCATAGCATTAACATATCAAGTCCCCTTTATCCCATACGCAACAACCCTCTTACTCGGGATTATGCTTCTGTCACTCAAGCAACCCACTATAAGCGAATCATGAATGTATTGCAACACCCTACAGCGGGAATCCCTCACGCTTGCGCGACATGGAGGGCACAATAGGACAGCACCAAAATAAAACATACAACTCATACCAATCTAGATCATCAATCAACCCAAAGACAAAGGATATCTACTCAAAACATCTTAGGATGGCAACACATCATTGGATCATAATATGTGGCATAAAGCACCATGTTCAAGTAGGGATTCTAGCGGGGTGCGGGAGAGTGGACCGTGTAAAAGAGATGAGGATGGTGATGATGATGGTGATGTTGATGAAGACGATCACCGCGGTGATGATTCCCCTCTCGATGGCACTTCGGCGCCACCGAGAGAGAGGATGAGAGGTTCTCCCCCTTGTGCTTCCTCCTCCATGGCCACCCCCTAGATGGGGAGAGGTTCTCCCTCTGGATCTTGGCCTTCATGGCGATGATGGCCCCTCCGGGATCCTCCTCCATGGCCTCCAGTGATGATGGCCCCCTCCGGCAGGGTGCGAGAAAGGGCCAAGATTTATTTCTCGTGGCTACAGAGGCTTGCGGCGGTGGAACTTCCGATCTAGGTTATTTTCTGGAGGTTTGGGCATTTATAGGAGAGGTTGGCGTTGAGAACAAGTCAGGGGGCCCCACGGAGAGTCCACGAGGCACAGGGGCGCGCCCTAGGGGGTGGGCGCGCCCTCCACCCTCGTGGGGCCCACGGGACTCCCCTCCAATAACTCTGTGTTCCATTATTTTTTATATTTTCCAGAAAAATTCTCTGTTGATTTTCAGCGCATTCCGAGAACTTTTATTTTTGCACAAAAACAACACCACGGTGTTCTGCTGAAAACAGCGTCAGTCCGGGTTAGTTCTAATCAAATCATAACGAAATCATATAAAACTATTGTAAACATGGCATGAATGCTTCATAAATTATAGATACGTTGGAGACATATCAATGCCTTTGTCTACTTTGATTGACCAAAATAGTGATGCCGTAGATGTGAATTTTATCTCGCGAAACAATTTCAATAACAATGCTTATAGAGGTAATTTTAATCCTAGGCCTTTTCCTAGTAATTCCTCTAATAATTATGGTAATTCCTATGGAAATCCTTCTTACAATAATAATAGGAACACCTCTGATCTTGATAATAATATTAAAGAATTTATGAACATTTAAAAGGTTTTCAATGCCACAATGGAAGAAAAGTTGAATAAGATTGATGATTTGTCTAGAAGTGTTGATAGAATTTCTCATGATGTAGAAAATCTCAAGATGAAATTTTTGTGCCAAAGGTTGAGTAATCAATTAAAGCTCTTTATGTTTCTATGGAAGAAAGTAAGAAAAGAACCACTATGCTTAGAGCTAGAAGAGAATTTTTACAAAAAGCGTTTTCTAGTGATTGCTTTCCTAAAAGTGATGAAGATCTGAAAATGATGGGTGTTTCTTCTATTGATTCCTTGTTTAGTAAAATTAAGATTGATGAAGAAGGGATTGAAGAAGAGTCAACTTTAGCTAGAAGGCGTCTCGATAATTCGGAGGGTGAAAATCTTGTTGAGAAATTTGATAAAAGTGGGTTTGAAGAGGTCAAGAGTTTAGCTAGTGATGTGCCCACTCTTTTGGATTACAAAGACTTTAATTATGATAGTTTCTCTTTGATTGATTGTATTTCTTTGTTGCAATCCATGATAAGTTCACCCCATGCTTATGAACAAAATAAAGCTTTTACTAAACATATTGTTGATGCGATGATAAAAGCTTTAGAAGAAAAGTTGGAATTAGAAGTTTCAATTCCTAGAAAATTACATGATGAATGGGAACGTACTATCGAAGTCAAGATTAAAAATTATGAGTGTTTTGCTTTATGTGACTTGGGTGCTAGTGTTTCTACAATTCCGAAATATTTATGTGATGTGCTTGGTCTTACCAATATTGAAGAGTGTTCTTTAAATTTAGGCGTGGCGGATTCTACTATTAAAAAGCCTATGCGAAGAATTAATGATGTTCTTATTCATGCAAATAGGAATTATGTGCCCATAGATTTTATTGTTCTTGATATTGATTGCAATCCGTCTTGTCCAATTATTCTTGGTAGACCGTTTTTACGTACTATTGCTGTCGTGATTGATATGAAAGAAGGCAATATTAAATTTCAATTTCCACTAAGAAAGGGTATGGAACACTTCCCTAGAAGAAGAAATAGTTCACCATATGAATCAATCATGAGCGCATCTTATGGATCTAGAAACAAAGGTGATAACGCTTAGATCCTTGCTTTATGCCTATCTAAGGGCGTAAAACGATAGCGCTTCTTGGGAGGCAACCTAATGAATAATTTTTTTTTGCTTTTTGCTTTCTGTTCTTGAGTGTTTGCACAATTATGCTACTGTTATGATTGTGTTTCTTTGTGTTTTAATTAGTGTTTGTGCCAAGTAAAGCCTTTAGGATCTTCTTGGGTGATAGTTGTTTGATCTTGCTGAAAAACAAAAACTTCCGCGCTCACAAAAATAATTATCAATTTTAACAGAGGCGTCATAAAATACCAATTCTTTTTGCAGAAGATTAATATACAAATTGCTCAGGTCGTCCTAATTTTTCAGAATTTTTGGAGTTTTAGAAGTATTCGAAATATCCAAATTTTACAGATTGTTCTGTTTTTGACAGATTCGGTTTTCTTTGCGTTGTGTGCTTGTTTTGATGATTCTATGGTTTTCTTTGAAGAGTTTTTGCCATACAAAAGTCGGAAAGCAGTAGATATAATGCAAGAATAAAATATGAATGGGTTGCAACAGTACTTATAGTGGTGATTTGCTTTCTTCTACTAACGGATCTCACAAAGGTTTTGTTGAGTTTTCTGTGCTTGAAGTTTTCAAGTTTTGGGTGATGTTACGATGGATGAAGGAATAAGGAGTAAGAAGAGCCTAAGCTTGGGGATGCACATGGCATCCCAAGCTATTATCCAAACAGAAGCAAACAACTAAGCTTGGGGAAGCCCCGAGTGGCATCCCCTCTTTCTTCTAACGACCATCGGTATTTTACTCGAAGCTATATTTTTATTCGTCACATACTATGAGTTTTGCTTTGAGCGTCTTGTATGATATGAGTCTTTGCTTGTTTTGCTTTTTGTTTTAAGTCTTGATTCCTTGCTGTACACACCTATTTGAGAGAGCCAAAATTATGCCATGACTTGTTAGAATTGCTCTCTATGCTTCACTTAAATTTTTATGAGCTATGGAATTGCTCTAGTGCTTCACTTATATCTTTTTGAGCATGGTGTGCTTTAGTATTTCTGGAGAAATGCTCTCTTGCTTCACTTAGATTTATTTTAGAGTTAGTAATTTTTTAAGAAATTCTCTTTTGTTTCACTTAAATTAATTTGAGAGAAAGAAATATTATGCTCATGATCTTCACTTGTATTTGTTTGAGCTTATCAAAAGCAACACATGAAAATTAGTTCCAAAGTGATAGATATCCAAGAAGGATATAATAAAAACTTTCATGAAGATCATTGGACAAAATAAACTTGATTCCTTGTAATAGTTTTGAGATATGATGATGTGATATGTGAATCATGTTGATGAGTAATTATGCTTTAGTAAGAATATTGGTGTTAAGGTTTGTGATTCCCTATGCAAGCACGAAAGTCAGTAGTCATGCAATGAAATTACCTCCTACTTGTGGTGCATTATTCGGTGTTAATTATGCTCAATGCTCGCTTATGAGATTATTCATTTCTTGGTTGGTCGCTTCTATCTTTTGCTAGCCTCCATTTTGCTCTAGGTATGATCACTACTTGTGCATCCAAAATCCTTTAAACCAGTTTTGCCACATGAGTCCACTATACCTACCTATATGCGGTATTCTTTTGTCGTTCTAAGAAAATTTGTATGTGCCATCTCTAATTTTCAAAATAAATTTCTCTTTTGTGTGCTCGTACCGCTCGTGAGGCGGTGAGGGGTGGCTAATATTTTCCTTGCTAGATGTGTTATTCTCACGATGAGTGTTTATTCACTTGTCATTACACGAGAGTAAGGCAAAGGTATTAGGGATGCCCAGTCCTGAAATGAAAAATGAATTTACTTTATGTTATCAAATAATAAATTCCTTGGAAAGTGTTGGTATGGAAGGCACCCGTGGATACAGTTATCCATGGAAAGTGTTGGGAGCTCTAAGTCGTTTTCGTTGGTGGGAAAAGTATGCCTCTCAAAATGTTTTTATCTCTCAATTTTCGCTTTGAGCTCTAGCACCTCTACAAATCCCTATTTCCCTCTGCGAAGGGCCTTTCTTTTACTGTATGCAATTTTTATTTTTATTTGAGTCTCCATCTTTTCTTATAAAGCACCAACTAGGGGGCACTATGATCGTACTTGAGCATTGGGTGTAGCTAATATGCGAGTGTGTTTCATGAATGGATCAATGATTGAGCATGATGGGCTAGGGATAACTTATTTTAGCGTTGATATTTTGAAAGACATGGTTGCTTGATATGCTTGAGTATTTAAGTCTCATGTCAAAACTAGACTATTGCTTTGAACCATATAAAAGTACAAATGTCCATGCTACAAAGAAAAGAATATGAGATGACATGTTAGGCAGCATTCCACATCAAAAATTCTGTTTTTATCATTTACCTACTCAAGAACGAGTAGGAATTAAGCTTGGGGATGCTGATACGTCTCCAACGTATCTATAATTTTTTATTGTTCCATGCTGTTATATTATCATTCTTGGATGTTTTATAATCATTTTATAATCATTTTATATCATTTTTTGGTACTAACCTATTGACATAGTGCCAGGTGCCAGTTGCTGTTTTCTGCATGTTTTTACATCGCAAGAAATCAATACCAAACGGAGTCCAAACGTAGCGAAACTTTGTGTGGATTTTTTTGGACCAAAAGACATCCAATGGGCCGGAGAAGCGTCTGGTGGGTTGTGCCCACCTCGGGTGCCTCTCGAACCGACTCTTTGCTCTATAAATACCCCCAATATTCCAAAAACCCTAGGGGAGACCATGAAAATCAATTCCAGCCGCCGCAGAGTCCAGAACCACCAGATCCAATCTAGACACCATCACGGAGGGGTTCATCATGCCCATTGGTGCCTCTCCGATGATGCATGAGTAGTCTTTTGTAAACCTACGGGTCCGTAGTTAGTAGCTAGATGGCTTCCTCTCTCTCTCTTTTGATTCTCAATACGATGGTATCTTTGAGATCCATATGATGTAACTCTTTTTGCGGTGTGTTTGTTGGGATCGGATGAACTTTGAGTTTATGATCAGATCTATCTTTTTATCCATGAAAGCTATTTGAGTATTCTTTGATCTCTCATATGAACGATTGCTTATAGCCTCGTATTTCTTCTCCGATATTTGGGTTTTGTTTGGCCAACTTGATCTATTTATCTTGCAATGGGAAGAGGTGCTTTGTGATGGGTTCGATCTTACGATGCTTGATCCCAGTGACAGAACGGGAACCGACACGTATGTATCGTTGCCATTAAGGATAACAAGATGGGGTCTATTTTACATAAATTGATCTTGTCTACATCATGTCATCGTTCTTATTGCATTACTCTGTTTCTCCATGAACTTAATACACTAGATGCATGTTGGATAGCGGTCGATGTGTGGAGTAATAGTAGTAGATGCAAGCAAGAGTCGGTCTACTAATCTTGGACGTGATGCCTATATAATGATCATTGCCTGGATATCGTCATGATTATTTGAAGTTCTATCAATTTCCCAACAGTGATTTGTTTACCCACTGTTTGCTATTTTTCTCAAGAAAAGCCACTAGTGAAACCTACGGCCCCCGGGTCTCTTCTTTAATATATTTGCCTTTGCGACCTATTCTCCTTTGCTTTTATTTTCAGATCTATTAAACCAAAAATACCTTGCTGCACTTTATTTTATTTCGCGTTCGATCTATCAATTATTACAACTCTCTCACGTCCGTTTGCCAATTTCTGGTGCCGTTACCCGAAAGGGATTGACAACCCCTTTTTCACGTCGGGTTGCGAATAGTTGTTATTATGTGCAGCTGTTGTTTACGTAGTGTTGCTTGGTTCTCCTACTGATTTGATAACCTTGATCTCATCACTGAGGGAAATACCTACCGTTGTTGTGCTGCATCATCCCTTCCTCTTTGGGGAAATACCGACGTAGTTATAGTAGACATCAAAATGAATTTCTGGCGCCGTTGCCGGGGAGGATCATCAACATCTACCAGGTTCCTAATCACAAATCTCATCTCCTCGCAATTTACATTATTTGCCATTTGTCTCTCGTTTTCCTCTCCCCCACTTCACAAAAATTTGTCGTTTTATTCGCCCTCATTTTCATTCGATGTTTTCTTACCAGATATGTTTTTGAGTGCAATCTTGTTGGGTAGTCACCATGACTCAAGAGAACACCAAGTTGTGTGATTTCTCAAATACCAACAACAATGATTTTATTAGCACTCCGATTGCTCCCGCCACTAGTGCGGAATCTTGTGATATTAATACTGCTTTGCTGAATCTTGTTATGAAAGATCAATTTTCCGGTACTCCTAATGAGGATGCCGCATCCCATCTTAACACATTCATAGAATTATGCGATATGCAAAAGAGAAAAAATATGTGGACAATGATGTTGTGAAGATGAAATTATTTCTGTTTTCTTTGCGTGATTCTGCAAAATCTTGGTTTTCTTCTTTGCCTCACAATAGTATCGATTCTTGGAATAAGTGCAAAGATGCTTTTATCACTAAGTATTTTCCGCCCGCAAAAATTATTTCCCTTAGAACCCAGATCATGAATTTCAAGCAAATTGCACATGAGCATGTTGCACAATCTTGGAAAATGATGAAAATGATGCTAAGGAATTGCCCAACTCATGGGTTAAATCTTTGAATGATCATACAAAAAATTTATGCGGGGTTGAATTTTGTTTCTCGTAATCTTTTAGATTCCGCCGCGGGTGGTACTTTTATGGAAATTACTTTGGGTGAAGCCACCAAATTGCTTGATAATATTATGGCAAATTATTCACAATGGCATACCGAAAGAGCTCCTACTAGTAAAAAAGTTAATTCGGTTGAAGAAATTTCTTCTTTGAGTGAAAAATTTGATGCTCTTATGAAATTGGTTGCTAGTAAAAGTGCTCCTATTGATTTCAATGATATGCCTTTGTCTACTTTGATTGAGAAAAATAGTGATGTCGTAGATGTGAATTTTATCTCGCGAAACAATTTCAATAACAATGTTATAGAGGTAATTTTAATCCTAGGCCTTTTCCTAGTAATTCCTCTAATAATTATGGTAATTCCTATGGAAATCATTCTTACAATAATAATAGGAACACCTCTGATCTTGATAATAATATTAAAGAATTTATCAACACTCAAAAGGTTTTCAATGCCACAATGGAAGAAAAGTTGAATAAGATTGATGATTTGTCTAGAAGTGTTGATAGAATTTCTCATGATGTAGAAAATCTCAAGATGAAATTTTTTGTGCCCAAGGTTGAGGAATCAATTAAAGCTCTTTATGTTTCTATGGAAGAAAGTAAGAAAAGAACCTCTACGCTTAGAGCTAGAAGAGAATTTTTAGAAAAAGCGTTTTCTAGTGATTGCTTTCGTAAAAGTGATGAAGATCTTAAAATGATGGGTGTTTCTTCTATTGATTCCTTCTTTAGTAAAATTAAGATTGATGAAAAAGGGACTGAAGAAGAGTCAACTTTAGCTAGAAGGCGTCCGATAATTCGGAGGGTGAAAATCTTGTTGGGAAAATTGATAAAAGTGGGTTTGAAGAGGTCAAGACTTTAAATAGTGATGTGCCCACTCTTTTGGATTTCAAAGACTTTAATTATGATAGTTGCTCTTTGATTGATTGTATTTCTTTGTTGCAATCCATGATAAATTCACCCCATGCTTATGACCAAAATAAAGCTTTTACTAAACATATTGTTGATGTCATGATGAAAGCTTTAGAAGAAAAGTTGGAATTGGAAGTTTCAATTCCTAGAAAATTACATGATTAAAAATTATGAGTGTTTTGCTTTATGTGACTTGGGTGCTAGTGTTCCCACTCACTTTCTTGTAAATACAGGCTTCACCATAAGTCTGTATAAAACCATATGCCATGATCACCTTATCAAAGCGTATATTCCACCTCCGAGATGCTTGCACCAGTCCATAAATGGATCGCCGGAGTTTGCACACTTTGTTAGCACCTTTAGGATTGACAAAACCTTTTGGTTGCATCATATACAACTCTTCTTTAAGAAATCCATTAAGGAATGCAGTTTTGACATCCATTTGCCAAATTTGATAAATGTGGCAATTGCTAACATGATTCGGACAGACTTAAGCATCGCTACGAGTGAGAAAATCTCATCGTAGTCAACATCTTGAACTTGTCGAAAACCTTTTGCGACAAGTCGAGCTTTGTAGATAGTAACACTACCATCAGTGTTCGTCTTCCTCTTGAAGATCCATTTATTCTCAATGCCTTGCCGATCATTGGGCAAGTCTACCAAAGTCCACACTTTGTTCTCATACATGGATCCTATCTCAGATTTCATGGCATCAAGCCATCTGTCGGGATATGGGCTCATCATCGCTTCTTCATAGTTTGTAGGTTTGTCATGGTCTAGTAACATGACTTCTAGAACAGGATTACCGTACCACTCTGGTGCGAAATGTGCTCTGGTTGACCTATGAGGTTCGGTAGTAACTTGATCTGAAGTTTCGTGATCATTATCATTAGCTTCCTCTCTAGTTGGTGTAGGCATCACGGGAACGGTTTTCTGTGATGAGCTACTTTCCAATTCGAGAGAAGGCACAATTACCTCATCAAGTTCTACTTTCCTCCCACTCACTTCTTTCTAGAGAAACTCCTCTAGAAAGTTTCCATTCTTAGCAACAAATATCTTGCCTTCGGATTTGTGGTAGAAGGTGTACCCAATTGTTTCCTTAGGGTAAGCTATGAAGACGCACTTCTCCGATTTGGGTTCGAGCTTCTCAGGCTGAAGTTTCACATAAGCATCGCAACCCCGAACTTTAAGAAACGACAGCTTAGGTTTCTTGCCAACCACAATTGATACGGTGTCATCTCAACGGATTTAGATGGTGCCCTATTTAACGTGAACGCAGCTGTCTCTAATGCATAACCCCAAAACGATAGCGGTAAATCGGTAAGAGACATCATAGAACGCACCATATCTAATAAAGTATGGTTACGATGTTTGGACACACCATTACGCTGTGGTGTTCCAGGTGGCGTGAGTTGTGAAACTATTCCACATTGTTTTAAATGAAGACCAAACTCATAACTCAAATATTCGCCTCCGCGATCAGATCCTAGAAACTTTATTTTCTTGTTACGATGATTCTCCACTTCACTATGAAATTCTTTGAACTTTTCAAATGTTTCAGACTTGTGTTTCATCAAGTAGATATACCATATCTGCTCAAATCATCTATGAAGGTCAGAAAATAACGATACCCGCCGCGAGCTTCAACACTCATTGGACCGCATACATCGGTACGTATTATTTCCAATAAGTCATTAGCTCGCCCCGTTGTTTCGGAGAACGGAGTTTTAATCATCTTGCCTATGAGGCATGGTTCGCAAGTATCAAATGATTCATAATCAAGAGATTCCAAAAGTTCATCTGCATGGAGTTTCTTCATGCGCTTTACACCAATATGACCTAAACGGTAGTGCCACAAATATATTGCACTATCATTATCAACTTTGCATCTTTTGGCATCAATATTATGAATATGTGTATCACTACGATCGAGATTCAATAAACCATTCACCTTGGGTGTATGACCACAGAAGGTTTTATTCATGTAAACAAAACAACAATTATTCTTTGACTTAAATGAATAAACGTATTGCGATAAACATGATCTAATCATATTCATGCTTAACACAAACACCAAATAACATTTATTTTAGGTTCAATAATAATCCCGAAGGTAGAGGGAGTGTGCGATGGTGATCGTATCAACCTTGGAATCACTTCCAACACACATCGTCACTTCGCTCTTAACTAGTCTCTGTTCATTCTGCAACTCCCATTTTGAGTTACTAATTTCAGCAACTGAACCAGTAACACTAGTAAATTACACATCAAATACCCAAGGGTTGCTATGAACACTAGTAAATTACACATCAGTAACATGTATATCATATATACCTTTGTTCACTTTGCCATCCTTCTTACCCGCCAAGTATTTGGGGCAGTTCCGCTTCCAGTGACCATTTCCTTTGCACTAGAAGCACTCAGTTTTAGGCTTGGGTCTAGCTTTGGGCTTCTTCATGGAAGTGGAAACTTGCTTGCCATTCTTCTTGAAGTTCCCTTTCTTTCCCTTGCCCTTTTACTTGAAACTAGTGGTCTTGTCAACCATCAACACTTGATGCTTTTTCTTGATTTCTACCTTCGCTGATTTCAGCATCGCGAAGAGCTCGGAAATCGTTTCCGCCATCCCTTGCATATTATAGTTCATCATGAAGTTCTAGTAGCTTGGTGATAGTGACTAGAGAACTCTGACAATCACTATCTTATCTGGAAGATTAACTCCCACTTGATTCAAGCGACTGTAGTACCCCAGACATTCTGAGTACATGCTCACTGGCTGAGCTATTCTCCTCCATCTTGTAGGCAAAGTACTTGTCAGAGATCTCATACCTCTCGACACGGGCATGAATCTGAAATACCAATTTCAGCTCTTGGAACATCTCATATGCTCCGTGATGTTCAAAACGTCTTTTGAAGTCCTGGTTCTAAGCCGTAAAGCATGGCGAACTAAACTATCAAGTAGTCATCATATCGAGCTTGCCAAACGTTCATAACGTCTACATCTGCTCCTGCAACAGGTCTGTCACATAGAGGTGCATCAAGGACATAATTCTTCTGTACAGCAATGAGGATAATCCTCGGATCACGGACCAAGTCCGCATCATTGCTACTATCATCTTTCAACTTATTTTTCTCTAGGAACATATCAAAAAATAAATGGGGAGCTACATCGCGAGCTATTGATCTATAACATAATTTGCAAATACTATCAGGACTAAGTTCATGATAAATTAAGTTCAATTAATCAAATTACTTAAGAACTTCCACTTAGATAGACATCCCTCAAGTAATCTAAATGATACATGATCCAAATCAACTAACCCATGTCCGATCATCACGTGAGATGGGGTCGTCATCAATGGTGAACATCTCTATGTTGATCATATCTACTATATGATTCACGTTCGACCTTTCGATCTCCAGTGTTCCGAGGCCATGTCTATACATGCCAGGCTCGTCAAGTTAAACCCGAGTATTCCGCATGTGCAAAACTGTCTTGCACCCATTGTATTTGAACGTAGAGTCTATCAAACCCGATCATCACGTGGTGTCTCAACACGACGAACTGTCACAATGGTGCATACTCAGGGAGAACACTTATACCTCAAATTTAGTTAAGGGGTCAACTTATAATGCTACCGCCGTACTAAGCAAAATAATATGCATAAAAGATAAACATCACATGCAATCAAAATATGTTACATGATATGGCCATCATCATCTTGTGCTTTTGATCTCCATCTCCAAAGCACCATCATGATCTCCATCGTCACCGGCTTGACACCTTGATCTCCATCGTAGCGTCGTGGTCGTCTCGCCAACTATTGCTTCTACAACTATCACTAACGCATAGTGATAAAGTAAAGCAATTACATGGCGTTTGCATTTCATACAATAAAGAGACGACCATAAGGCTCTTGCCGGTTGCCAGTGACTTTTACAAAACATGATCATCTCATACAATAACGTATATCACATCATGTCTTGACCATATCACATCACAACATGCCCTGCAAAAACAAGTTAGACGTCCTCTACTTTGTTGTTGCAAGTTTTACGTGGCTGCTTCGAGCTTCTAGCAAGAATCGTTCTTACCTACTCATCAAACCACAACGGTGATTTATCAAGTTTGTTATTTTAACCTTCAATAAGGACCGGCCACCGTCAAATTCGATTCAACTAAAGTAGGAGAAACATACACCCACCAACCACCTTTATGCAAAACTAGTTGCTTGTCTGTCGGTGGAACCGGTCTCATGAACGTGTTCATGTAAGGTTGGTCCGGGCCGCTTCATCCAACAATACCGTCGAATCAAAATAAGACATTGGTGGTAAGCAGTATGACGATCACCGCCCACAACTCTTTGTGTTCTACTCGTGCATATCATCTACGCATAGACCTGGCTCGGATGCCACTGTTTGGAAACGTAGCATGCAATTTCAAAAAAATTCCTACGGTCACGCAAGATCTATCTAGGAGATGCATAGCAAAGAGAGGGGGAGAGTGTGTCCATGTACCCTCGTAGACTGAAAGCGGAAGCGTTTGACAACGCGGTTAGTCGAACTTCTTCTAGATCCGACCGATCAAGCACCGAACGTACGGCACCTCCGAGTTCTGCACACGTTCAGCTCGATGACGTCCCTCGTCCTCTTGATCCAGCAAAGGTGTCGAGGAAGAAGATGAGTTCCGTTAGCACGATAGCGTGGTGATGGTGATGGGTGAAGTGATCCGCGCAGGCTTCGCCTAAGCACTACGATGATATGACCGGAGGCGTAAACTGTGGAGGGGGGCGCCGCACACGGCTAACAATTGTTGGTGTGTGTTCTAGCGGTGCTCCCCCCCCCCACATATATATAGGTTGGAGGGGAGGAGAGGCAGCCAGGGGGCGCCCCAAGTAGGAGGAATTCTACTTGGGGTCCTCCCCAATTCGGCCTTCCCCCTTTCCATGTATGCTTGAAGGGGAAGGAAAGATGGGGGGGTGAGGGAAGGAAGTGCGAATCCTAATCCACACTTTCCTTTCCCTTTCCCCTCTCCTTCTCCTCCTCCTATGGCCTTATAGGGCGCACCAGCCCCCTATGGACTGGTGTGTTCCTTCACAAGGCCCATATGGCCCATAGGATTGTCGGGGGTACCCGAAACACCTTCCTGTGACCCGATAAGTACTTGATACCCTCCGGAACACTTCCAGTGTCCGAATACCATTGCCCTATATATGAATCTTTACCTCTCGACCATTTCGAGACTCCTATTCATGTCCGTGATCTCATCCAGGACTCCTAACAACATTCGGTCACCAAATCATATAACTCATGTAATACTATATCGTCATCGAACGTTAAGCGTGCGAACCCTACAGGTTCGAGAACTATGTAGACATGACCGATACACCTCTCCGGTCAATAACCAATAGCGGAACCTAGATGCTCATATTGGCTCCTACATATTCTAGAATATCTTTATCAGTCGAACCGTTATGACAACATACGTTATTCCCTTTGTCCATTGGTATGTTACTTGCCCGAGATTCGATCGTTGGTATCTACATACCTAGTTCAATCTCATTACCGGCAAGTCTCTTTACTCGTTCCGTAATACATCATCCTGCAACTAACTCATTAGTCACTTTGCTTGCAAGGCTTCTTATGATGTGCATTACCGAGAGGGCCCAGAGATACCTCTCTGATACTCGGACTGACAAATCCTAATCTCGATCTATGCCAAAACAACAAACACCTTCGGAGATACCTGTAGAGCATCTTTATAATCACCCAGTTACGTTGTGACGTTTGATAGCACACAAGATATTCCTCCGGTATCCGGGAGTTGCATAATCTCATAGTCAAAGGAATATGTATTTGACATGAAGAAAGCAATAGCCATAAAACTAAACGATCAACATGCTAAGATAACGGATGGGTCTTGTCCATCACATCATTCTCCTAATGATGTGATCCTGTTATCAAATGACAACGCATGTCCATGGTTAGGAAACCTTAACCATCTTTGATCAACGAGCTAGTGAAGTAGAGGCTTACTAGGGACACCGTGTTTGTCTATATATTCACACATGTATTTAGGTTTCCGATCAATACAATTCTAGCATGAATAATAAACATTTATCATGAATAAGGAAATATAAAATAACAACTTTATTACTGCCTCTAGGGCATATTTCCTTTAGAACGTTAATGAGCGCTATCGGCCTAAATTGGCGAATGTTGTGGGCTCCTGCCACTTTGGGGATTAACGAGGGAATGCCAAAGTTGAAGCGGGCAATGTCTACAGTGCCACGCATAAAACCGTTGCACACCTCAAAAATGGGTCCACTAAGCAGTGGCCAAAAATGTTTGAACATGGCCGCCGAACACCCGTCCGGGCCCGACGCCGTGTCTGCCTTCATGCTCATCAGCGCGTAATCAATCTCCTTGGGAGGAAGGCAAGCCCTAGCTCATCGTTTTCACGGTCAAAGACCAACTGGGAGGGCTCCCATACATCTGCGTGCATACCAGCCCTCTGCTCCTCGCTAGCACCCATCAAATGGATGTAGAAGTCGTAAATGTGGCGCATGATGTCCGCCTGGCTAAGCAGTAACTGAAGGAAATATGCCCTAGAGGCAATAATAAAGTTATTATTTATTTCCTTATATCATGATAAATGTTTATTATTCATGCTAGAATTGTATTAACCGGAAACATAATACATGTGTGAGTACATAGACAAACATAGTGTCACTAGTATGCCTCTACTTGACTAGCTCGTTAATCAAAGATGGTTAAGTTTCCTAACCATAGACATGGGTTGTCATTTGATTAACGGGATCACCTCATTAGGAGAATGACGTGATTGACTTGACCCATTCCGTTAGCTTAGCACCCGATCGTTTAGTATGTTGCTACTGCTTTCTTCATGACTTATACATGTTCCTATGACTATGAGATTATGCAACTCCCGTTTACCGGAGGAACACTTTGTGTGCTACCAAACGTCACAACGTAAATGGGTGATTATAAAGGTGCTCTACAGGTGTCTCCAAAGGTACTTGTTGGGTTGGCGTATTTCGAGATTAGGATTTGTCACTCCAATTGTCGGAGAGGTATCTCTGGGCCCACTCGGTAATGCACATCACTATAAGCCTTGCAAGCATTGTGACTAATGAGTTAGTTGCGGGATGATGTGTTACGGAACGAGTAAAGAGACTTGCCGGTAACGAGATTGAACTAGGTATCGAGATACCGACGATCAAATCTCGGGCAAGTAACATACCGGTGACAAAGGGAACAACGTATGTTGTTATGCGGTCTGACCGATAAAGATCTTCGTAGAATATGTGGGAGCCAATATGGGCATCCAGGTTCCGCTATTGGTTATTGACCGGAGACGTGTCTCAGTCATGTCTACATAGTTCTCGAACCCGTAGGGTCCGCACGCTTAAAGTTACGATGACAGTTTTATTATGAGTTTATGTATGTTGATGTACCGAAGGAGTTCGGAGTCCCGGATCAGATCGGGAATATGACGAGGAGTCTCGAAATGGTCGAGACGTAAAGATCGATATATTGGACGACTATATTCGGACTTCGGAAAGATTCCGAGTGATTCGGGTATTTTTCGGAGTACCGGAGAGTTACGGGAATACGTATTGGGCCTTATTGGGCCATACGGGAAAGAAGGAAAAGGGCCTCAAGGGTGGCCGCACCCCTCCCCTTGGTCTGGTTCGAATTGGACTAGGGAAAGGGGGGCGCCCCCTTCCTTCCTTCTCTTTTTCCCTTCCTCTTTTCCTATTCCTTATGGGAGGTGGAATCCTACTAGTACTAGGGAGTCCTAGTAGGACTCCACACTTGGTGCGCCCCCTCCTAGGGCCGGCTTCCTCCTCCCTTGCTCCTTTATATACGGGGGCAGGGGGCACCCCATGGACACAACAATTGATCCTTGAGATCTCTTAGCCATGTGCGGTGCCCCCCTCCACCATATTACACCTCGATAATACCGTTGCGGAGTTTAGGCGAAGCCCTACGACGGTGGAACATCATCATCGTCACCACGCCGTCGTGCTGACGAAACTCTCCCTCAACACTCGGCTGGATCGGAGTTCGAGGGACGTCATCGAGCTGAACGTGTGTAGAACTCGGAGGTGCCGTACGTTCGGTACTTGATCGGTCGGATCGTGAAGACGTACGATTACATCAACCGCGTTGTGATAACGCTTTCGCTGTCGGTCTATGAGGGTACGTGGACAACACTCTCCCCTCTCGTTGCTATGCATCACCATGATCTTGCGTGTGCGTAGGAATTTTTTTGAAATTACTACGTTCCCCAACAGTGGTATCAGAGCCTGGTTTTATGCGTTGATGCTATGCACGAGTAGAACACAAGTGAGTTGTGGGCGATATAAGTCATACTGCTTACCAGCATGTCATACTTTGGTTCAGCGGTATTGTGAGATGAAGCGGCCCGGACCGACATTACGCGTACGCTTGCGTGAGACTGGTTTCACCGTTCGGAGCACTCGTTGCTTAAAGGTGACTGGCGGGTGTCTGTCTCTCTCACTTTAGTTGAACCGAGTGTGGCTACGCCCGGCCCTTGCGAAGGTTAAAACAGCACCAACTTGACAAACTATCGTTGTGGTTTTGATGCGTAGGTAAGAACGGTTCTTGCTAAGCCCGTAGCAGCCACGTAAAACATGCAACAACAAAGTAGAGGACGTCTAACTTGTTTTTGCAGGGCATGTTGTGATGTGATATGGTCAAGACATGATGTGATATAATGTGTTGTATGAGATGATCATGTTTTGTAACCGAGTTATCGGCAACTAGCAGGAGCCATATGGTTGTCGCTTTATTGTATGAGATGCAATCGCCATGTAATAGTTTTACTTTATCACTAAGGGGTAGCGATAGTCATAAAAGCAATAAGTTGGCGAGACGACAACGATACTACGATGGAGATCAAGGTGTCGAGCCGGTGACGATGGTGATCATGACGGTGCTTCGGAGATGGAGATCACAAGCACAAGGTGATGATGGCCATATCATATCACTTATATTGATTGCATGTGATGTTAATCCTTTATGCATCTTATCTTGCTTTGATTGACGGTAGCATTATAAGATGATCTGTCACTAAAATTTCAAGATAAAAGTGTTCTCCCTGAGTATGCACCGTTGCAAAAGTTCTTCGTGCTGAGACACCACGTGTTAATAGGGTGTGATAGGCTCTACGTTCAAATACAACGGGTGCAAAACAGTTGCACACGCGGAATACTCAGGTTAAACTTGATGAGCCTAGCATATACAGATATGGCCTCGGAACAGAGAGACCGAAAGGTCGAGCGTGAATCATATAGTAGATATGATAAACATAGTGATGTTCACCATTGAAACTACTCCATCTCACGTGTTAATCGGACATGGTTTAGTTGCTTTGGATCACGTAATCACTTAGATGATTAGAGAGATGTCTATCTAAGTGGGAGTTCTTAAGTAATATGATTAATCGAACTTAAATTTATCATGAACTTAGTCCTGGTAGTATTTTGCAAATTATGTTGTAGATCAATAGCTCGCGTTGTTGCTTCCCTGTGTTTATTTTTTATATGTTCCTAGAGAAAAATTATGTTGAAAGATGTTAGTAGCAAAGATGCGGATTGGATCCGTGATCTGAGGATTATCCTCATTGCTGCACAGAAAAATTATGTCCTTGATGCACCGCTAGCTGACAGACCTATTGCAGGAGCAGATGCAGACGTTATGAACGTTTGGCTAGCTCAATATGATGACTACTTGATAGTTTAGTGCACCATGCTTAACGGCTTAGAATCGGGACTTCAAAGACGTTTTGAACGTCATGGACCATATGAGATGTTCCAGGAGTTGAAGTTAATATTTCAAGCAAATACCCGAGTTGAGAGATATGAAATCTCCAACAAGTTCTATAGCAAAAAGATGGAGGAGAATCGCTCAACTAGTGAGCATGTGCTCAGATTGTCTGGGTACTACAATCGCTTGAATCAAGTGGGAGTTTATCTTCCAGATAAAATAGTGATTGACAGAATTCTCTAGTCCCCATCACCAAGTTAGTAGAACTTCGTGATGAACTATGGTATGCAAGGGATGACGAAAGTAATTCCCGAGCTCTTCGTGATGCTGAAATCGACGAAGGTAGAAATCAAGAAAAACATCAAGTGTTGATGGTTGACGAGACCACTTCAAGTGTTGATGGTTGACGAGACCGCTAGTTTCAAGAAAAGGGCAAAAGGAAAAAGGGGAACTTCAAAAAGAACGGCAAGCAAGTTGCTGCTCAAGTGAAGAAGCCTAAGTCTGGTCCTAAGCCTGAGACTAAGTGCTTCTACTGCAAAGGGACTGGTCACTGGAAGCGGAACTACCCCAACTATTTGGTGGATAAGAAGGATGGCAAAGTGAACAAATGTATATTTGATATACAGATTATTGATGTGTACTTTACTAGTGTTTATAGCAATCCCTCGGTAATTGATACTGGTTCAGTTGCTAAGAGTAGTAACTCGAAACGGGAGTTGCAGAATAAACAGAGACTAGTAAAAGTGAACAAAGGTATATTTGATATACAGATTATTGATGTGTACTTTACTAGTGTTTATAGCAACCCCTCGGTAATTGATACTGGTTCAGTTGCTAAAGAGTAGTAACTCGAAAACGGGAGTTGCAGAATAAACACAGACTAGTAAAAGGCAAGGTGACGATGTGTGTTGGAAGTAGTTCCAAGATTGATATGATCATCATCGCACACTCCCTGTACTTTCGGGATTAGTGTTGAAACTAAATAAGTGTTATTTGGTGTTTGCGTTGAGCATGAATATGATCTGATCATGTTTATTGCAATACGGTTATTCATTTAAGCTAGAGAACAATTGTTGTTTTGTTTACATGAATAAAACCTTTATGGTCATACACACCAACGAAAATGGTTTGTTGGATCTCGATCGTAGTGATACACATATTCATAATATTGAAGCCAAAAGATGCAAAGTTAATAATGATAGTGCAACTTATTTGTGGTACCGCCGTTTAGGTCATATTGGTGTAAAGCGCATGAAGAAACTCCATACTAATGGGATTTTGGAATCACTTGATGCTTGCGAACCGTGCCTCATGGGCAAGATGACTAAAACGCCGTTCTCCGGAACTATGGAGAGAGCAACAGATTTGTTAGAAATCATACATACAGATGTGTGTGGTCCGATGAATATTGAGGCTCGTAGCAGGTATCATTATTTTCTGACCTTCACAGATGATTTGAGCAGATATGGGTATATCTACTTGATGAAACACAAAGTCTGAAACATTTGAAAAGTTCAAAGAATTTCAGAGTGAAGTGGAGAATCATCGTAACAAGAAAATAAAAGTTTCTACGATATGATCGCAGAGGTAAAATATTTGAGTTACGAGTTTGGCCTTCAGTTAAAACAATGTGAAATAGTTTCACTACTCATGCCACCTGGAACACCACAGTGTAATGGTGTGTCCGAACGTCATAACCGTACTTTATTGGATATAGTGCAATCTATGATGTCTCTTACCAATTTACCACTATCGTTTTGGGTTATGCATTAGAGACAGCTACATTCATGTTAAATAGGGCACCATCAAAATCCGTTGAGACGACGCCTTATGAACTGTGGTTTGGCAAGAAACCAAAGTTGTCGTTTCTTAAAATTTTGGGGTTGCGATGCTTATGTGAAAAAAATTCATCCTGATAAGCTCAAACCCAAATCGAAGAAATGTGTCTTCATAGGATACCCAAAGGAGACAGTTGGGTACACCTTCTATCACAGATCCGAAGGCAAGACATTCGTTGCTAAGTATGGATCCTTTCTAGAGAAGGAGTTTCTCTCGAAAGATGTGAGTGGGAGGAAAGTAGAACTTGATGAGGTAACTGTACCTGCTCCCTTATTGGATCACAGAAATCTGTTCCTGTGACTTCTACACCAATTAGTGAGGAAGTTAATGATGATGATCATGTAACTTCAGATCAAGTTACTACCAAACCTCGTAGGTAAACCAGAGTAAGATCCGCACCAGAGTGGTACGGTAATCCTGTTCTGGAGGTTATGTTACTAGACCATGACGAACCTACGAACTATGAAGAAGCGATGGTGAGCCCAGATTCTGCAAAATGGCTTGAGGCCATGAAATCTGAGATGAGATCCATGTATGAGAACAAAGTGTGGACTTTGGTTGACTTGCCCGATGATCGGCAAGCAATTGAGAATAAATGGATTGTCAAGAGGAAAACGGACGCTGATAGTAGTGTCACTATCTACAAAGCTAGAATTGTCGCAAAAGGTTTTCGACAAGTTCAAGATGTTGACTACGATGAGAGTTTCTCACTCGTATCTATGCTTAAGTCTGTCCGAATCATGTTAGCAATTGCCGCATTTTATGAAATATGGCAAAGGGATAAACAAAACTGCATTCCTTAATGGATTTATTAAAGAAGAGTTGTATATGATGCAACCAGAAGGTTTTGTCAATCCTAAAGGTGCTAACAAAATATGCAAGCTCCAGCGATCCATCAATGGACTGGTGCAAGCATCTCGGAGTTGGAATATACACTTTGATAAGTTGATTAAAGGATATAGTTTTATACAGACTTGCGGTGAAGCCTGTATTTACAAGAAAGTGAGTGGGAGCACTACAACATTTCTGATAAGTATATGTGAATGACATATTGTTGATCGGAAATAATATAGAATTATTCTGCAAAGCATAAAGGAGTGTTTGAAAGGAGTTTTTCAAAGAAAGACCTCGGTGAAGCTGCTTACATATTGAGCATCAAGATCTATAGAGATAGATCAAGACGCTTGATAAGTTTTTTCAATGAGTACATACCTTAACAAGATTTTGAAGTAGTTCAAAATACAACAGTCAAAGAAAGAGTTCTTGCCTGTGTTACAAGGTATGAAATTGAGTAAAGACTCAAAGCCCGACCACGACAGAAGATAGAACAAGAATGAAAGTCATTCCCTATGCCTTGGCCATAGGTTCTATAAAGTACGCCATGCTGTGTACCAGATCTATTGTATACCCTACACTGATTTTGGCAAAGGGAGTACAATAGTGATCTAGGAGTAGATCACTGGACAGGGGTCAAAATTATCCTTAGTGGAATAAGGATATGTTTCTCGATTATGGAAGTGACAAAAGGTTCGTCGTAAAGGGTTACGTCGATGCAAGTTTTGACACTAATCTAGATGACTCTAAGTCTCGGTCTAGATACATATTGAAAGTGGGAGCAATTAGCTAGAGTAGCTCCATGCAGAGCATTGTAGACATAGAAATTTGCAAAATACTTACGGGTCTGAATGTGACAGACCCGTTGACTAAAATTATCTCACAAGCAAAACATGATCACACCTTAGTACTCTTTGGGTGTTAATCACATAGCGATGTGAACTAGATTACTGACTCTAGTAAACCCTTTGGGTGTTGGTCACATGACGATGTGAACTATGGGTGTTAATCACATGGTGATGTGAACTATTGCTGTTAAATCACATGGCGATGTGAACTAGATTATTGACTCTAATGCAAGTGGGAGACTGATGGAAATATGCCCTAGAGGCAATAATAAAGTTATTATTTATTTCCTTATATCATGATAAATGTTTATTATTCATGCTAGAATTGTATTAACCGGAAACATAATACATGTGTGAATACATAGACAAACATAGTGTCACTAGTATGCCTCTACTTGACTAGCTCGTTAATCAAAGATGGTTAAGTTTCCTAACCATAGACATGGGTTGTCATTTGATTAACGGGATCACCTCATTAGGAGAATGACGTGATTGACTTGACCCATTCCGTTAGCTTAGCACCCGATCGTTTAGTATGTTGCTACTGCTTTCTTCATGACTTATACATGTTCCTATGACTATGAGATTATGCAACTCCCGTTTACCGGAGGAACACTTTGTGTGCTACCAAACGTCACAACATAAATGGGTGATTATAAAGGTGCTCTACAGGTGTCTCCAAAGGTACTTGTTGGGTTGGCGTATTTCGAGATTAGGATTTGTCACTCCAATTGTCGGAGAGGTATCTCTGGGCCCACTCGGTAATGCACATCACTATAAGCCTTGCAAGCATTGTGACTAATGAGTTAGTTGCGGGATGATGTGTTACGGAACGAGTAAAGAGACTTGCCGGTAACGAGATTGAACTAGGTATCGAGATACCGACGATCAAATCTCGGGCAAGTAACATACCGGTGACAAAGGGAACAACGTATGTTGTTATGCGGTCTGACCGATAAAGATCTTCGTAGAATATGTGGGAGCCAATATGGGCATCCAGGTCCCGCTATTGGTTATTGACCGGAGACGTGTCTCGGTCATGTCTACATAGTTCTCGAACCCGTAGGGTCCGCACGCTTAAAGTTACGATGACAGTTTTATTATGAGTTTATGTATGTTGATGTACCGAAGGAGTTCAGAGTCCCGGATGAGATCGGGGATATGACGAGGAGTCTCGAAATGGTCGAGACGTAAAGATCGATATATTGGACGACTATATTCGGACTTCGGAAAGGTTCCGAGTGATTCGGATATTTTTCGGAGTACCGGAGAGTTACGGGAATACGTATCGGGCCTTATTGGGCCATACGGGAAAGAAGGAAAAGGGCCTCGAGGGTGGCCGCACCCCTCCCCTTGGTCTGGTCCGAATTGAACTAGGGAAAGGGGGGCGCCCCCTTCCTTCCTTCTCTTTTTCCCTTCCTCTTTTCCTATTCCTTATGGGAGGTGGAATCCTACTAGGACTAGGGAGTCCTAGTAGGACTCCACACTTGGTGCGCCCCCTCCTAGGGCCGGCTTCCTCCTCCCTTGCTCCTTCATATACGGGGGCAGGGGGCACCCCATGGACACAACAATTGATCCTTGAGATCTCTTAGCCGTGTGCGGTGCCCCCCTCCACCATATTACACCTCGATAATACCGTTGCGGAGCTTAGGCGAAGCCCTGCGACGGTGGAACATCATCATCGTCACCACACCGTCGTGCTGACGAAACTCTCCCTCAACACTCGGCTGGATCGGAGTTCGAGGGACGTCATCGAGCTGAACGTGTGTAGAACTCGGAGGTGCCGTACGTTCGGTACTTGATCGGTCGGATCGTGAAGACGTACGACTACATCAACCGCGTTGTGATAACGCTTCCGCTGTCGGTCTACGAGGGTACGTGGACAACACTCTCCCCTCTCGTTGCTATGCATCACCATGATCTTGCGTGTGCGTAGGAATTTTTTTTGAAATTACTACGTTCCCCAACAGTAACCCCTATTTAGACTGTATCCGTAGGATCGCGCACTTTCGTCGTCTCCCATTGGCGTAGGCCTGGAAGTATTTTGTGTTTGCGCCCCTCTTCACTGTCCATTTTAGGCCACCACGCCGACGCCAGTATTCCTCTTCTGCGCGGAGCAAGGCCTCGACTTGTCCTTCCAGAGCATAGTGGTGTGCCCACTCTTTCTCTGAGAAGGCCCGCGCGTCCGCCTGGACGTCAAGTCTCGCTATCTCCGCGACAATACTCTCCCTGAGCATCTTATCTTGGCGGCCTTGTTGGCACCCCATCCCTTGAGGCTAGCACGAAGGCGGCCCCCTACTGCATTCCAGAACTCCATGGGCCCCCATTGTGACCCAACCTAGAGCACACTGCTCACCCATTTCTCCTTGAAAATGGTGTCAAACGCTGCATTCTCAAACCAGGCCGTCTCAAAGAAAAACCGCGGGCTCTGTCGGGTCCTGTCCTCCCCAGAGGACAATATCAGGGGAACATGATCCGAGCCAATACAGGTTTCCACTATCAACGAGCAAAGGGGGTAAAGCACTTCCCAATCGGGCGAGACGAACACCCGATCCAACACTGATCGCATCGGAGCAAGCTGCTTGTTCGTCTGGGTGAACCTTGCTCCCGATCTGGCCACTTCCCGGAGTGCCATGGAGGCAATTGCGTTGTTAAACAAGGCCACCCTAGGCCAATTGATGTTACTATTATTCTTGTCTGCACCCGAGCGGATCAAGTTAAAATCCCCCTACCACCATGGGGGTGAGGCCTGCGGAGACCGCATGGACCTTTGCTTGCAGTTCTCCCAAGAACTCAGCTCCAATGGTGGTAGCACTGAGAGCCGGTGAGCAGCTGTGAGGTGGCGGCAAGCCCTGCGGCTTGCGCCCATGAGCTCGGCGGTGATGACGCGTTGAGGTAAGATCTCCCTGTTCTCTTACTACCTCGACGCGTCCGATATGACAAAGTGCCTATGAGCGTAGTTGTTGCCAAATCTGTGGTCCTCTTTAGACGATGGCATTTGGTGTGTCAATGAAGGAAGCAGTTGGTGGCTCTTGGTGCGATGACTTCGACCTATTATTTCAATTTGATCTACATCATGGCTCAGTTTTTTCAACCCTTTGAACTAGTGGTGAAGGATTGCAAGCACGTGTTGCTTGGGTGATGCCCAAACAGATGTTATTTTCAACAGTTACTATATCTTATTCCGACCATCGAGTGCATATTGCAATCTTCAAAGTCTGGAATGGCTAGGGTATTTGCGGGTGTCCCTTTCCCTTAATGTTGGTTCAGTGAAATTGTCAAGTTCCCGTTGGCGACATACAATCGAAGCAAGACGACTAGTACATTTTTTGGATGTAATTAACTTCTTTTACTCTTTATCTTGTGTCTTATTGTCGTTTCATTATACCAGCTATTTGTTTCCTTTGTTAATGATATAAGACGCTCTTTGTTACTTTTCTCTTGAGTAAAAAAACTCTTCCAACTATCGACCCTAGATGAAAGGACAAGCTTAGTTCAAAATTCATAACAAAATAGATAAAAAAAACATGAGTAGAGTGGTTTCAATCCAAACCATTTTTAACACCCCTACAACCACGTCCCGCATTGAAGACAAGTGCTCCCACATTAGGGTTTTCACATTATTTTTTCATCCACTAGGAGTTGTGTGCTATTTTGCTTCTCCCAATGTAACCGCTTATGAATCAAGAGACGGGAAGATCAATGTTATACGACCTTTCCATATGATTTTTTGTACGATGAATCAAATCATCCATTAGATCACGTCATTTTGCAAAACAGCACAATTCAAAGTAGGCATTGTATAGAATTCATATGAACATTGTCGTGTGCAGAGTAGTTTCGAGATGGAATGCCACTGGAATATGCATTAGTGCATGTGAATGTTTGATTTTTTTTCTTTGGAGAATCAATTATTTGAAAGGTAACCAATACCCTTTGCTCGCGGGACCCGAAGGCACCGAGTGATACGATTTCCCCTACCTCTCACCGCCACCGCCATCAGTCCGCCTCGTCTTGTATGATCCTAGGACCATGGAAACACATCCCTAAGGCCAGGACTAATGGACGCAACGCTCTCCGTCGATCTCGAGACGACTGATTCACATCCCCTATCCCATGGTAACGATCTGAGTTCGGCCAGAAGTACAAAAGCTGTTTGTTTTAAAAAACGAAGTACTACGTAAGTTAATGAGGAGCATGCGTGACGGAATTCAACAGAACGAACCGGCGAAACCGTGTGGCCTACAGAGTTGTGCACGCAATACAACTAGACCCCAAGGGGTACGGCATAAGATTCCCCACAGGGAAGGTCCTCTTAAATAGCCGCGACACGCCACCCACCACCAAACCCTACCCCGCGACTTCCCTCCGGTTGCTTCCGCCGAGCGACTTCCAATCCAGTCTCCCTCGATTCCGCCGGCCCGATCGCCTCGATCAATCTCGTCCCCCGCTGCGCCCTTCCGTCGGTGAGCCCCTCCATCTTTTTTCCCCAAAAGATCCGGCCAAATTTCGGAGAATTTGGGGTTCATCGTCCGCTCGGTTTCTTGTTGTTTTATTAGCCTCGGTCGATTTGATCGGTAGATTGTTTCCATCGATCGCAGGTTGGAGATGGCCAAGACTTGCTTCAAGACCGAGCACCCCCTGGGTTTGTTCCTTCTCCTGTGCTCCTCTCCCTGTTAATATCTTTCAATTTAGGCTCTTACATGGTTTTTCGTCTGATCGATAGTATAAGAGGGTGGTATTCCACTAGATTTATTTAAACTTGTCAGACGAGTTGTTCGACTGAAACTAGTTTAGCCTTTTTGTTACGTGACGTGATAATATGGTTATAGTTGATTGCTTCCGTGCTCAGGCAACGTGCTAATATGTGTTATTCCGGATGTTATTTCTTGTCCCATATGCCGTTGTTACATTGTGTAGGGCAGATGGTTGTCGGCGTGTTTCAGATTGGTATTCCATTGAAGCACCATCTACACTAATATTAGTTCATATATATTACATCAAAAGGATTAAAGTCCAGAAGACTTAGTTCATCAATTCAGTAGTCTCTGTTTTTCAGATTGAGTTGTATTCTTATTGAATGGTGCTGCAAAGATAACTTCGATGGTCTTAGATGATTTCGTTTGATATTAAATCGGTTTATCATCTTGCAATAGAGTTTACTTCTGAGACTATCTTAATTCATATTCCTGAATGCCTTGCTTTCTGGATGCTTTTGTACAATTCTTGTTAAATCAGGTTCATAAGATTCTGTTTTACCAGTTAAGTAACCAGCAATTATGTGATCCTTTGGCGCCTTCTGTCTTATTGGTGCGATTGAATATATATTGTTTGGCTTCTCCTATGGATTGCCAAAAGTATTCCCTGTTTTTGAGCGGACCTTAGGTTTAAGAAATATTTTACAAATGGTCTCAAGTATTTCTTTTGTTAATGATGTACTATCTTGAGTGTGTTCCGTTTTGCACTGGTTGATGCTTTTGTTATATATGCACAGTTACTGTCTCCACTAAAAACTCTAATGATTACATGTTCAAGCTTTACATGTTCTTCCAGTGTCAAGTTATTTTCATCTCATGTGATTAAAATTACCCTTTTAGATGATTTTGTCTGATATTAAATTGGTTTATCATCCTGCAATAGAGTTTACTTCTGAGACTATATCTTTATTCATATTCCTGAATGCCTTGCTTTCTGGATGCTTTTGTCTAATTCTGGTTAGATCACGTTCATAAGATTCTGTTTTACAATGTTGTGATCGTTTGGCGCCTTCTGTCTTATTGGTGCGATTGAATATATCGTTTGGCTTCTCCTATGGATTGCCAAAAGTATTCCCCCGTTTTTGAACTGACCTTAGGTTTAAGAAATATTTTACAAATGGTCTCAAGTATTTCTTTTGTTAACGATGTACTATCTTGAGTGTGTTCCGTTTTGCACTGCTTTAAATGTTCTTCCAGTGTCAAGTTATTTTCATCTCATGTGATTAAAATTACCTTTTTATAGAAAGGAGGCAAGCTGAATCTGCTAGGATCCGTGAGAAGTATGCTGACAGAATTCCGGTATATATATCTCTGGACTTATCTACATGTGGTAGATTATCAACATTCATTTATCCTAATTGAGTTCTGTGGTCAATTATTTCAGGTGATCGTTGAGAAGGCTGATAAGTCTGATGTCCCGGAAATTGATAAGAAGAAGTAAGCTATTCTTCTTCATCACTCGTATTCTGATGGCAGACGAGCAGTTCTTTTCATTGTTTTGTGGGGTTGAGCTCTGCTCTCAGCTGCATCTAGAGACGCAATCTCTCCTTTAACTTGCCAATATTTCATTTCCATTTGGCTTGTATGCCCATAACAATTTGTTATGTTTGGATGTGCTCTCTTTGATATAATTGTTGGCTATTTGTTCTATTGTTAATTTAATAACTTGGTCTTGAAATAATTTTCTTGTCTGCTGTTCATGTTTGGAATCTGTATTAGTATTGATTTATTGTCTTGCTCTGTACAATTGTTTCTTTGCAGGTACCTTGTCCCTGCCGACCTCACTGTTGGCCAGTTTGTCTACGTGGTGCGGAAGAGGATCAAGCTGAGCCCAGAAAAGGCCATCTTCGTCTTTGTGAATAGCACCTTGCCACCGACTGGTAATGTTTTTAAATAAACATATTAATAAATACTTTGTTATTGGTCATATGTTGTCTGCCCACAATCCTCATCTATCGATGTTCCTTTTTTTTGGCAGCTTCGTTGATGTCAGCGATCTATGAAGAAAACAAGGACGAGGACGGCTTCCTGTACATGACTTACAGTGGCGAGAACACTTTCGGCTCCGCCTAATCCATGTGCGCTGCCACTGTAAATAAATGAAGGATGTTCAGGTTGCGACGTCTGTGTACATACTATCACTAGTATGCTGGTGGATTGCCCTCATGGTTTAATGCTTTTAAGTGTGGTATTTTATCATCTGAATGTTAGAACGGCCTGTAAAACTCTTATCTATTACTCTCGTCTGGTTTATGTTCCTCATGCTCTGGGATGATTTCAATCGCAAATTACTGGCAGCAGAACCGAGTTTTTTTTATATTATATTGTTTCACACACCTTGTCCTTTTTGTTTGAGAACTGCATCTACTGCTGTTTTGCAGCACATTGCACTGCCCTTTTAGGGCATCTCTAGCCGATCCATAAAAACAGCCTCCCTGAGGTGTACACTTACTCGCCATGTTTCCGGCGACACCCGCTCGCCCGACCAACCCCCGCTGCGTCCTCCGCCCTTCTTTCTGCCTCATGGCGTCGGTGACGTACCGTGAGCCTGTCTGCGCTGACGTTCCTACGGGCGCGAGGCTGAGCTGCGTGTGGCGCCGGGCAGATACAGAAAAATTTAGAGATTGCTAAGAAACCGTGGAGGCGCATAGTAAGTGTTTGACGAAGTGGAGGCGCATAATTAAAGTGTTCGATGAAATGCATGAGCTAAATTTTCTTTTACTTCGTTAACTTCAGGGAAACGGCTAGACACGACAAAATTTAAAAATATCACTAAGGTTTACTCGACGTTTACTCTGCTAAAATTTAGAAGATCGGCTAGAAACAACAAAATTTAGAGTAAAAACACTTCACTAGGGTTTACTCGACGTTTACTCTTCTAAAATTTAGGGGATTGATTAGAGATGGTCTAAGCCTGTAAACGTAAAAGAGGACCTTTTCTGATGTGAAATGCATGGAGTGTGTTTTCTATCATAATAATTGCAATTTGGGGTGAGCACGCTTGGTGTTGGTTATCATTCCTTGTTCGAAATTATACGTGATGATCGCTGCTACCCATAATGATGCATTGATGTGGTGTGCCCACCCAAACATGTTTTCGATCTTGTTCACTTCTCTACTACTACTAGTTTGCCCATGTGGCAGCAATATATGCCCAACTGCAAACGGGAAAGCAAACTTCTGGTCCACTATACCACCAGTTTATACTATGCCCAACTGCAAACGAAACCAGAGATGGTATCCGTGCGGTGCTTGCGAAAATTGTTTGCAATTATTTCAACTAGGACGGCCGTGCATCCAGTGGTTGGCTTCGACCAACGTTCTATCTCGCACGTTGTTGAGGGAATATTTTACGATATTTAGTCGTATGAAACATGGATATTTAGAATAATGTAAAAATAAAACTGAAAATATATACTCCCTTCATTCCATAATGTAATGCATATAGATTTTTTGAAAAGTCAAACCTCACAAACTTTGACCAAGTTTGTGGAGAAAAACATTTACATTTAGAATGACAAACCTATATCATTAGATTCATCATAAGATGTAATTTTATATTTTTGGTATCGTAGATATAAATAGTTTTCTCTATAAACTTGGTCAAAGTTTAGAAAGTGTGACTTCTAAAAAATCTATATGCACTATATTATGAAACGGAGGTAGTACGATTTATTGTGTTTGATCATTGTATAATTGTACAATATATTTATTAAATATAAATAGAACAATATAATAAAAATTGTCATGCATGTTTGCATGTTGATATGAGCTTTTTCAATATGCATGGTTGCATGTTGAGGTGGTCTTCTCTCTTGCATATTGTATGTTGAGGTAGCAAGCTTGCATGTTAATAGAAAATTTATTGAACGTGAGTAGCATGTATGGTGCATGTTAAAGCAGGTCTTTTTCAGTGCATGTGGTGTGATGACTTGACATAGGTGCATGTGAGAGTGGGGATCAACTATTTAGGTATACTAGCAAGGTAGTCGTCCATTGCACATGGTAGCTTAGATAATGAAAGTATGAATGAATATCGGCGTACCAAATTGTAACATGTAAATTTTGTGTCATATATAGATGACGTAGATGTTGATTTTATTCTTGTAATTCACCCCATTAAAATTAAATTATAGGTACAACATATTCAAAGATCGCATGGTTATAGGACTGCATGAAACTCTTGTGAGTTATACTAACACATTTTCTTTAGGTATCTTGTATTGCAATTTCGAGTAGCATGTATTGCATCGTCAAAGACGAATATAATTTATAAACATGTTATCATAGCCTTCAAAAAATCATAAACTAAGTGAATGCAAATTCTTTAGAAGAAAAAACATAGAGTAAATAAAATAAGGAAGAGTGTAGAACAAATGAGAAGTGCATGTGATGTGAGCTTGTCGTATTATGCATTATAAATCTTAAAGTAAAAAAATGATAATTCACTTAGAAGAAAAAAGTTCAAGAAAATAAAATATGAAAGATTTTAGGACGAAGGGGAAGTGCTTGTGTTTTGAGATTGTGCATATTGTGCATTCATTGTAAATCCTAAAGTAAAGGATGAAAATTAATTTAGACGAAACAACTTTGGGGAATTAAATTATGAGAAATTCTAGAACAAAGAAGTGCTTGTGTTTTGAGGTTTGTGCATTGTGCTTGCTCAACCATGGAACCTTCTAGATAATACATGTGAGAATCTAGTGGGAGTGAAGATGATAGGCAAGGATCAATAATGCACGGATTTGACACACATATACCATCAGTTTGGCTTTATCCAAGGGTCCATATTTAAAGTTATTTATACACTTTATAGTGGTATAGATATCGATAAGATACCACGCATGTCAATTTGAATCACCATACATGTACATGTATGTATAGTTGGAGGCTTAGAAAAAAAAAATCGGTCATCCTTTTATTTACACTCAAAGCACATCTTTATTCATTTGAAATATGTTGCATCATGCACTAAAAAAGCGGTACTAGAGAGGGTGGAGGATCATCTAACCAAGTACAAGGATGTTGATACTTTGCCAACCTCGCCAACTCATGGGCAACCACATTAGGTTCGCGATTCTCATGAACAAAATTTACCTTAGCAAATTCTCTAGAAAGGAAAATCAGTCAAAAGAAAATCGTAGCTACATTACTCGTTGCATGAACTTCATCATTCACGGTGTTTATAACTTCCATCTTATTTGAGCTGATAAGCAAGGTGATTGCATCCCATTGTCTCAGCTAGCATAAGTCCTTCCTGATGTGTTAAGGCTTCAGGCGAAAGAACATAAAAAATAGCAGGGATACTAGAATTATTGGTAGCAATAAATCTCCCTTTAATGTCTCTAATGACAACACTAATGATCCCCTTATGATTATCTCCGTAAAAAGATGCATCCACGTTCACCTTCACGAACTCCTTCAGAGATGGTTCCCGTCGCTCTTCCCTTTCCATCTGATGTGTGATCGAGGCCTCCATGAAGTTTGCCGCAAGAGATGCTTGTCTTGGGCCTGCTCTAGTCTTGGTGCTGCTAACTAAGGGTCGAATTTCGTGACTTGATGAAGAGGAAGCCGAGTATCTTTGGTCTTGAAGATGGCCATTGCTGACTTCTCGGGGTTTTGGGCCTGATCATCTCGACACTGTTGTATGCATTGAGGGTGGATTTGCAACTGAGGCAAAAAAAGTCAGGCCAACTTGTATGTTAAGGGTGGATTACTTACTGCAAAAAAATTCAAAATCAGTTGCAATACAGAAGAAACATCGAGTCCGGTTGCGAGTCGAGGATGGACTTGAAACTGGAGACAAAATAAAGGGTTGAGCTTAGTTGCAAGTTAATAGTGGACTTGCAACTGAGATGGAAAAAAATGGATGGTCCCGATTGCGTATGGTCTTGTTCTTAATTGCTTGAGAGAACACATATATCCCCTTTTTATTGCTAAGCCTCCACAAGCCTTCCCATGCTCGCTAATTGAACCATCCGTCTTCATCAAGTTGAGGGCGGTGTTGCAACTCGGGAGAAAAAAAGTCGCACGAAAAAAGGCGTTAGCTCTAATGGAAGACAAAGGGAAAACATAGAGAGAGAAAGAGGAATGAGGAGGCAAAGCAGCTGCATAATGAAGATGATAAAAGAGACAACAAAGAGAGTTCCCTGTCTTTCCTCTTCTACAAAGCATGCAAATAACAAAATGACAAAATAAACATGAAAATAGCCAGGGAAAAATAAAACAGAGGCTAGACAAAACATGGGCCTAACAAATATGAGCCGACAACTAGATATCGCGACGACGCGGGACGCATGACCGGGGGGCGCACGACAAAAACAAAGCGGGATCAAGTTTGTGCAAAGATTATAGCAAACAGATCGAATGAACCACAACTTAAATGACACATAGTTAAATTTCATCTAGATAAGATTTAGCATATCCGATTTAAAAACGTTCAAATATTTTTTAAGTGTTTATGTATTTAAAAAATTCACAAATTCAAAAAATATATTCATAAATTTTAATAAGTGTTCGCATACTTCAAAAAGTGTCCACGTGCTAAAAATATCATGAATTGAAAAATGAGAAAAAGAAAAAAAGAAGAAAAAGAGAAGAAATCAATACAAAATTCTCCAAAAAAATCCCACAAAAAGAATTCTCCCAAAAAAGGGAGAAGAATGGGGCAGTCAAAAACACAACGTTGTCACACAAACATCTACAAAAAAGAAAAAATATGAAGGAAGAATAAAGGGAAAAGATAAGTTCAAGGGGTAATACGTATTCTCTCACTCTCACTCCTTTTATTCTCTCTCATCACATACAATTATTTTAGGGATAAAATCGATCATACCCAGTGTGGAATACGGGGAAAAGTGGGACAAGCGACGCGGGACAACAACATGCAACAACGCGGAACCAATCTGTTGTTGGATGATCAGGAGGACAGTGGTATTCTCATCCTGCCAAAGTTCAAGTCCTAAACTTGACATTGGTGCTCGCATTTTCCTGGATTTATTTCAGGCCTTCAGGCGATGTGCGTTCAGTGGGAGAAGACGTTCCATCGACCATGAAGGCGTATGTAGCGACTTTATCAATCTTAAGATAATGTGATGACTCAGTCTCTCGGAAGTGCTCATAGGTGTAGGGTGTGTGTGTCTGCATTCATAGGGCCAAGTGTATGCTCGTGTATGCGAGCGACTTCGATTATATTATATTTAAAAAATACACAATGAGATGCATGAATCAAGCGTTTGCACGAATTTTACAACCATAAATCATGTGGTTGACAATTAAGATGTGACATAGCTAAATCTAATCTACTACCTCCGTGCCATAATATTTGTATAAGATTTTTTTTGCAGTTTAAATTACACTGCATTGGTCATGGCCACGCTTCATAGTGACCCTCTATGAGCAGTCGATATTCGTCTTCAGCTTGAACTCCGTCGGCACAGAGGAAAATGCTTTGTGAAGTCCATGGGCATTGGTATGCACTCGAGGGGGCAAGGATGACCTTATATAAGTGAGTTGGCCCATACTCCTCATGGTTGTGCCCGTAGTTTCAGCGCTTGCCGCCGGGAGCTCCTCCACCATCATGTCGTCGTCTGTGGGCGGCACCTCCTCGGCTGTGTGCGGCACCACCTTCAAGGGAGGCACCACCTCCTTGCCCTTGTCCATGGATGACACCACCTCCATTCTCTTGTTGTCCGTGTCATTCTGCATGATGAACAAGAAAAAATTATGCGTTATGAACTGCAAAAAGTCCAAAGGTTGATCGGCATTAAAAGCTATCGTTCCCTATATTTATCCAGCCTGACGCTCACTACTTACCCACCACCGCACTCAGTTAACTCTCTCTGGCTCTCACTTCTCTACCACCTATTCGTCGCCATGAACTCCAACACCAACACCAACCCCTTCTCTTGGAGCTGTTGGGCAACATAGCATGCAATTTCAAAAAAATTCCTACGATCACGCAAGATCTATCTGTTGGGGAACGTAGTAATTTCAAAAAAATTCCTACGCACACGCAAGATCATGGTGATGCATAGCAACGAGAGGGGAGAGTGTTGTCCACGTACCCTCGTAGACCGAAAGCGTAAGCAGTAGCACAACACGGTTGATGTAGTCGTACGTCTTCATGATCCGACCGATCAAGTACCGAACGCACGGCACCTCCGAGTTCAGAACACGTTCAGCTCGATGACGTCCCTCGAACTCCGATCCAGCCGAGCTTTGAGGGAGAGTTCCGTCAGCACGACGGCGTGGTGACGATGATGATGTTCTACCGACGCAGGGCTTCGCCTAAGCACCGCTACGATATTATCGAGGTGGATTATGGTGGAGGAGGGCACCGCACACGGCTAAGAGATCAAGAGATCAATTGTTGTGTCTATGGGGTGCCCCCCTCCTCCGTATATAAAGGGGGGAGGAGAGGGCCGGCCAAGGGGGTGGCGCGCCCTAGGAGGGGGAACCCTACTCCAAGTAGGTTTGCCCCTCCCTTTCCTAGTCCAAGAAGGAGGGGGGAGGAAGGAGTGGGAGAGGGGAAAGGCAAGGGGGGCGCCCCCCTTCCTTGTCCTATTCGGACTCAAGGGGAGGGGGCGCGCCTCTTGCCCTGGCCGCCCCCCCTCTCTCTCCACAAGGGCCCAACAAGGCCCATTAGTTCCCCGGGGGGGGGGGGGTCCCGGTAACCCCCGGTACTCCGATAAATGTCCGAAAACTTCCGGAACCTTTCCGATGTCCAAACATAGTCGTCCAATATATTGATCTTTACGTCTCGACCATTTTGAGACTCCTTGTCATGTCTGTGATCACATCCGGGACTCTGAACAACCTTCGGTACATCAAAACACATAAACTCATAATATAACCGTCATCGAACTTTAAGCGTGCGGACCCTACGGGTTCGAGAACTATGTAGACATGACCGAGACACACACGTCTCCGGTCAATAACCAATAGCGGAACCTGGATGCTCATATTGGCTCCCACATATTCTACGAAGATCTTTATCGGTCAAACCGCATAACAACATACGTTGTTCCCTTTGTCATCGGTATGTTACTTGCCCGAGATTCGATCGTCGGTATCCCAATACCTAGTTCAATCTCGTTACCGGCAAGTCTCTTTACTCGTTCCGTAATACATCATCCCGCAACTAGCTCATTAGTTGCAATGCTTGCAAGGCTTAAGTGATGTGCATTACCGAGTGGGCCCAAAGATACCTCTCCGACAATCGAAGTGACAAATCCTAATCTTGAAATACGCCAACCCAACAAGTACCTTCGGAGACACCTGTAGAGCACCTTTATAATCACCCAGTTACGTTGTGATGTTTGGTAGTACACAAAGTGTTCCTCCGGTAAACGGGAGTTGCATAATCTCATAGTCATAGGAACATGTATAAGTCATGAAGAAAGCAATAGCAACATACTAAACGACCAAGTGCTAAGCTAACGGAATGGGTCAGGTCAATCACATCATTCTCCTAATGATGTGATCCCGTTAATCAAATGACAACTCATGTCTATGGCTAGGAAACATAGGCATCTTTGATCAACGAGCTACTCAAGTAGAGGCATACTAGTGACACTATGTTTGTCTATGTATTCACACATGTGTTATGTTTCCGGTTAATACAATTCTAGCATGAATAATAAACATTTGTCATGATATGAGGAAATAAATAATAACTTTATTATTGCCTCTAGGGCATATTTCCATCAGTCTCCCACTTGCACTAGAGTCAATAATCTAGTTCACATCGCCATGTGATTTAACACCAATAGTTCACATCTTTATGTGGTTAACGCCCATAGTTCACATCGACATGTGACCAACACCCAAAGGGTTTACTAGAGTCAGTAATCTAGTTCACATCGCTATGTGATTAACACCCAAAGAGTACTAAGGTCTGATCATGTTTTGCTTGTGAGATAATTTTAGTCAACGGGTATGTCACATTCAGATCCGCAAGTATTTTGTAAATTTCTATGTCTACAATGCTCTGCACGGAGCTACTCTAGCTAATAGTTCCCACTTTCAATATGTATCTAGATCGAGACTTAGAGTCATCCAGATCAATGTCAAAGCTTGCATCGACGTAACTCTTTACGATGAACCTTTTGTCACCTCCATAATCGAGAAACATATCCTTATTCCACCAAGGATAATTTTGACTGCTGTCGAGTGATCTACTCCTAGATCACTATTGTACTCCCTTGCCAAACTCAGTGTAGGGTTTACAATAGATCTGGTACACATCATGGCATACTTTATAGAACCTATGGCTGAGGCATAGGGAATGACTTTCATTCTCTTTCTATCTTCTGTTGTGGTCGGGCTTTGAGTCTTACTCAATTTCACACCTTGTAACACAGGCAAGAATTCTTTCTTTGACTGTTCTATTTTGAACTACTTCAAAATCTTGTCAAGGTATGTACTCATTGAAAAAACTTATCAAGCGTCTTGATCTATCTCTATAGATCTTGATGCTCAATATGTAAGCAGCTTCACCGAGGTCTTTTTTTGAAAAAAAACTCCTTTCAAACACTCCTTTATGCTTTGCAGAATAATTCTACATTATTACCGATCAACAATATGTCATTCACATATACTTATCAGAAATGTTGTAGTGCTCCCACTCACTTTCTTGTAAATACAGGCTTCACCGTAAGTCTGTATAAAACTATATGCTTTGATCAACTCATCAAAGCGTATATTCCAACTCCGAGATGCTTGCACCAGTCCATAGATGGATCGCTGGAGCTTGCACATTTTGTTAGCACCTTTAGGATCAACAAAACCTTCTGGTTGCATCATATACAACTCTCTTTTAAGAAATCCATTAAGGAATGTAGTTTTGACATCCATTTGCCATATTTCATAAAATGTGGCAATTTGCTAACATGATTCGGACAGACTTAAGCATCGCTACGAGTGAGAAAATCTCATCGTAGTCAACACCTTGAACTTTGTCAACACCTTTTTAGACAAGTCTAGCTTTGTAGATAGCAACACTACTATTAGCGTCCGTCTTCCTCTTGAAGATCCATTTATTCTTTATTGCTTACCAATCATGGGGCAAGTCAACCAAAGTCCACACTTTGTTCTCATACATGGATCCCATCTCAGATTTCATGGCCTCAAGCCATTTTGCGGAATTTGGGCTCATCATCGCTTCCTCATAGTTTGTAGGTTCGTCATGGTCAAGTAACATGACCTCCAGAACAGGATTACCGTACCACTCTGGTGCAGATCTCACTCTGGTTTACCTACGAGGTTCGGTAGTAACTTGATCTGAAGTTACATGATCATCATCATTAGCTTCCTCACTAGTTGGTGTAGTAGTCACAGGAACAGATTTCTGTGATGAACTACTTTCCAATAAGGGAGGAGGTACAGTTACCTCATCAAGTTCTACTTTCCTCCCACTCACTTCTTTCGAGAGAAACTCCTTCTCTAGAAAGGATCCATTCTTAGCAACAAATGTCTTGCCTTCGGATCTATGATAGAAGGTGTACCCAACAGTCTCCTTTGGGTATCCTATGAAGACACATTTCTCCGATTTGGGTTTGAGCTTATCAGGATGAAACTTTTTCACATAAGCATCGCAACCCCAAACTTTAAGAAACGACAACTTAGGTTTCTTGCCAAGCCACAGTTCATACGGTGTCATCTCCACGGATTTAGATGGTGCCCTATTTAACGTGAATGTTGTTGTCTCTAATGCATAACCCCAAAACGATAGTGGTAGATTGGTAAGAGACATCATAGATCGCACCATATCTAATAAAGTACGGTTACGACGTTCGGACACACCATTACACTGTAGTGTTCCAGGTGGCGTGAGTAGTGAAACTATTTCACAATGTTTTAACTGAAGGCCAAACTCGTTAACTCAAATATTTTACTTCTGCGATCATATCATAGAAACTTTTATTTTCTTGTTACGATGATTCTCCACTTCACTCTGAAATTCTATGAACTTTTCAAATATTTCAGACTTATGTTTCATCAAGTAGATATACCCATATCTGCTCAAATCATCTGTGAAGGTCAGAAAATAATGATACCCGCCGCGAGCCTCAATATTCACCGGACCACATACATCAGTATGTATGATTTCCAACAAATCTATTGCTCGCTCCATTGTTCCGGAGAACGGAGTCTTAGTCATCTTGCCCATGAGGCATGGTTCGCAAGCATCACATGAGGCATGGTTCGCAAGCATCAAGTGATTCATAATCAAGTGATTCCAAAAGTCCATTAGTATGGAGTTTCTTCATGCGCTTTACACCAATATGACCTAAACGACAGTGCCACAAATAAGTTGCACTATCATTATCAACTCTGCATCTTTTGGCTTCAATATTATGAATATGTGTATCACCACGATCGAGATCCAACAAACCATTTTCATTGGGTGTATGACCATAGAAGGTTTTATTCATGCAAACAGAACAACAATGATTCTCTAGCTTACATGAATAACTGTATTGCAATAAACATGATCCAATCATATTCATGCTCAACGCAAACACTAAATAACATTTATTTTAGGTTCAACACTAATCCCGAAAGTATAGGGAGTGTGCGATGATGATCATATCAATCTTGGAACCACTTCCAATACACATCGTCACTTCACCCTTAACTAGTCTCTGTTCATTCTGCAACTCCGGTTTCGAGTTACTACTCTTAGCAACTGAACCAGTATCAAATACCGAGGGGTTGCTATAAACACTAGTAAAGTACACATCAATAACATGTATATCAAATATAGCTTTGTTCACTTTTCCATCCTTCTTATCCACCAAATACTTGGGGCAGTTCCGCTTCCAGTGACTAGTCCCTTTGTAGTAGAAGCACTCAGTCTCAGGCTTAGGTCCAGACTTGGGCTTCTTCACTTGAGCAGCAACTTGCTTGCCGTTCTTCTTGAAGTTCCCCTTCTTCCCTTTGCCCTTTTCTTGAAACTAGTGGTCTTGTCGACCATCAAAACTTGATACTTTTCTTAATTTCTACCTTCGTCGATTTCAGCATCACGAAGAGCTTGGGAATCATTTCCGTTATCCCTTGCATATTATAGTTCATCACGAAGTTCTAGTAACTTGGTGATAGTGACTAGAGAACTCTGTCAATCACTTTCTTATCTGGAAGATTAACTCTCACTTGATTCAAGTGATTGTAGTACTCAGACATTCTGAGCACATGCTCACTAGCTGAGCAATTCTCCTCCATCTTGTAGGCAAAGTACTTGTCAAAGGTCTCATACCTTTCGACATGGGCATGAGTCTGAAATACTAATTTCAACTCTTGGAACATCTCATATGCTCCGTGGCGTTTCAAAAAACGTCTTTGAAGCCCCGATTCTAAGTCGTAAAGCATGGTGCACTAAACTATCAAGTAGTCATCATACCGAGCTTTTGTCAAACGTTCATAACGTCTGCATCTGCTCCTGCAATAGTTCTGTCACCTAGCGGTGCATTAAGGACATAATACTTCTGTGTAGCAATGAGGTTAATCCTCAGATCACGAACCAAGTCCGCATCATTGCTACTAACATCTTTCAACTTAGTTTTCTCTAGGAACATATCAAAATAAAATAGGGGAGCTAAATGTGAGCTATTGATCTACAACATAGATATGCTAATACTACCAGGACTAAGTTCATGATACATTTAAGTTAAATTAATCATATTACTTAAGAACTCCCACTTAGATAGACATCTCTCTAATCATCTAAGTGATCACGTGATCCAAATCAACTAAACCATGTCCGATCATCACGTGAGATGGAGTAGTTTCAATGGTGAACATCACTATGTTGATCATATCTACTATATGATTCACGCTCGACCTTTCGGTCTCAGTGTTCCGAGGCCATATCTGTTATATGCTAGGCTCGTCAAGTTTAACCTGAGTATTCCGCGTGTGCAACTGTTTTGCACCCGTTGTATTTGAACGTAGAGCCTATCACACCCGATCATCATGTGGTGTCTCGGCACGAAGAACTTTCGCAACGGTGCATACTCAGGGAGAACACTTATACCTTGATAATTTAGTGAGAGATCATCTTATAATGCTACCGCCGATCTAAGCATAATAAGATGCATAAAAGATAAACATCACATGCAATCAATATAAGTGATATGATATGGCCATCATCATCTTGTGCTTGTGATCTCCATCTCTGAAGCACCGTCATGATCACCATCGTCACCGGCGCAACACCTTGATCTCCATCGTAGCATCGTTGTCGTCTCGCCAACTATTGCTTCTACGACTATCGCTACCGCTTAGTGATAAAGTAAAGCAGTTACAGGGCGATTGCATTGCATACAATAAAGCGACAACCATATGGCTCCTGCCAGTTGCCGATAACTCGGTTACAAAACATGGTCATCTCATACAATAAAATATAGTATCATGCCTTGAACATATCACATCACAACATGCCCTGCAAAAACAAGTTAGGCGTCCTCTACTTTGTTGTTGCAAGTTTTACGTGGCTGCTATGGGCTGAGCAAGAACCGTTCTTACCTACGCATCAAAACCACAACGATAGTTTGTCAAGTTGGTGTTGTTTTAACCTTCGCAAGGACCGGGCGTAGCCACACTCAGTTCAACTAAAGTTGGAGAAACTGACACCCGCTAGTCACCTGTGTGCATAGCACGGCGGTAAAACCAGTCTCGCGTAAGCGTACGCGTAATGTCGGTCCGGGCCGCTTCATCCAACAATACCGCCGAACCAAAGTATGATATGCTGGTAAGCAGTATGACTTGTATCGCCCATAACTCACTTGTGTTCTACTCGTGCATATAACATCTACGCATAAAACCTGGCTCTGATGCCACTGTTGGGGAACGTAGTAATTTCAAAAAAAATCCTACGCACACGCAAGATCATGGTGATGCATAGCAACGAGAGGGGAGAGTGTTGTCCACGTACCCTCGTAGACCGAAAGCGGAAGCGTTAGCACAACGCGGTTGATGTAGTCGTACGTCTTCACGATCCGACCGATCAAGTACCGAACGCACGTCACCTCCGAGTTCAGCACACGTTCAGCTCGATGACGTCCCTCGAACACCGATCCAGCCGAGCTTTGACGAAGAGTTCCGTCAGCACGACGGCGTGGTGACGATGATGATGTTCTACCGACGTAGGGCTTCACCTAAGCACCACTACGATATTATCGAGGTGGATTATGATGGAGGGGGGCACCGCACACGGCTAAGAGATCAATTGTTGTGTCTATGGGGTGCCCCCTCCTCCGTATATAAAGGGGGGGAGGAGGAGAGGGTCGGCCAAGGGGGTGGCGCGCCCTAGGAGGGGGAAACCTACTCCAAGTAGGTTTGCCCCTCCCTTTCCTAGTCCAAGAAGGAGGGGGGAGGAAGGAGTGGGAGAGGGGAAAGGCAAGGGGGCGCCCCCTTCCTTGTCCTATTCGGACTCAAGGGGAGGGGGCGCGCCTCTTGCCCTGGCCGGCCCCTCTCTCTCCCCACTAGGGCCCAACAAGGCCCATTAGTTCCAGGGGGTCCGGTAACCCCCGGTACTCTGATAAATGTCCGAAACCTTCCGAAACCTTTCCGGTGTCCGAACATAGTCGTCCGATATATCGATCTTTATGTCTCGACCATTTTGAGACTCCTCGCCATGTCCGTGATCACATCCGAGACTCCGAACAACCTTCGGTACATCAAAACACATAAACTCATAATATAACCGTCATCGAACTTTAAGCGTGCGGACCCTACGGGTTCGAGAACTATGTAGAGATGACCAAGACACACACGTCTCCGGTCAATAACCAATAGCGGAACCTGGATGCTCATATTGGCTCCCACATATTCTACGAAGATCTTTATCGGTCAAACCGCATAACAACATACGTTGTTCCCTTTGTCATCGGTATGTTACTTGCCCGAGATTCGATCGTCGGTATCCCAATACCTAGTTCAATCTCGTTACCGGCATGTCTCTTTACTCGTTCCGTAATACATCATCCCGCAACTAACTCATTAGTTGCAATGCTTGCAAGGCTTAAGTGATGTGCATTACTGAGTGGGCCCAGAGATACCTCTCTGACAATCGGAGTGACAAATCCTAATCTTGAAATACGCCAACCCAACAAGTACCTTCGAAGACACCTGTAGAGCACCTTTATAATTACCCAGTTACGTTGTGACGTTTGGTAGCACACAAAGTGTTCCTCCGGTAAACGGGAGTTGCATAATCTCATAGTCATAGGAACATGTATAAGTCATGAAGAAAGCAATAGCAACATACTAAACGATCAAGTGCTAAGCTAACGGAATGGGTCAAGTCAATCACATCATTCTCCTAATGATGTGATCCCGTTAATCAAGTGACAACTCATGTCTATGGCTAGGAAACATAGCCATCTTTGATCAACGAGCTAGTCAAGTAGAGGCATACTAGTGACACTATGTTTGTCTATGTATTCACACATGTATTATGTTTCCGGTTAATACAATTCTAGCATGAATAATAAACATTTATCATGATATGAGGAAATAAATAATAACTTTATTATTGCCTCTAGGGCATATTTCCTTCACTATCTAGGAGATGCATAGCAACGAGAGGGGAGAGTATGTCCACGTACCCTCGTAGACCGAAAGCAGAAGCGTTAGTTTAACGCGGTTGATGTAGTCAAACGTCTTCACGATCCAACCGATCCAAGTACCGAACGTACGGCACCTCCGTGTTCAGCAGACGTCCAGATCGATGACGTCCTCGAACTCTTGATCCAGCAGAGGGTCGAGGGAGAGTTCCGTCAGCACGATGGCGTGGTGACGTTGATGGTGATGTGATCCGCGCAGGGCTTCGCCTAAGCACTACGACGCTATGACCGGAGGAGTAAACTGTGGAGGGGGGCACCGTACACGACTAAGGGAACAATTGACGTGCCTTTGGGGTGCCCCCTGCCGACATATATAAAGGAGGAGGGGGAGGCCGGCTGGCCCTAGGGGCGCGCCAAGTGGGGGGAGTCCCACTAGGACTCCTAGTCCTAGTCGGATCCCCCCTTCCTTCCAACGGAGAGGGGAAAGGGGAAAGAGGTGGAGAGGGAGAAGGAAAGTGGGGCCGCGCCCCCACCCCTTGTCCAATTCGGATTGGACTTGGGGGGCGCCACCTCCTGCGGCTGCCTCCTCCTCTCCACTAGGCCCATGAGGCCCATTAACTTTCCCGGGGGGTTTCGATAACCTCCCAGTACTCCGATAAATCCCCGAACCTATTCGGAACCATTCCGATGTCCGTATATAACCTTCCAATATATCAATCTTTACCTCTCGACCATTTCTAGACTCCTCGTCATGTCCGTGATCTCATCCGGGACTGCGAACAAACTTCAGTCACCAAAACACACAACTCATAATAGAAATCGTCATCGAACGTTAAGCGTGCGGACCCTACGGATTCGAGAACTATGTAGACATGACCGAGACACATCTCCGGTCAATAACCAATAGTGGAACCTGGATGCTCATATTGGTTGCTACATATTCTACGAACATCTTTATCGGTCAAACCGCATAACAACATACGTCATTCCCTTTGTCATCGGTATGTTACTTGCCCGAGATTCGATCGTCGGTATCATCATACCTAGTTCAATCTCGTTACCGGCAAGTCTCTTTACTCGTTCTGTAATGCATCATCCCGCAACTAACTCATTAGTCACATTGCTTGCAAGGCTTATAGTGATGTGCATTACCGAGAGGGCCCAGAGACACCTCTCCGATACACGGAGTGACAAATCCTAATCTTGATCTATGCCAACCCAACAAACACCTTCGGAGACACCTGTAGAGCATCTTTATAATCACCTAGTTACGTTGTGACATTTGATAGCACACAAGGTGTTCCTCCGGTATTCGGGAGTTGCATAATCTCATAGTCAGAGGAATATGTATAAGTCATGAAGAAAGCAATAGCAATAAAACTAAACGATCATAATGCTAAGATAATGGATGGTTCTTGTCCATCACATCATTCTCTAATGATGTGATCCCGTTCATCAAATGACAAGACAAATCTATGGTTAGGAAACTTAACCATCTTTCATTAACGAGCTAGTCAAGTAGAGGCATACTAGAGACACTCTGTTTTGTCTATGTATTCAGACATGTATTAAGTTTCCGGTGAATACAATTCTAGCATGAATAATAAACATTTATCACGATACAAGGAAATATAAATAACAACTTTATTATTGCCTCTAGGGCATATTTCCTTAAGTCTCCCACTTGCACTAGAGTCAATAATCTAGATTACATAGTAATGATTCTAACACCCATGGAGTCATGGTGTTGATCATGTTTTGCTCGTAGAAGAGGCTTAGTCAACGGGTCTGCAACATTCAGATTCGTATGTATTTTGCAAATCTCTATGTCTCCCTCCTTGACTTGATTGCGGATGGAATTGAAGCGTCTCTTGATGTATTTGGTTCTGTTGTGAAATCTGGATTCCTTCGCAAGGGCTATTGCTCCAATATTGTCACAAAATATTTTCATTGGACCCGATGCACTAGGTATTACACCTAGATCGGATATGAACTGCTTCATCCATACTCCTTCATTTGCTGCTTTTGAAGCAGCTATGTACTCCACTTCGCACGTAGATCCTGCCACGACGCTCTGCTTGGAACTGCACAAACTGACAGCTCCACCATTCAATATAAATACGTATCCGGTTTGTGACTTAGAGTCATCCGGATCAGTGTCAAAGCTTGCATCGACGTAACCATTTACGACAAGCTCTTTGTCACCTCCATAAACGAGAAACATATCCTTAGTCCTTTTCAGGTATTTCAGGATGTTCTTGACCGCTGTCAAGTGATCCACTCCTGGATTACTTTGGTACCTCCCTGCTAAACTTATAGCAAGGCACACATCAGGTCTGGTACACAACATTGCATACATGATAGAACCTATGGCTGATGCATAGGGAATGACTTTCATTTTCTCTCTATCTTCAGTAGTTGTCGGGCATTGAGTCTGACTCAACTTCACACCTTGTAACACAGGCAAGAACCCTTTCTTTAACTGATCCATTTTGAACTTGTTCAAAATTTTATCAAGGTATGTGCTTTGTGAAAGTCCAATTAAGCGTCTTGATCTATCTCTATAGATCTTGATGCCCAATATGTAAGCAGCTTCACCGAGGTCTTTCATTGAAAAATTCTTATTCAAGTATCCTTTTATGCTATCTAGAAATTTTGTATCATTTCCAATCAACAATATGTCATCTATATATAATATTAGAAATGCTACAGAGCTCCCACTCACTTTCTTGTAAATACAGGCTTCTCCAAAAGTCTATAAAATCATATGCTTTGATCACACTATCAAAGCGTATATTCCAACTCCGAGATGCTTGCACCAATCCATAAATGGATTGCTGGAGCTTGCACACTTTGTTAGCACCTTTAGGATCGACAAAACCTTCTGGTTGCACCATATACAACTCTTCTTTAAGATATCCATTAAGGAATGCAGTTTTGACATCCATTTGCCAAATTTCATAATCATAAAATGCAGCAATTGCTAACATGATTCGGATGGACTTAAGCATCGCTACGGGTGAGAAGGTCTCATCGTAGTAGACTCCTTGAACTTTTTAAAAACCTTTCGCAACAAGTCGAGCTTTGTAGACAGTAACATTACCGTCAGCGTCAGTCTTGTTCTTGAAGATCCATTTATTCTCTATGGCTTGCCGATCATCGGGCAAGTCAACCAAAGTCCACACTTTGTTCTCATACATGGATCCCATCTCAGATTTCATGGACTCAAGCCATTTGGCGGAATCTAGGCTCATCATCGCTTCCTCATAGTTCGTAGGTTCGTCATGGTCTAGTAACATGACTTCTAAAACAGGATTACCGTACCACTCTGGTGCGGAGCATACTCTGGTTGACCTCCGAGGTTCGGTAGTAACTTGATCTGAAGTTTCATGATCATCATCATTAGCTTCCTCACTAATTGGTGTAGGAATCACTGGAACTGATTTCTGTGATGAACTACTTTCCAATTCGGGAGAAGGTACAATTACCTCATCAAGTTCTACTTTCCTCCGACTCACTTCTTTCAAGAGAAACTCCTTCTCTAGAAAGGATCCATTCTTAGCAACGAAAATCTTGCCTTCGGATCTGTGATAGAAGGTGTACCCAACAGTTCACTTTGGGTATCCTATGAAGACACATTTCTTCGATTTGGGTTCGAGCTTATCAGGTTGAAGCTTTTTCACATAAGCATCGCATCCCAAACTTTAAGAAACGACAACTTAGGTTTCTTGCTAAACCACAGTTCATATGGTGTCGTCTCAACGGATTTAGATGATGCCCTATTTAATGTGAATGCAGCTGTCTCTAAAGCATAACCCCAAAACGATAGCGGTAAATCGGTAAGAGACATCATAGATCGCACCATATCTAATAAAATACGGTTACGACGTTCGGACACACCATTATGCTGTGGTGTTCCAGGTGGCGTGAGTTGTGAAACTATTCCATATTGTTTCAAATGAAGAAAAAACTCATAACTCAAATATTCACCTCCACGATCAGATCGTAGAAACTTTATTTTCTTGTTACGATGATTTTCTACTTCACTCTGAAATTCTTTGAACTTTTCAAATGTTTCAGACTTATGTTTCATCAAGTAGATATACCCATATCTGCTCAAATCATCTGTGAAGGTCAGAAAATAACGATACTCGCCGCGAGCCTCAACACTCATTGGACCGCATACATCAGTATGTATTATTTCCAACAAGTCAGTTGCTCGCTCCATTGTTCCGGAGAACGGAGTCTTAGTCATCTTGCCCATGAGGCATGGTTCACAAGCATCAAGTGATTCATAATCAAGTGATTCCAAAAGCCCATCAGCATGGAGTTTCTTCATGCGTTTAATATGACCTAAATGGCAGTGCCACAAATAAGTTGCACTATCATTAGTAACCTTGCATCTTTTGGCTTCAATATTATGAATATGTGTATCACTACAATCGAGATTCAACAAAAATAGACCACTCATCAAGGGTGCATGACCATAAAAGATATTATTCATAAAAATAAAACAATCATTATTCTCTGATTTAAATGAATAACCGTCTCGCATCAAACAAGATCCAGATATAATGTTCATGCTTAACGCTGGCACCAAATAACAATTATTCAGGTCTAAAACTAATCCCGAAGGTAGATATAGAGGTAGCGTGCCGACGGTGATCACATCGACTTTGGAACCATTTCCCACGCGCATCGTCACCTCGTCCTTAGCCAATCTTCGATTATTCCGTATCCCCTGTTTTAAGTTGCAAATATGAGAAACAAAACCAGTATCAAATACCCAGGCGCTACTACAAGCATTAGTAAGGTACAAATTAATAACATGTATATCAAATATACCTTTCACTTTGCCATCCTTCTTATCCGCCAAATACTTGGGGCAGTTCCGCTTTCAGTGACCAGTCCCTTTGCAGTAGAAGCACTCAGTCTCAGGCTTAGGTCCATACTTGGGCTTCTTCACTTGAGCAGCAACTTGCTTGCCATTATTCTTGAAGTTCCCCTTCTTCCGTTTGCCCTATTTCTTGAAACTAGTGGTCTTGTTAACCATCAACACTTGATGGTCCTTCTTGATTTCTACCTCCGCGGCCTTTAGCATTGCGAAGAGCTTGGGAATTGTCTTATCCATCCCTTGCATATTATATATAGTTCATCACGAAGCTTTTATAGCTTGGTGGCAGTGATTGAAGAACTCTGTCAATGACACTATCATCAGGAAGATTAACTCCCAGTTGAGTCAAGTGGTTATGGTACCCAGACATTCTGAGTATATGTTCACTGACAGAACTATTCTCCTCCATTTTGCAGCTATATAACTTATTGGAGACTTCATATCTCTCAATGCGGGCATTTGCTTGAAATATTAACTTCAATTCCTGGAACATCTTATATGCTCCATGACGTTCAAAACGTCTTTGATGTCCCGATTCTAAGCCGTAAAGCATGGCACACTGAACTATCGAGTAGTCATCAGCTTTGCTCTGCCAGATGTTCATAAAGTCCGGAGTTGCTCCTGCAGCGGGTCTTGCACCTAGCAGTGCTCCAGGACGTAATTCTTCTGTGCAGAAATGAGGATAACCCTCAAGTTACGGACCCAGTCTGTGTAGTTGCTACCATCATCTTTCAACTTAGCTTTCTCTAGGAACGCATTAAAATTCAAGGGAACGGTAGCACGGGCCATTGATCTACAACAACGTAGACATGCAAAAACTATCAGGTACTAAGTTCATGATAAATTAAAGTTCAATTAATCATATTACATAAGAACTCCTACTTAGATAGACATCCCTCTAGTCATCTAAATGATCACGTGATCCAAATCAACTAAACCATGTCCGATCATCACGTGAGATGGAGTAGTTTTCAATGGTGAACATCACTATGTTGATCATATCTACTATATGATTCACGTTCGACCTTTCGGTCTCAGTGTTCCGAGGCCATATCTGCATATGCTAGGCTCGTCAAGTTTAACCCGAGTATTCTGCACGTGCAAAACTGGCTTGCACCCGTTGTATGTGAATGTAGAGCTTATCACACCCGATCATCACGTGGTGTCTCGGCACGACGAACTGTAGCAACGGTGCATAATCAGGGAGAACACTTATACCTTGAAATTTAGTGAGGGATCATCTTATAATGCTACCAACGTACTAAGCAAAATAAGATGCATAAAAGATAACCATCACATGCAATCAAAATATGTGACATGATATGGCCATCATCATCTTGTGCCTTTGATCTCCATCTCCAAAGCTCCGTCATGATCTCCATAGTCAACGACTTGACACCTTGATCTCCATCGTAGCATCGTTGTCGTCTCGCCAACTATTGCTTCTACGACTATCGCTACAGCTTAGTGATAAAGTAAAGCAATTACATGGCGTTTGCATTTCATACAATAAAGCGACAACCATAAGGCTCCTGTCAGTTGCCGATAACTTCTACAAAACATGACCATCTCATACAACAATTTATATCTCATCACGTCTTGACCATATCACATCACAACATGCCCTGCAAAACAAGTTAGACGTCCTCTACTTTGTTGTTGCAAGTTTTAAGTGGCTGCTACGGGCTTCTAGCAAGAACCGTTCCTACCTACGCATCAAAACCACAACGATTTTTCATCAAGTGCACTATTTTAACCTTCAACAAGGACCGGCCGTAGTCACACTCGATTCAACTAAAGTTGGAGAAACAGACACCCGCCAGCCGCGAAGCATGTCGGTAGAACCAGTCTCATGAACGCGGTCATGTAATGTCGGTCCGGGCCGCTTCATCCAACAATACCGCCGAATCAAAGTAAGACGTTGGTGGTAAGCACTATGACTATTATCGCCCACAACTCATTGTGTTCTACTCGTGATATAACATCTACGCATAGACATGGCTCGGATGCCACTGTTGGGGAACGCAGTATTTCAAAAAAAATCCTACGATCACGCAAGATCTATCTAGGAGATTCATAGCAACGAGATAGGAGAGTGTGTCCGTGTACCCTCATAGACCGAAAGCGGAAGCGTTTAGTAACGCGGTTGATGTAGTTGAACGTCTTCATGATCCAACTGATCCAAGTACCGAACGTACGGCACCTTCGTGTTCAGCACACGTTCAGCACAGTGACGTCCCTCGAGCTCTTGATCCAGTAGATGTTCGAGGGAGAGTTCCGTCAGCACGACGGCGTGGCGACGATGATGATGAAGTTACCAGCGCAGGGCTTTGCCTAAGCACTATGACGATATGACCGAGGTGTTAAACTGTGGAGGGGGGCACCGCACACGGCTAAGAGATTGTCTGTTGTGCTTTGGGGTGCCCCCTACCTACATATATAAAGGAGGGGGGAGGAGGAGGCCGCCAATGGGGAGGCGCGCCAAGGGGGGTGAGTCCTACTAGCCAAACCTAGTAGGATTCACCCCCCTTTCCTTCCAGCGGAGAGGGGGAAAGGGGAAAGGAGGGAGAGGGAGAGGGAGAAGGAAAGAGGGGGGCCGCGCCCCCTCCCCTTGTCCAATTCGGATTGGGGCAAGGGGGCGCGCCCCACGTCCTGTGGCCTGCCTCCTCTCCTCCACTATGGCCCATTAGGCCCAATAACTTTCCCGGGGGGGGGGGGGTCCGATAGCCTCCCGGTACTCCGAAAAATCCCCGAACCTTATCGAAACCATTCCGATGTCTGTATATAACCTTCCAATATATCAATCTTTACCTCTCGACCATTTCGAGACTCCTCGTCATGTCCGTGATCTCATCCGGGACTACGAACAAACTTCGGTCACCAAAACACACAACTCATAATACAAATCGTCATCGAACGTTAAGCGGGCGGACCCTACGGGTTCGAGAACTATGTAGACATGGCCGAGACACATCTCTAGTCAATAACCAATAGCGGAACCTAGATTCTCATATTGGCTCCTACATATTCTACGAAGATCTTTATCGGTCAAACCGCATAACAACATATGTCATTCCCTTTGTCATCGGTATGTTACTTGCCCGAGATTCGGTCGTCGGTATCATCATACCTAGTTCAATCTCGTTACCGGCAAGTCTCTTTACTCGTTCTGTAATGCATCATCCCGCAACTAACTCATTAGTCACATTGCTTGCAAGGCTTATAGTGATGTGCATTACCGAGGGGGCCCAGAGATACCTCTCCGATACACGGAGTGACAAATCCTAATCTTGATCTATGCCAACCCAACAAACACCTTCAGAGACACCTGTAGAGTATCTTTATAATCACCTAGTTATGTTGTGACGTTTGATAGCACACAAGGTGTTCCTCCGGTATTCGGGAGTTGCATAATCTCATAGTCAGAGGAATATGTATAAGTCATGAAGAAAGCAATAGCAATAAAACTAAATGATCATAATGCTAAGCTAACGGATGGGTCTTGTCCATCACATCATTCTCTAATGATGTGATCCCGTTCATCAAATGACAACACATGTCTATGGCCAGGAAACTTAACCATCTTTGATTAACGACCTAGTCAAGTAGAGGCATACTAGGGACACTCTGTTTTGTCTATGTATTCACATATGTACTAAGTTTCCAGTTAATACAATTCTATCATGAATAATAAACATTTACCATGATATAAGGAAATTTAAATAACAACTTGATTATTGCCTCTAGGGCATATTTCCTTCAGGAGCATTGGATGTAGGGCTTTCTTCACTGGGTGCTTGCTCGGTGATCGTATCAAGTTCAAGAACACCATGGAAGTGTGCTTCAACTTCAGTAGCATCGTAGACATGCACACGGAGGTTGACGTTGTGGTCAAGAAGGCGACGCGAAGGAGTTGAAGACGCTGATTCCTGACCCAGTGAAGGACGCTATGCCTGTCAACATCCTGCACTTGGCCATGAATCAGGCCGACTCCGGCGATGCTGGATAGAGGGCAAGGTGGCCAAGTACATAGAGTACAGGGCTCCTCAAGACCATTGTGTTGCAGCTTTCTAGAATAGAACGTTGGTGGCACCGGAGGTCATCGCTCTGGAGTAGGAGGAGGAAGAAGAAGCGGTGGAGGTGGTGGTTAGGGCGCCGAGCGAGGCCACCGTACTTTGTCGATCGATCTAGACGACGAGACGGTGGTCCAGCCGGAGGACAAGAACAAGGCCAAGGGTCCCCGCCGCTCCAAGCGCTTCGAGGGTCGCTGGGGCTAGGGTTTGAAGCTATTTGTGTAAGATTAACCCCGATCCCCATTCTCCTTGTGCTCAATACGGATCGGAACCCTAAAATCCATCGCTACTTAGTACTCATGAAGAAATTTTATCAATCCTATGTCCCTTTGGCTATTTACCCCGATTCCCCATTCCCCTAGAACGCTGATGGATTACGCGGATTGAATCTAAACGCGGATCGAATGTGAAATAGTAAGTGAGGAGGTGAAAATAGGGCTTACCGCCATTGCCGAGGTGATGTTGTTGATGTTGATGATGTCGGTGATGGAGGCCGTTGGTCGCTTTGCTGTTCTCCGATCCGCTGATCACCACTGCCACGGTGTGTGTCAGAGCGGTGAGGGTAATTATTGTCGGTGCTTCAGGAAACAACACGACTTCTTGAACGTGGCCCCTCGCGTGTAGCCGCCGCCGCTCACGTGCACCCCGTGGGACTAGTTGTGAAAAAACTGTCTATTTGGACGTTCCTAGCTAACCTGGATGGAAGGTGCTCTAACCTGGCTGGAAGGTGCTTTAAATGTCGTGCGTACAACCCAAACAGTGATCATAGACAACCAAACAGCTTACTTTCATCCTACGCGAGCCTGATTGACCTCTGTCTCTGTGCGGCTACCAAACACGCTCCTACCGAGCTAGAGCAAGCACACGCAGATCGATCGGGCGAGAGAATCCTGATAGAGCAAGGCGCATCGGAGCGCGGGCAGACAAGCACGGACCCTGGCCTCGTGCGACGTCTTCCTCAACCTCAACCCGATGCGATGCCTCTCCTCCTTCCTCTTTTCTATTTGCACTTGGGATCCATCCGTTCATGGCCCCGGCATTGCAGTGCCCACTTGACATTTGTGTACTCTTGCACTTGTTAAAGAACCAAAAAAATGGCTCCTCTGCAATTCAGTTGCTCCTGTACCTGTAGTGTATGTATCTACTTCTGCTGGCACTAGATTCGCAGGACTGGTTTTTAATGTCACAGTGTCAGTGCTCGGGGAGGATATATCAGCGTCAGCGTCATCTCCCGAACGACATCAGCATGGGATTCCTGTCATTTGCATAATTGCATGGTTGCTGGACAACGGCATAAGGCCAATTCCACCGCGCGATCCCAAACGGACGTTCGATTTGATCGGATTTTGTCCCTTTGAGGTGCCGATGGGTTCGCCCATGTCCGCGTTTGTCCGATGGGTCGTGGGTGCGCCCAACACGCGGCCGCACCCCAAAACCTGTCCGGGGTGCACGTGAATAAAAAAATATAAAAACTTACATGAAATGATTAAAAAAGTAAATAAACGCAGTTAAAAAAACATAAAACATATATATAAGGGTTACGGTCACAAAACGGTCCAGTTTTTCAGTCCACTTAAACGGCCCAGTTTCATAATTAACTTAAAACAAAAAAAAAAGCCTCCCGCGCGCTCCCGCCGCGCCCGTCGATGCCGTGGCCGTGACCGTCTTCACTGGCCGCCGGTGTCGTCGTCGTCGCTGACGAGGTCGACGTAGTCCGGCGACGTACACAAGTGGGCCGGCGGTCCGTGATGGATGGGGGCGGCGGGCTGGAAGGTGGCCGGTGCCTGCACCACCTCCTCCCGAGGTGGGGCACCAGTTCACGGCCCCCAGGGCGGCCGCCATCTGCTCAGCGGAGCACGACCAGCTCCACCCCTGGCCCACCAGGTCAGGGTGGAACGCGGCCACCGGCGGCTCCTCCACCACCTCCTCCTTTGGCACCATCTCCAACTCGGGGATGGCGACGTCGCCGGCCGCGGAGAGGGCCGTCATCTCCTCAAGGCCCTCCCATTGGCGCTCGTCGTGCGTGTGCATGGAGTCCTCCAGCACACGCGCCATGAGCCGGGCCTCCTCGTCCGCCGTCATGCGAGGATGTTGGGGTGGCGATGGAGATGGCGACGGCGACGGCGTGGGCGTCAGGCCGCGCACCCGCGTACGCCCGCGCGCCTGGGGAGCCGCTCGGTGCTCACGTGGCCGCCGCGGCCCCCTCGACGTGCCGGCGAAGAACGACGCCTGCCGCACGTCGTGTTCATCGCGGAGCCAAGTGTCCCACAATGGCGAGTCGGGGGCGTACCTCTCGTCGTAGTAGTGGTCGTCCGGGAGGAGGCGGCGGCGGCGCTGGATCTCCTGGCGGCGCGCACGGCCGTTCTGCGGGACGGGCCGGATCGGCACGCGGTCGGCCGACAGGTGCCAGTTATTGGGGAAGTGGACGTCGCTCCAGGGTAGCGGCGTCCTCGTCTCCCAATAACGGCGGCAGACGGCCGCCTCGATGTAGTGCCGGTCGCGCTCGCCGGCGGCCGTGGGCGCGATGGAGAACGCGGGCGGCGCGGAGGCCCGACGTGGTGGCGATGGCGACGCGGGCTCTTCCTTCTTCACCGAGCCGCGGTGGCGTCCCGACTAGGAACCAGCCTCGCGGTCGTGCTTACCTTTGCGGCCGTAGTTCCATAGCCCCATGGCTGCGGGCGGCCGGCCGGCGAGTTCTTGGCTAGGGTTTGGGAGTGGGGCTGTCGGGTTCGAGGAGGCCGCGGGGTGGCGTGGGGCAGTGTGGACAACGACCGGTCCACGGTTCCCATTTAAGAAGGACCGCGACCCCTCGCCTGGGCGGATGACAGGCGGGGCCGCCCGCGCGTGCACATTGATGTGGGCGGGTGGGAGGTAGGTGGCCGCCTGTCACGCGACCCCGACGCGGACGAGGCGCGCGTCCGTTTGGTGTCTGCCGCGACCTAAACCCGGCGCAAGTTTGCGCTCGAAATGGGTCGGCCTGGTCACAAAACGGACCAGATGGGTCCGAGCCGTCGCGCGCTGGGCCGCCTCGTTTGTCTGTTTTACCCCAAACGGACGGGGCCGGACAGGATAGGATCGCGCGGTGGAGTTGGCCTAAGCCCCACAATAATTGGCTGGTGTAGATAAAGTATAATTGCAATGCTTAGTCACATATATTTAACCAAACTGAACTGGGCTGGTGGATATGAAACCGTGGTCATCTGCAAGGTCTAAGAGCATCTACAGCCGTAACCCCAAAATCCAGGCCCTTGAACGCCCGCGGACATGCCCGGGTGCGTTCGTGGGCACTGACAGAACACTCATCAAATCTTGTTGTCCATGTTCGTGTATCTTATATCCGGTATTCTATATTACTAAAGCATTCAACGTAAAACTGAACAACGTAGATCATCAAACATACATAGAATCGGACATAGAAGTGGACATTTCAATCACCAAAAAGATCACCAACGGATCTCCAAAAGATCGTTAAAGTTCAAATAATTCACATAAATAATAGACAAGTTTAAACTAGATTACTATAAAAACTTGAATAAAAGACGGAGACGGCGGAGTTTCACCACTTCCTCGCCGCCCCTTTGCCCTTTCGAACGCTGTAGGCGTTGGCGGCTGGTGGAGGATCGCCCGAGTGGTCGGACGAGGAGTCGTAGTCGTCGGATGAGGAGGACCTATCGAAGAGGATGATGAGCCCTTTCAACCATCAGACGACCCTGTCCTATTGCCACTTGAGCTTCGCGAGCCGAGCCGCTGCCTCCGCCGCCTCGCGCTCGGACTGCTCAATGGCAATCCAAATCACATTGGCGTTCTTCCCGCGGAGCAGCCGCGCGTCCGTCTTCGCAATTTCCATCTAACTATTTGAGACAAATTTGAGACGCCCAGCTATGGATGCTTTAAGCTTGAAGGCTTCAGGAAAAGATTTATGAATTCCATCGTGATCTTGGTCGTCTGGTCCATCTGGCGCTAAAGAAGCAAAAGAGTTCATGAGCAAGTCTTTACGTCCATTCAATGGGTCTTATCATCAGAGCAGTGGGTTCTTGCGAGCGATCGTACATTAAATTGCCTGTGGATATCGCTCATTGTTTCTTCGGTTTGATGTACTTTGTATATTTGATGAATACAAACAGATTGTTTTTCTTAAAATGCGTAAATAGCCGTAATAAGATATTTATTTTTTATTTGTCAATACCATTTCAATTGCATAAAAAGGAGGGATGTTCTCTTGCTAGTATTCTACACAAGCGGATAATATAGAATAATAAATGCATTGATCATTACAAGAAATTCTATTAAAATATTATATGAATTTCCAGTTTATTCCACTCTCATTTGAGAGTGCAAATACAAGAAGGTATTTTGTGCTTGGAAAAGTCCGAGAAAACAGATTTTGAATTCATCCTAGTTCGTTGGCGTTAAGACCTACTCCCCTTCATCCTAGTTCGTTGGCGTTAAGACCTACTCCCTCTGTTCATGAATAAGTGTACTTCTAGCTTTTTATCCTAAGTTAAAGTTTTAAAATTTTGACCAATTTTATAGAAAAGAGAAATAACATAATATGACATCAAATTGATATATTATGAAAGTATATTTTAAAACGGATTTAGTAATACTAATGTAGTGCCATAATTGATGCTACCCTTTTCTATAAAGTTGATTAAAATTTTAATACTTTGACTTAAGATAAAAGTTAGAAGTACACGTATTCGTAGACGAAGGGAGTAGTTCATACATCCCCGAGTGAGCAAAAGAAGGGCTTTTTTTTATTCAATGATTTTGAAAAGAAATGAGTAAGAATAACACTAGAATGAGTGAAATAGAGAATTAGGAAATACAGTACATACCGGTTTGCTATGGCGCGACGAGCTCTTTGGTCACGAGCGCACGCACGGATCAAGGAGGCAAGCTTGAGTCAGCTCCACGATGAAGCGTCGCGCAAGAAGCAGATGCCCGGTCGCGCCATAGTGAATTCAAAACACATAGGTCGTATTTGGTTGCAGTTTGTAATAGTAGTTGTATTACATGTCCATCTCCAGCCAGCCTGGTTGATAAAATGCAGCCTCATATGCAGTAGATGTAACCTGTTTGGTTGCCTGCATCGCATGGAGAGGCATTAACCCCCTGCTGTTTGGTTGATGTTTTTGTGCTTAGGGTGTGAGCAGATGCAAACTTCAGCTGTTTGGTTGTAAACAACGTTTGTGTTCTGCTCACCCCATTCCAATGTGGTGGCCTTACCACCACATGATCAGCACAACAGCAACAGCAGAACATCAAGATCAAACAAAGCAAGCAATGTAATGACAGCAAACTTAACACAGCAAGCAAGGAAAAGACAACAAACTATTTAATTACATAGCATAAGTCTAGATTAAAAGCAGGGGCATCCTCCTTCCCTGCTTCATGCCAGGGTGCTGCTCCTGGCCAAAATATGAACAAGTTCCAGCACAAGTCTCGCCACACACCATAAAAATTCTTCACTAACACCTTGCTTAAGTTAACTACATAGCCTGCTCGATGTTACCAACGCAATTGTGCCTGGTGCAACGAAACCTGCACATCACCGAGGAGTCGTGGTTGTAGATCTGAACCTTCAGTCCGAGTCCGAAGATGCGCACAACGACGAGGTCACCGGGGACGATCCGGTGGCGGCGGCAGAAGTAGTTCCAGCCCCGGCCAAGCACCATGTGCCCCTCGAAGTTCTGCACCTGCACCCAGAACACGCACCGCTTGTTCGCCGACAGCCTAACGACGCGCGGGAGCCGCTTGATGACCAGCCAGGTGTTCATCACCTCCACGAACTTGGGAGGCACGACGAGCATGGCGAGGTCCTCGTTGTCCTTGATCTGCTGGTAGAAGCGCATCGGCTCCCTGGCCCCCTCCTCGTGGCCCTGCCTCGAAGATCGTCCCCTTGAACGAGGCACGCTCATGAAGACGATCCTGCCCGGCAGGTCCACCTTCCCGAGCCACCTGTTCGTGAGGATGAAATCCTCGGCGCGCTCAGCTCCGGTCACCACCTGAGCTCCTCCTCTCGGCACATCCCAGTAGTCAGTATCTTGTCAGGTAAGATGACAAGTATTAGTGCACAAACTTTTTGCAAAATGGCACTAATCAGGGACATTTGCCCAAAAGCAAATGACACTGATCAGTCCACAAACTCTTTGAGGAAATGCTACTTATCAATGGCACTTGCTGTTGGGCAAGTCCACTGATCAGTGGCACTGATCAGTGGACTTGCCCAACAGCAAGTGCCATTGATAAGTGGCATTTTGCCCAACAGCAAGTGTCATTGATAAGTGGCATTTGCCTAAGGGCAGGGCAAATGCCACTTATCAATGACACTTGCTGTTGGACAAATGCCACTGATCAGTTGACTTGCTGTTGGGCAAGTCCACTGATCAGTGCCATCTTCTTTAATGCAACTGGCACTCAACACTGCACTATCCTAAACATGGTAACATCTAAAAATAGCAACACCAAGTGCCAATAGCACCCATGTGCAGCCATGCAGATTTGGCACCATCCTAAAATGCTCCTACTACATGCACGTATAACATTCAACACAAACCTTAGCTAGAACATGTATGTTAGCAACATGAAACATGAACATGATCCTATCTAGAACATGAACATGCCATCAGTCAACATGATTCTAGCATTCATCACTCAATATGAACATGCCATCAGTATAACATTCATCACTCAATATGAACATGATTCTAGCATGAACACACCTACTAGCATGAACACAAATCATAGGACACACAAGCAGTAGCACAAGAAAAATTATCCTAGCACACACACTGTACAAAATAAGAACAGATCGGTCTGATTGGATTCGATTGGGATCGCATCCAATCGGATCTGCTGTAATCCTATCTAATCCTATCAAATCCACTAACTACTACAACATGCCTAAGAAATAAACATCTAATCTACATCTAGGAGCAAGGATTGAGGGGTTTGACTCACCGGAGCACGCGCAGCCGCGGCGAACCGAGGCCGGGGTGAAAACCCCGGCGGGAAGGAGAGAGGGGGCGGACCAGAGGAGGAGCCGGCCCCGGCGACGGTCTGCGGCCTCGGCCGCTTGCTCAACGCCACGCCGGAGGTCGAGAAGGACGGCCCGCCGACCGGAGAAAACCCTTGGACGGGGGTCAAGAAAACCCCCGTGGCCAATGGGGTCCCAAGAAGGTGTGGCTCCGTCGACGGCCGGCGCCGAGCCCAGGACCACGAGGTCCGGAATCGGCGGCGGAGCAGGAGCGGCCGGCACCGCATTGTCCGGCGCTCGTGGTGGCCGGCAGCAGATGGGGGACGGCGCGCGCAGCGCCGACGCCAGGTCGCTGCCCGAGTTCTGAAACCCGGCCAGCCAGCGCTCCTGGATGCCGGCGATGCGCTGGTCGACGGGGGTCAGAGGGCGGCGCAGCGGTGGGCGTGGCGGAGCCATTGGAGGAAAGGAGAGGGAGGGGCGGTGAGGGAAAGAGAGAGAGCGGTGGGAACATTGCGTCTGGGCGGTGACAGTAGAGTGGGGGGAGAGTAATGAGACGTCGCCTCCGTCTCCCGCGCTGCCCGAGGCGTGCAACTGCCTCGCACGCGTGGCCACGCGCGGCCAGGCTCGCGAGAAACTGCCAATTCGGCAGTTTCCGCCGGGCCAGGCTGCGGGCTGCTTTAAGGTCCGTGTGGGCCTCAAACCGCATGCAGCCCAGGCAACTAAACAGGCCGCGCACATTCCGCGTGGGCCTGGTTGGGCTGCATGCGGGCAATCAAACACGCCCATAAATTTAGTTATTTTGGCTATTTGATCCACAAGAACAGACAAAATATGTAATAAATCTGAATGAGCATGGCTGGGTTAACGTTAGACCATATTAAATGTGTAATTAAGCTTTTATTATACCACTAATGATCAAATATATTTTTTCCTCAAACTTGATTTGATCCTTACAATCCACCGTATGGATGAAATACCATATTCATATGAATATCTATTTCTGAGACTAGACTCATCTACACCTGGTAAAAAAAATTCAATTTTTTTCATAGTAGATAATTTGATGCGTAAGATGATTTTTAAATTTTAAATCATTTAAACATACGAGCAGCGTTCAGCAAAAAGGACAAATTAGAACCCACCCGTTTTGTTGGTTCGTCTGCTCAGCGTGGCAGCCCGGTACGTGTGCCACAGATACGCGCACACACCGGATCAAACTTTGCACGGCAGTAGTACAACTACAACGTACACATCACATGATGGAGCACGGCAGCGGCATGGTCCAAAGCGCACGCAACAGTGTCCCCGTCACAGGTGAGGTGACTCCCCCTTTTCTTCTCTTGATCTGATCTGACGCGGGCCCTGCAACAATCGCTACAGCGGCAGCAGACCCCATCCATCCATGGTTCGGACCGCATCTCAAAGCCCAAAGCAGGTGCCCAGTCGGGGGATTCCGAGGCAAAGAAGAAAAGCAAACCAAAGCAAAATTGACAAATTTGACCTATGGACGAAATTAAATCACAGAATGAATTGCCTGTGAAACTATTTCACGCGGCTGACTTTTTGTGTGACGCCCGACACGAAGGCGCCATACTACACTGTGCAACGCCTCACAGATAGGCGCTACACGCCTGACCAGCGTCGTACCCGTGTGATCCGAAAATTACTAAGTCAGTGTGCAACGCCTGAGAGCTAGGCGTCACACTATACAGTGTAGCGCCTAGCTTATAGGCGTTGCACTAGTGATTGCTTTATTTTGTAGTGCAACCACTAGTGCAGCGCCTGGGAGCTAGGCGCCACACTATACAGTGCAGCGCGTAGCTCTTAGGCTCTGCAAAATGACTTAGCAATTTTTAGGCAGTCTGGGGTGCAACGCTGGCCAGGCATGTAGCGCCTATCTGTGAGGCGTTGCACAGTGTAGTGTGACGCCTTCGTGTCGGGCGTCACACAAAAAGGTCAGCCACGTGAAATAGTTTCACGGGCAGTTCATTCTGTGATTTGATTTCGTCCACAGGTCAAATTTGTCAAATTTGCCGCAAACCAAAGGCAAGAGGATCACACCGTCCCACATCCCAATTAAAGGAGACCCTAATCCCATGGTAGGAGTGTTGTACTGCAAGATCAAAAGGAACGAAATCACTCTCACAACTGAGTGGTGCCCGTGGACCGTCCGGTCTAACTTGAAGAGATCTGTGGAAGAAGATACGAAAGAACTAAAGGAAAAGGGTCAGCAAAAGCAGAGAGGGACGAGCAGAACGCGTGCTTCACTTGCTTAGCTGGCACACCCCAATACCCCATACGGTTGTTCATATGTACTGTACTCCTTTTCTACTTAATAACCAGATTAACTTTGTAGATCCCCAAACGATTCAATACAATGTTGTACTAAGTTGCTCAACCCAAACAGTGCCTTTCAACTGTTGCTACAATGTTTGCATATCGCTTTCTTTCATGTATATGTATAATACACCAATCCGCCTCTCTCAAGAGAAATATGTGAAGTGGTTTGTTAAGATCAAACCTTTTCCGAACGGTATGATTGGGTATAGTGGCGATGCCGGCACCAAAATGATGCTGGTTCATGCCAGAGTGGATTTCTAGAGCCCAGGTGCGTTGGAGGACCTTATTTTTAGAAGTTCAAAAAATCACATTCAAAGTTTCAAACAAAATCCGAAAAGAACTCTACATGATCATATGGATGTATATTACATATGTGTAAAGTTTGGTGATGAAATAATTTAACATGTGAGATATGCAAAAAAATGACAAAATGATGATTTCTAAATAGAGATTAATACATGCACTGTTCATGTTTCCAAAATCATGATTTTGTCATATTTGTATAACTCTCATGGGTATTTATTTCAGCATAAAAATTTGCACATGTGTAATATACATTCATATAAACATGTTGATTTTTTCAGGATCTTTTAAAACCTCAAAATAGCATTTTGGCAATATTCAAAATATAAGGCACACTAGGGCTCGTCCTCGAAAGTGACCTTTTGGGGTTCAAGCACACTACACTATCTTAACTGTCCTTTTTTCTAGGTATGAATGTGCATAAAGATAAGGGTGTAATCAGAAACATCTAGGGTCAGCTAACCCACAACTTAAATGTAGAATCACCCGTGAATAGTATTACCTCCGTCCTGGTTTATTGGTCTCTATTGTAATTCGTGTCAAATTTTGACCAAATATTTAACTAACAAAATATTAATGCATGTCAACAAAAATTATATCGTTGGATTCGTATTTGAACATAGATTCCAATGATATAAATTTTTATGACATGCATGAACATTTTGTTAGTTAAATGTATGGTCAAAATTAGACACAAAAAACAATGAGGACCAATAAACCAGGACGGAAATAGTACTATATTTGCAGTACATTGAACACGAACCTCAAAATCAAACACGATATTTACTAAATCATTAAATCATCGGGTAATTTGGATAACAGGTTTCGGGTTTGACTTTGATTCTTGAGCTATTCCTTATTCGGTTTTCTGTTTGACCCCAAAGTGGATTGTTACTATTTTATTTGTCTCTCTCCTCATTAATTACTTGTCACATCATCTTTTTTTGTTTATGTGGCATGTATGTTACTACCTATGTTACTCTCATAGATAGCATGCTGCTCCACGACGAAGTTGGGGTTCGCCGCGGCCACGGCCGGCACGGCTCGCTCGCACGCACGCCGTGGATCTTCTCCTCCGCCATCCGATGCTGCTCCACGAGGAACAGGTAGAACAGGTTGTACCGCTGTTCCTCCTACTCCTACTGGAACGCCGACAAAGGCGCCATCACATGCTGCTACTCCGTCATGGTGGCATTGTAGTGCGTCCGCGCCATGGTGAAGCTGGCGTGCACAGGAAGCGCAGGAGCCGGTGCGGTGTTGTCGGAGCCTGTCTCCATCGTGGTGTCGTCCTCATCGTTGGAGACCCCGAGCGAGCTGGCCGGCAAGCTGGCCTCCATCCGCCTGGAACGGCGGCTCTGGCAGGTGATAACCCACAAGTATAGGGGGTCGTGACAGTCTTCGAGGGTAGTATTTCTGTTGGGGAACGTAGTATTTCAAAAATTTACTACGATCATGCAAGATCTATCTAGGAGAATCATAGCAACGAGCGGGGAGAGTGTGTCCACGTACCCTCGTAGACCGGAAGCGGAGGTGTTTAGTAACGCGGTTGATGTAGTCGAACGTCTTCGCGATCCAACCGATCAAGTACCTAATGCACGACACCTCCGCGATCTGCACACGTTCAGCTCGGTGACGTCCCTCGAACTCTAGATCCAGCTGAGGTCGAGGGAGAGTTTCGTCAGCACGACGGCGTGGTGACGGTGAGGATGAAGTTACCGACGCAGGGCTTCGCCTAAGCACTACGACAATATGACTGAGGTGGAATACCGTGGAGGGGGCACCGCACACAGCTAGAGATCAACTTGTGTGTCTATGGGGTACCCTCCTCCCCCGTATATAAAGGAGGGGAGGAGGAGGAGGGCCGGCCACAAGGGGCGCGCCCAAGGGGGGGATTCCTACTCCTAGTAGGAGTAGGTTTCCCCCTTTCCTAGTCCAAGTAGGAGAAGAAGGAAGGAGAGGAAGAAGAGAAGGAAAGGGGGGGACCGGCCCCCTAGCCCTAGTACTATTCGGTTTGGGCTAGGGGGGGCGCCACACCTTGGCCTGCCTCCTCTCTTCCACCACTAGGCCCATGAGGCCCAATAACTTCCCGGTGGGGTTCCGGTAACCCCCGGTACTCCGAAACTTATCAGAAACGACCCGAACCATCCCGGTGTCCGAATGTAGCCTTCCAATATATGAATCTTTATGTCTCGACAATTTCAAGACTCCTCGTCATGTCCGTGATCTCATCCGGGACTTTGAACAACCTTCGGTACATCAAATCACATAAACTCATAATGTGAATCGTCATCGAACGTTAAGCGTGCAGACCCTATGGGTTCGAGAACTATGTAGACATGACCGAGACACATCTCCGGTCAATAACCAATAGCGGAACATGGATGCTCATATTGGCTCCCACATATTCTATGAAGATCTTTATCGGTCAAACCGCACAACAACATACGTTGTTCCCTTTGTCATCGGTATGTTACTTGCCCGAGATTCGATCGTTGGTATCATCATACAGCTACCTCTTGAGCATGCGTTGGTTTTCCCTTGAAGAGGAAAGGGTGATGCAACAAAGTAGCGTAAGTATTTCCCTCAGTTTTTGAGAACCAAGGTATCAATCTAGTAGGAGTCTACACGCAAATCGCCTAGTACTTGCACAAACAATCAAGAACCTTGCAACCAACGCGATAAAGGGGTTGTCAATCCCTTCACGGCCACTTGCAAAAGTGAGATCAGATAAAAGATAATAAGATAAATATTTTTGGTATTTTTGTTGTATAGATTGAAGAGTAAAGATTGCAAAATAAATAGTAAACTAGAAATATAGATTGGAAACTTATATGATGTAAAGTAGACCCCGGGGCCATAGGTTTCACGAGTGGCTTCTCTCAAGATAGCATATATTACGGTGGGTGAACAAATTACTCCCGAGCAATTGATAGAAAAGCGCATAGTTATGAGAATATCTAGGCATGATCATGAACATAGGCATCACGACCGTGTCAAGTAGACCGAAACGATTCTGCATCTACTACTATTACTCCACACATCGACCGCTATCCAGCACGCATCTAGAGTATTAAGTTCATAAGAACAAAGTAACGCATTAGGCAAGATGACATGATGTAGAGGGATAAACTCAAGCAATATGATATAAACCCCATCTTTTTATCCTCGATGGCTACATACAATACGTGTCAGTTCCGTTTCTGTCACTGGGATCGAGCAACGCAAGATTGAACCCAAAGCTAAGCACTTCTCCCATTTGCAAGAAAGATCAATCTAGTAGGCCAAACTAAACCGATAATTCGAAGAGACTTGCAAAGATATCAAATCATGCATATAAGAATTCAGAGAAGAATCAAATATTGTTCATAGATAATCTTGATCATAAACCCACAATTCATCGGATCTCGGCAAACACACCGCAAAAAGTATTACATCGAATAGATCTCCAAGAACATCGAGGAGAACTTTGTATTGAGAACCAAAAAGAGAGAAGAAGCCATCTAGCTAATAACCATGGACCCGAAGGTCTGTGGTAAACTACTCACACATCATCGGAGAGGCTATGGTGTTGACGTAGAAGCCCTCCGTGATCGAATCCCCCTCCGGTAGATCGCCGGAAAAGGCCCCAAGATGGGATCTCACGGGTACAGAAGGTTGCGGCAGTGGAAAAGTGGTTTCGTGCCCCCCGGGATGTTTTCAGGGTATAAGAGTATATATAGGCGAAAGAAGTAGGTCGGTGGAGCTACGAGGGGCCCATGAGGGTGGGGGGCGCGCCCTCCTGCCTCGTGGCCGCCTCGTTGCGTCTCTGACTTCCACTCCAAGTCTCCTGGATTGCGTTTGTTCCAAGAAAGATCCTCGCGAAGGTTTCGTTCCATTTGGATTCCGTTTGATATTCCTTTTGTGCAAAACACTGAAATAGGCAAAAAAACAACAATTTGCACTGGGCCTTCGGTTAATAGGTTAGTCCCAAAAATAATATAAAAGAGTATATTAAATCCCATTAAACATCCAAAATAGATAATATAATAGCATGGAACAATAAAAAAATATAGATACGTTGGAGACGTATCAAGCATCCCCAAGCTTAATTCCTGCTCATCCTCGAGTAGGTAAATGATAAAAATAGAATTTTTGATGTGGAATGCTACCTAACATAATTTTCAATGTAATTCTCTTTATTGTGGCATGAATGTTTAGATCCAAAAGATTCTAGACAAAAGTTTAATATTGACATAAAAATAATAATACTTCAAGCATGCTAACCAAGCAATTATGTCTTATCAAAATAATATAGCCAAAGAAAGCTTATCCCTACAAAATCATATAGTTTGTCCATGCTTCATTTTCATCAAACAAAATGCTCCCATCGTGCACAACCCCGATGACAAGCCAAGCAATTGTTTCATACTTTGCCTTTTCAAACTCTTTCAACTTTCACGCAATATATGAGCCCGAGCCATGGACATAGCACTATGGGTGGAATAGAATATGATGATGGAGGTTGTGTGAGAAGACAAAAAAGGAGAAATTCTCACATTGACGCGGCTAATCAACGGGCTATCGAGATTCCCATCAATTGATGTCAATGCAAGGAGTAGGGATTGCCATGCAACGGATGCACTAGAGCTATAAATATATGAAAGCTCAACAAAAGAAACTAAGTGGGTGTGCATCCAACTTGCTTGCTCACGAAGACCTAGGGCATTTTGAGGAAGCCCATCATTAGAATATACAAGACAAGTTCTATAATGAAAAATTCCCACTAGTATATGAAAGTGACAAAATAAGAGACTCTCTATCATGAAGATCATGGTGCTACTTTGAAGCACAAGTGTGGAAAAAGGATAGTAACATTGCCCCTTCTCTCTTTTTCTCTCATTTTTTATTTGGGCCTTCTCCTTTTTTTTGGCCTCTTTTTTTCGTCCGGAGTCTCAACCCGACTTGTGGGGGAATCATAGTCTCCATCATCCTTTCCTCACATGGTACAATGCTCTAATAATGAAAATCATCACACTTTTATTTACTTACAACTCAAGAATTACAACTCGATACTTAGAACAAAATATGACTCTATGTGAATGCCTCCGGCGGCGTACCAGGATGTGCAATGAATCAAGAGTGACATGTATGAAAGAATTATGAAGGTGGCTTTTCCACAAATACGATGTCAACTACATGATCATGCAAAGCAATATGACAATGATGGAGCGTGTCATAATAAACAGAACGGTGGAAAGTTGCATGGCAATATATCTCGGAATGGCTATGGAAATGCCATAATAGGTAGGTATGGTGGCTGTTTTGAGGAAGATATAAGGAGGCTTATGTGTGATAGAGCGTATCATATCACAGGGTTTGGATGCACCGGCAAAGTTTGCACCAACTCTCGAGGTGAGAAAGGGCAATGCACGGTACCGAAGAGGCTAGCAACGATGGAAGGGTGAGATTGCGTATAATCCATGGACTCAACATTAGTCATAAAGAACTCACATACTTATTGCAAAAATCTACAACTCATCAAAACCAAGCACTACGCGCATGCTCCTAGGGGGATAGATTGGTAGGAAAAGACCATCGCTCATCCCCGACCGCCACTCATAAGGAAAGCAATCAAAGAACACCTCATGCTTCAAATTTGTCACACAACGTTTACCATACGTGCATGCTACGAGACTTGCAAACCTCAACACAAGTATTTCTCAATTCCACAATTACTCAACTAGCACGACTCTAACATAACCATCTTTATATCTCAAAACAACTATCAAGTATCAAACTTCTCATAATATTTAATGCACTCTATATGAAAGTTTTTATTATACCCATCTTGAATGCCTATCATATTAGGACTAATTTTATAGCCAAAGCAAATTACCATGCTGTTCTAAAAGACTCTCAAAATAATATAAGTGAAGCATTAGAGATCAATAATTTCTATAAAATAAAACCACCACCGTGCTCTAAAAAGGTATAAGTGAAGCACTAGAGCAAAATTATCTAGCTCAAAAGATATAAGTGAAGCACATAGAGTATTCTAATAAATTCTGATTCATATGTGTCTCTCCAAAAGGTGTGTACAGCAAGGATGATTGTGGTAAACTAAAAAGCAAAGACTCAAATCATACAAGACGCTCCAAGCAAAACATATATCATGTGGTGAATAAAAATATAGCCTCAAGTAAAGTTACCCATAGACGAAGACGAAAGAGGGGATGCCTTCCGGGGCATCCCCAAACTTAGGCTTTTGGTTGTCCTTGAATTTTACCTTGGGGTGACTTGGGCATCCCCAAGCTTAGTCTCTTGCCACTCCTCATTCCAAAATCCATCAAATCTTTACCCAAAAACTTGAAAACTTCACAACACAAAACTTAAACAGAAAATCTCATGAGGTCCGTTAGTGTAAGAAAACAAACCACCACTTTAAGGTACTGTAATGAACTCATTCTTTATTTATATTGGTGTTAAACCTACTGTATTCCAACTTCTCTATGGTTCATACCCCCCGATACTAGCCATAGATTCATCAAAATAAGCAAACAACACACGAAAAATAGAATCTGTCAAATACATAACAATCTGTAGTAATCTGTATCAAACGTATACTTCTGGAACCCCAAAAATTCTGAAATAAATTGGTGGACGTGAGTAATTTATTTACTGATCATCTTCAAGAAGAATCAACCTAAAAGCACTCTCCAGTAAAAAATTGCAGCTAATCTCGTGAGCGCTAAAGTTTCTGTTTTTTACAGCAATATCACAAAGACTTCACCCAAGTCTTCCCAAAGGTTCTACTTGGCACAAACACTAATTAAAACATAAAACCACATCTAAACAGAGGCTAGATGAATTATTTATTACTAAACGGGAACAAAAAGCAAGGAACAAAAATAAAATTTGGTTGCCTCCCAACAAGCGCTATCGTTAACGCCCTTAGCTAGGCATTGATAATTTCGATGATGCTCACATGAAAGACAAGAATTGAAGCACAAAGAGAGCATCATATAGCATATGAAAAACACATCTAAGTCTAACATACTTCCTATGCATAGGCATATTATAGGCAAATAAATTATCAAGGCAAGCAAAGACTAGCATATGCAAGAAAGAAGTGAGAAACAATAACAATCTCAACATAACGAGAGGTAATTTAGTAACATGAAAATTTCTACAGCCATATTTTCCTCTCTCATAACAATTACATGTGGGATCATATTCAAATTCAACAATATAGCTCTCACATAAAATTTTCTCCACATGATCCACATGCATGCAAAGTTGACACTCTTCCAAAATAGTGGGAATATCATTAACTAAAGTCATGACCTCTCCAAACCCACTTTTATCAAAAACTTCATAAGATTGAACATTATCCAAATATGTGGGATCTAAAGTTGACACTCTTACAAACCCACTTTCAGTATTATTGCAACATTATTATCAATATCATATTCATCATGGGGCTTAAATAAATTTTAAAGATCATAAGAAGCACTATCACCCCAATCATGATCATTAACAAGTAGAGGACATAGCAAAACTAGCATCCCCAAGCTTAGGGTTGTGCATATTATTAGCACAATTTACATCATCATTGCAATCATGCTCTTTATTCAAAGATCTATCGTGAATCGCTTCATAAAGTACTTCATCACAATTTTTAGATTCACAAATTTCAAGCAAAACCTCATAAAGATAATCTAGTGCACTCAAACTCACTAGCAATAGGTTAATCATAATTGGATCTCTTAAAGAGATTAGCGAGTGGATGAGGATCCATAAATTTTAGCAAGCAAAGATGCAAGCAAAAAGAAGGTACATGGTAACACAAGATCGAACGAAAGAAGGGCGAAAGAAAAGGGCAAATCTTGTGAAGTGGGGGAGAGGAAAACGAGAGGCAAATGGCAAATAATGTAATGTGAGGGATAAGAGTTTGTGATGGGTACTTGGTATGTCTTGACTTGAGCGTAGATCTCCCCGACAACGGCGCCAGAAATCCTTCTTGGTACCTCTTGAGCATGCGTTGGTTTTCCCTTGAAGAGGAAAGGGTGATGCAGCAAAGTAGCATAAGTATTTCCCTCAGTTTTTGAGAACCAAGGTATCAATCCAGTAGGAGACTACACGCAAATCGCCTAGTACCTGCACAAACAATCAAGAACCTTGCAACCAACGCGATAAAGGGGTTGTCAATCCCTTCACGGCCACTTGCAAAAGTGAGATTCGATAAAAGATAATAAGATAAATATTTTTGGTATTTTTGTTGTATAGATTGAAGAGTAAAGATTGCAAAATAAATAGTAAACTAGAAATATAGATTGGAAACTTATATGATGTAAAGTAGACCCGGGGGCCATAGGTTTCACTAGTGGCTTCTCTCAAGATAGCATATATTACGGTGGGTGAACAAATTACTGCCGAGCAATTGATAGAAAAGCGCATAGTTATGAGACTATCTAGGCATGATCATGAACATAGGCATCACGTCCGTGTCAAGTAGACCGGAACGATTCTGCATCTACTACTATTACTCCACACATCGACCGCTATCCAGCATGCATCTAGAGTATTAAGTTCATAAGAACAGAGTAACGCATTAGGCAAGATGACATGATGTAGAGGGGTAAACTCAAGCAATATGATATAAACCCCATCTTTTTATCCTCGATGGCAACAATACAATACGTGTCAGTTCCCTTTCTGTCACTGGGATCGAGCACCGCAAGATTGAACCCAAAGCTAAGCACTTCTCCCATTGCAAGAAGGATCAATCTAGTAGGCCAAACTAAACCAATAATTCGAAGAGACTTGCGAAGATATCAAATCATGCATATAAGAATTCAGAGAAGAATCAAATATTGTTCATAGATAATCTTGATCATAAACCCACAATTCATCGGATCTCGGCAAACACACCGCAAAAAGTATTACATCGAATAGATCTCCAAGAACATCGAGGAGAACTTTGTATTGAGAACCAAAAAGAGAGAAGAAGCCATCTAGCTAATAACTATGGACCTGAAGGTCTGTGGTAAACTACTCACACATCATCGGAGAGGCTATGGTGTTGATGTAGAAGCCCTCCATGATCGAATCCCCCTCCGGCAGATTGCTGGAAAAGGTCCCAAGATGGGATCTCACGTGTACAAAAGGTTGCGGCGGTGGAAAAGCGGTTTCGTGGCCCCCCGGATGTTTTCAGGGTATAAGAGTATATATAAGCGAAAGAAGTAGGTCGGTGGAGCTACGAGGGGCCCACAACAGTGGGGGGGGCGCCCTCCTGCCTCGTGGCCGCTGAGGGAGTCCTGGACTAAGGGGTCCTCAGGCGTCAGCCTGTTGGACATGGGCCAGACTAATGGGCTGTGAAGATACAAGACCGAAGACTCTCTCCCGTGTCCGGATAGGACTCTCCTTGGCGTGGAAGGCAAGCTTGGCGGCCAAATATGAAGATTCCTTTCTCTGTAACCGACTTTGTACAACCCTAGTTCCCTCCGGTGTCTATATAAACCGGAGGGCTTAGTCCAAAAACGGATACAGTCATACAGGCTAGACTTCTAGGGTTTTAGCCATTACAATCTCATGGTAGATCAACTCTTGTAATACTCATATTCATCAAGATCAATCAAGCAGGAAGTAGGGTGTTACCTCCATAGAGAGGGCCCGAACCTGGGTAAACATTGTGTCCCCCGTCTCCTGTTACCATCAACCTTAGACGCACAGTTCGGGACCCCCTACCGGAGATCCGCCGGTTTTGACACCGACATTGGTGCTTTCATTGAGAGTCCCACTGTGCCGTCCCCAAAAGGTTTTGATGGCTCCTTCGATCATCAACAACGATGCCTTCCAAAGGGAAACCTTCCTCCCCGGACAAATCTTCGTGTTCGGCGGCTTCGCACTGCGGGCCAACTCGCTTGGCCATCTGGAGCAAATCGACAGCTACGCCCCTGGCCATTAGGTTAGATTTGGGAGCTTGAACAATGTCGCGGACATCCGCGGAGACTTGATCTTCGACGGATTCGAGACCACGGCAGCCGCTCCCTACCCCTATGATGAACATGACTTAAATCTGTCATCGGACCATACTCAGGAAATTGCACCTGTAACCGCTCCGGCCTTAGATCCAGAGCAGGCCGCGCCATCCGAGGATGGGAAGCTCAACCCTGCCACGGAAGCCGCAGACTCCGCGGCGTTGGAGCCGAACGCAGACCTAACCTCAGGTAAAATCTGTGTCTCCGGAACCTCGGACTCGTTTACGGTGATAGGTTCCGAACCATGTGCGTCCGCTTATGTCGAGCTGGATCGGTCATCGATTGCCGAATTCACCGCAGCGGACATCTTCCGGCAATCGCCTCTAGGCGACGTGCTGAACTCATTAAAAAATTTGTCCTTAGCGGGGGACTCACAGCCGAACTATGTCCGGTTCGAACTGGAGGCTGATGATGGGGAATTTCGCTTCCCACCCGCCACCCACTACATAGCCACTGTCGAGGACTTAACCGACATGCTCGATTACGACTCCGAAGACATCGACGGTATGGACAACGATGCAGATGATGAGCATGGCCAAAACCCGCAGTTTACCGGACGCTGGACGACCACTTCTTCGTACGACGTATACATGGTGGATACACCCAAAGAGAATAACGGCGAGGACAAGAAAAATTCAGTTGAGGATGAGCCTCCTAAGACACAACCAAAGCGCCGGCGTCAGCGGCGCCGCTCCAAATCCTGCCGCAACAAGGACAGCAACACCGGCACAGGAGACGATCACACTCCGGACGGTGCCAAAGACATAGAAGATCCCGACGAACAAACGGCCGAACAGGACGATCGGGAGGATGGGCACGTTAGCCCTGATGAACAGGCCATACACGAAGACTCGGAGGATAGTAACTATCTTCCGCTCTCCGAGGATGAGGAGAGCCTCGGCAATGAGGATTTCATCGTGCCTGAGGAACCTCTCGAACAAGAGCGCTTTAAACGCCGGTTAATAGCCACTGCAAGGAGCCTGAAAAAGAAGCAGCAGCAGCTCCAAGCTGACCAAGATCTGCTCAATGATAGATGGACCAAAGTCCTAGCTGCCGAGGAATACGGCCTTAGTGGCCCAGCCAAAAATTATCCGAAGCGCAAATTGCTACCTCAGTTCGGTGATGAGGCGCCGGAGCCCATACCATCATCACACAATACGGCTAATCGACCACAACGCGGTCACAACAGAGTGCAACTCAAGCCGAACACCAGCCCGCCGCACCTCACCATAAAGGCAGAGATAAAACAGCTCAGGGTTATACATATGACCTCCGGTAGGGCCTGGATAGCAGAGCAAGACATACTAGATCGATCTACGGATCACGAGGACGTGCCCCCACTCGGACGCGACAAGCCTAGTCACGCCCGGGCCGAAAACCGCAGACGGACCCCATTGGAGCTACGTCGCAGTGTGGCCCAATATAGAGGCGCCGCACATCCTCTTTGCTTCACAGACGAATTAATGGAGCACGAATTTCCAGATGGGTTTAAACCCATGAATATCGAATCATACGACGGAACAACTGATCCCGCGATATGGATCGAGGATTTCCTCCTCCATATCCACATGGCCCGCGGAGATGACCTTCATGCCATCAAATACCTGCCGTTAAAACTCAAAGGACTAGCTCGGTACTGGTTAAACAGTCTGCCAGAAAACTCTATTGGCAGCTAGGAAGACTTGGAAGACGCCTTTTGCGACAACTTCCAAGGTACATATGTTTGGCCACCAGACGCCGATGACTTAAGTCACATTGTCCTGCAGCCCGGAGAGTCAGCCAGGAAGCTCTGGACTAGGTTCTTAGTTAAAAAGAACCAAATCGTCGACTGTCCGGATGCGGAAGCCCTAGCGGCCTTCAAACACAGTGTCCAGGACGAGTGGCTCGCCCGTCACCTCGGTCAAGAAAAACCAAAATCCATGTCAGCCCTTACCGCTCTGATGACCTGCTTTTGTGCGGGAGAAGACAACTGGCTCGCTCGTAGAAGCAACAACGCCAGCGATCCGGGCACTTCAGAAGTCCGAGACGGCAACGGCAAGCCACGACGCAACAAACACAAACGTCGCAATGATAACAAAAGAATGCGCGACACAGCGGTCAACGTCGAATTCAGCGGTCCCAAACTCGGTCAACGGCAAAAGCCATTCAAGGCAAAGAGAGACGGACCATCCAATTTAGACAAGATATTGGATCGGCCCTGCCAGATTCATGGCCACCCCGATAAGCCAGCTAATCATACCAACAGAATCTGTTGGGTCTTCAAGCAGGCCGGCAAGCTCAACGCCGAACACAAGGGGAGGAGGCCGCCCGGTGATAGCGATGACGAAGAGACTCACCAACCAAATACCGGAGGTCAGAAGCAATTTCCCCCCGAAATAAAAATAGTGAACATGGTATACGTGACACACAATGCTACAAGGGAGCATGAGAAGCACTCCCTCCGGACTAGAGATCATACTACGGCGACCTCAGTCGAAGTACAAAGCGGTCTTATTAAACCGCATACCTTGTCAGCCCTTAAGCCACCGGTCTCCATTCAACATGATCGACCAATTCTGGAGCAGAACTAGCAGTTCGGCTTTCGCCGCCCACCTCATATACCTGCGAAATCTGTACCGCGCATACATAACTATGCACTTAAAATACCCTGGGCATCGGCGGAAGCACAATACGGACGAGCCTGCAAGCACTCACATAACCTTTGTTTCTTTTCTAATTACTCTTTCCCTTTCATTATCCTTTACCACATGTGACGCAAAGGCTAATCATCTCATGGACTCTATCAGAGTTCGGATTCGTACACTCACCTAAGGGCTATTTCCGTCAAGGAGTCCCCTCACCGAGGACAGGCGGCGCAGACGTGCGACAGGAGGTCCAAAATAACTTTTTGTAGACCACACTGTTTATTTCGAGCCTGTAATGTGCATTTTTCCTCCGCCTTCGACCCCGGGCATGTCAAATAGCAGGGGTTGCGGCTTTGTTATCTATAAAATAAATATTGGCATATCACTCAGGTCCCAGTAATCATAATCCGCATCCAGTATTCGCTTTTTTCAAAAAAACTGAATTTGGCTCCTGTGGTTGTTCCACACATATACCTCGGCATAACTTGCCAGGGGCTCGGTATGGGAACAAATGAGTTGCCGAAAAGTCCGAACAACTTTATAGCGTACTTCGGCGTCGCAAGTTTGGCCTTATATGCATCAGCTCCGAATCATGTCTTGGGTCAATAGTTGGGTTGCCCGACTCCTGTGCTTGCTACCTTACGTTCCGCTCTATCGGCTAGGGTAGTAAAGGGAGAACTACTGCGATTGTGCTTCCAATTCATCTGGTCAAGCACCTCAGTAGAGAAAGCCGAAAACTGACTGTTATGATGCGGCGAGAGCTGGTCAACCACTCGATGACTTATCGGAATCTTTCGCGATTCCTTTCGTAATATACGAAGGACCTTTTTCTTCAGGTCATATATGTAACGCACCATATCGGAATAAGCCGTGTACATACCAGAGGCTATATCGTAGTTCCCCCATAAAACTCCTATGGCTAAGTGAAAGTTTAACGCCCTATAGTCCGATTGCCTAGTTCACCGCATTGACACCTCCTTAATGGACCAAGACGTTGGGTTAAGAGTGATCAAATGCTTTTCCGAACACCCCCGTACTTTATGCGAGGGGGCTGAAGCCGATGACTGGAAAACTTTCAGAACAATACAAAAACGGTCGCACAAGAGGAACAAAAGTTTTAGGCGAAACTACAAAAAATAGCCTTATTATACATATTGTCTTTTACAAATTTCCATACATTTCACTCGAATATCATGTTTTTCGAGCATTGACCCTCTATCAAGCGGGCACCCTCCAGGACATCCTCGAAATAATGCTCTGGTGCGTGATGGTCCTTGCCCTTGGGTGGACCCTTCGCGGCAACATCTGTGGCCTTCATCTTCGCCCAGTATGTCTTGACACGGGCAAAGGCCATCCGTGCACCTTTCAATGCACGCCGACCGCTTAACGACGTCGATACGCGGCACCGCATCAGCAAGTCGCCGCACAAAACCAAAATAACTATCCGGAGCTGGCTCGTTCGGCCACAGCCCGGTCACGGCGTCCTTCATGGCAGAACCGGATAGTCTATGGAGCTCGGCCCATTGGGTCATCTGTTCTTCAGCAACAGTGGGCGTTTTGACGCACCGAACTGCGACCAGAAAAGCTTCTCCGTTGCATACCCTTCTTGCGCTTGGTAAAACTGCGCCGCATTGGAAGCACTCTTCGGCAGGTCCAATAACGCTTCTGGAGAACTCCACACCTGATTAAGTGGAGCATAATTCAGATCGTCGAACTTAGTTTGCAATAAAAAGGGCTTACCAGCCGCGATCTCCCCAGCTTGTCGGATCTCCTCCTGGGCCGCTCTAGATTCGGACCGTGCTTCTTTCGCCTCTCGTAAGGCCTTGTCAAGATCAGCCGTCTTGGCTTTATTATCCTTCTTGAGGATTTCACAGCGGCTAGCGGCATCCTTTAGCTCACGCGTCATCGTGGATATTTTCTCCTCGCATTGGTGCCGAGCAGCCTGTTCGGCCTTTAACTCGGCAGATGCCTTCTCGGCAGCCGCATTATTAATCCGGGCCTGCTCTTTGGCCTGGGCCAGCTCAGCCCGAAGGATCTCGACCGCGGCGGCACCATCTGCAGTCATGCATATTTCAACATGCAATTCTTAGCGTCATGATCAAATACAAGCACGTGCATGTAATTACTACCCCCAAGACATACCTTGCACCTCATCAATCCGCATGTTGATAAGCGCAAGGTCATCATCCGCTACATCAAGCTTCCGCTGTAGCTCTGCAACCTCCGTAGTCCGGGCAGTCGCCAGGGGGGTAACAGCCTGTGTTCCAATTAATCATTATTTCCTGGGCTAATCTTATTGATCCTCTGATCGCCCCCCTTGGGAAGCCAATCCGAGTCTCAGGGGCTACTACCTATACACAAGCGCAATTCGTGAATAAAACACATTCAAATATTTTTTCAGTACAAACCTCGAAGCCTCTTAACAAGCTCGTGCAGGCTTCATTCAGTCCGCTTTTCGCCGACAGAACCTTTTCAACCACCATACCCATCAAGGTACGATGTTCCTTCGAGATGGACGCCTGTCGCAGCATGCTCGTCAATATATTCGGCGCGTATGGACCTCCGGAAGCTGCTGTAGAAGTACAGCCTCCCTTCAAAGGGATCCGTGTATCTGTCCCTAGAGTCGTCTCCGGCTGTAAACCGGACAGTCCGGGACCTTTATTGTTGGCCCCCAGATCCTGGGCTACCGAAGTATCACCTTCGGGTAGTGTCTTCATCACCCCTTGCACCACTTGATCAGGAGAGACCCTCTGTGATGACACCTCAAAGTCGTCCGCCTTATTGGGTGAGGAGACCGGAGGAGGTGTCTCGCTTTCCATCATCTCCGGAAGAAGATCTCCCGAGGAAGAGGATTGGTGAAGAAGACTATTTGTCGAGATGCAAAAACATATATTCTAGATGTTACCTTGGTAACAGGAAAGGAATGGGATATGTTTAAAAACACCCTTGTTCACTCACGATTCGGCTAGAGGCTTGTCCTCATCGTGGGACTGTGTGAAGACGCCATCCTTCAAGCCCGAGCCGCCCGACTAGGGCACCTTGCCTCCCTTAGGAGCCTTTCCCTCCTAGTCTTCGGAGGCAGCCCTTTTCTTACCATGGGGCGGAGAGGCGTTGACTCCTCCTTCACTTTTGTCCTCGGATGATGGAATTCTGATTCCCACTGACACAATGTTTGATATACCTTCGGGAAAGAGGCTGCCTTTGGTCATCCCGCTTTCCTCCTTGTCCTCCTCCACAGGCATCTGATATGGTGCCGGGGCCAGCATCCTTGTTAGGACGGGATTCGCTGAGTCTTCGGGGAGGGGGGCCGAACACCTAATTCGCTCCGCTTTCTTTACCCAGCCCTGGAAGAAGATAGTTTGCTCAGTAAATGTATCACGTCATGCTTAACTATAAAGTGTTCGGGAGTTGAGCGCTTACCGAGGTATCCGGATGGTTGCAGTCGAGGCCGATGTCCTCGGTGGTGTCCGGCCACTGTTTTCGTTTCCCGAAAAACAACTTCCACATCCCTTTGTGCGTAGTGCCGAAGAAGTGTTGGAGGGTTCGTGGTCCTTCCAGATTAAACTCCCACATACGAAGAGGCCTACGCTGGCATGGCAGGGCTCGGCGGACTAACATTACTTGAATCACGTTGACAAGATCGATGTCCCTCTCAAGGAGGGTTCAGATGCGGCTCTGTAGAGTCTGCACTTCATCAACTGATCCCCAGTCCAGCCCCTTATTAATCCATGATGCAAGCTGTAAAGGAGGGCCCGAACAGAACACAGGTATAGCTGCCCACTTGGTGCCGCGGGGTTCTATGACATAAAACCACTCCCGCAGCCATTGGTTGGAAGTTTCGGTGAAAGAACCTTTTGGCCAAAGAGCATTGGTAAGCTTGCTCACTACAGCGCCGCCGCACTCCGCTTGTTTCCCGTCAACCACCTCCGGCCTCACACTAAAGGTCTTGAGCCATAAGCCGAAGTGTGGGGGAATTCGGAGGAAGGCCTCACACGTGATTATGAATGCCGAGACGTGGAGGAAAGAATCTGGGGCTAGGTCGTGAAAATCAAGTCCGTAATAAAACATGAGCCCCCGGACGAAGGGGTGAAGAGCGAACCCTAACCCTCAGAGGAAGTGAGAGATGAATATGACCCTCTCGCCGGATCTGGGAGTCGGAATAACCTGCCCTTGAGCAGGAAGCCTGTGGGGGATCTCCGCGGTCAGGTATCTGGCTGCCCGAAGCTTCGCAATGTCCTCCTCTGTAACAGAGGAAGCCTCCCATTTGCCCTGCGGGCTGGGTCCGGACATGACTGGGATGCTTGAAGCAATGGAGTCGAACCTTGGGTGCTAGAACTCGAGGTTGGGGAGGCTGAGGAGAGGTTTGGCGTAAATAAAGATGGCCCTTGGCTCCTTTATAAAGGCAACGGGTATCGAACGCCTCCTCCTAAGCCTGAAAACCTGCCTATTCCTAAGGAATCATTCCAATGGAAAGGTTGGGTTACCCACGCTCGTATTAATAAGAATCCAGCAATAAGGGGACACGATCTCTGCTTCGACAAGGCGTGCCAATAAAAACCTCGCCTTGAAATATAGAACGGCAGGACAGGAAACGGTTCGAAATAATGACCAGGCAAGCATGATGTCACGTTATGAAAGGTTGTCGGCAGATTGGACTCATGAAATATCATATTCTCTACGGTTGTGGTATGTGTTGCAGATCCGGACACGTTCGTCCGAAGACTATCTTGGAGTATTCGGAAAGGGGAACACGCCTTGCAATGCCGAAGATAATCTGCGCGCCGGACACCTCGTCATTGAAGCCTGGTTTAGGGGCTACTAAGGGAGTCCTGGACTAAGGGGTCCTCGGGCGTCCGGCTGCTACCTCTTGAGTACTGCGTTGGTTTTCCCTTGAAGAGGAAAGGGTGATGCAGTAAAGTAGCGTAAGTATTTCCCTCAGTTTCTGAGAACCAAGGTATCAATCCATTAGGAGGCCACGCACAAGTCCCTTGCACCTACACAAACAAATAAAATCCTCGCAACCAACGCAATAAAGGGGCTGCCAATCCCTTCACGGTCACTTACGAAAGTGAGATCTGATAGATATGATAAGATAATATTTTTGGTATTTTTATGATAAAGATGCAAAGTAAAGAAAGCAAAATAAACGGCAAAAGAAATAGCTTGTTGACGGGAGATTAATATGATAGAAAATAGACCCGGGGGCCATAGGTTTCACTAGTGGCTTCTCTCGAGAGCATAAGTATTACGGTGGGTGAACAAATTACTGTTGAGCAATTGACAGAATTGAGCATAGTTATGAGAATATCTAGGTATGATCATGTATATAGGCATCACGTCCGAGACAAGTAGACCGACTCCTGCCTGCATCTACTACTATTACTCCACACATCGACCGCTATCCAGCATGCATAGAGTATTAAGCTCAAAAGAACAAAGTAACGCTTTAAGTAAGATGACATGATGTAGAGGGATAAACTCATGCAATATGATATAAACCCCATCTTGTTATCCTCGATGGCAACAATACAATACGTGCCTTGCTGCCCCTACTGTCACTGGGAAAGGACACCGCAAGATTGAACCCAAAGCTAAGCACTTCTCCCATTGCAAGAAAGATCAATCTAGTAGGCCAAACCAAACTGATAATTCGAAGAGACTTGCAAAGATAACCAATCATACATAAAAGAATTCAGAGAAGATTCAAATATTGTTCATAGATAAACTTGATCATAAACCCACAATTCATCGGTCTCAACAAACACACCGCAAAAGAAGATTACATCGAATAGATCTCCACGAGAGAGGGGGAGAACATTGTATTGAGATCCAAAAAGAGAGAAGAAGCCATCTAGCTAATAACTATGGACCCGAAGGTCTGAGGTAAACTACTCACACATCATCGGAGAGGCTATGGTGTTGATGTAGAAGCCCTCCGTGATCGATGCCCCCTCCGGCGGATCTCCGAAAAAGGCCCCAAGATGGGATCTCACGGGTATAGAAGGTTGCGGCGGTGGAATTAGGTTTTTGGCTCCGTATCTGGTAGTTTGGGGGTACGTAGGTATATATAGGAGGAAGAAGTACGTCGGTGGAGCAACGTGGGGCCCACGAGGGTGGAGGGCGCGCCGGGGGGGGGGGTAGGCGCGCCCCCTACCTCGTGCCTTCCTGGTTGCTTTCTTGACGTAGGGTCCAAGTCCTCTGGATCACGTTCGTTCCAAAAATCACGTTCCTGAAGGTTTCATTCCGTTTGGACTCCGTTTGATATTCTTTTTGTGCGAAACTCTGAAATAGGCAAAAACAGCAATTCTGGGCTGGGCCTCCGGTTAATAGGTTAGTCCCAAAAATAATATAAAAGTGTATAATAAAGCCCAATAATGTCCAAAACAGAATATAATATAGCATGGTACAATAAAAAATTAAAGATACATTGGAGACGTATCAAGCATCCCCAAGCTTAATTCCTGCTCGTCCTCGAGTAGGTAAATGATAAAAACAGAATTTTTGATGTGGAATGCTACTTAGCATAATTTCAATGTAATTCTTCTTATTGTGGCACGAATGTTCAGATTTAATATGATTCAAGATAAAAGTTTAATGTTGACATAAAAACAATAATACTTCAAGCATGCTAACCAAGCAATTATGTCTTATCAAAATAACATAGCCAAAGCAAGTTATCCCTACAAAATCATATAGTCTGGCTATGCTCCATCTTCCCCACACAAAATATTCATATCATGTACAACCCCGGTTTTAGCCAAGCAATTGGTTCATACTTTTTAACGCGCTTCAGCCTTTTCAACTCTTACGCAATACATGAGCGCAAGCCATGGATATAGCACTATGGTGGAATAAGGTATAATGGTAGGGGTTATCTGGGAAGACAAAAAAGGAGAAAGTCTCACATCAACGAGGCTAATCAACGGGCTATGGAGATGCCCATCAATTGATGTCAATGCAAGGAGTAGGGATTGCCATGCAACGGATGCACTAGAGCTATAAGTGTATGAAAGCTCAAACAAAAGAAACTAAGTGGGTGTGCATCCAACTTGCTTGCTCACGAAGACCTCGGGCATTTGAGGAAGCCCATCATTGGAATATACAAGCCAAGTTCTATAATGAAATTTCCCACTAGTATATGAAAGTGACAAAATGAGAGACTCTCTATCATGAAGATCACGGTGCTACTTTGAAGCACAACTGTGGTAAAAGGATAGTAACATTGTCCCTTCTCTCTTTTTCTCTCATTTTTTTATTTGGGCCTTTTCTCTTTTTTATGGCCTCTTTTTTTTAGTCCGGAGTCTCATCCCGACTTGTGGGGGAATCATAGTCTTGATCATCCTTTCCTCACTTGGGACAATGCTCTAATAATGATGATCATCACACTTTTATTTACTTACAACTCATGAATTACAACTAAATACTTAGAACAAAATATGACTCTATGTGGATGCCTCCGGCGGTGTACCGGGATATGTAATGAATCAAGAGCGACATGTATGAAAGAATTATGAATGGTGGCTTTGCCACAAATACAATGTCAAGTACATGATCATGCAAGGCAATATGACAATGATGGAGCGTGTCATGATAAACGAAACGATGGAAAGTTGCATGGCAATATATCTCGGAATGGCTGTGGAAATGCCATAATAGGTTGGTATGGTGGCTGTTTTGAGGAAGATATAAGGAGGTTTATGTGTGATGGAGCGTGTCATATCACGGGGTTTGGATGCACCGGCGAAGTTTGCACCAACTCTCAAGGTGAGAAAGGGCAATGCATGGTACCGAAGAGGCTAGAAAATTGCGGAAAGGTAAGTGTGCGTATAATCCATGGACTCACATTAGTCATAAAGAACTCATATACTTATTGCAAAAATTTATTAGCCCTCGAAGCAAAGTACTACTACGCATGCTCCTAGGGGAAGGGTTGGTAGGAGTTAACCATCGCGCGATCCCGACCGCCACACAAAGGATGACAATTAATAAATACCTCATGCTCCGACTTCGTTACATAACGGTCACCATACGTGCATGCTACGGGAATCACAAACTCCAACACAAGTATTTTTCAATTCCACAATTACTCAACTAGCACAACTATGATATTACCACCTTTATATCTCAAAACAATTATCAAGCATCAAATTTCTCATGAAATTATAATTAAAGCAAATTGCCATGCTGATTTAAGACTCTCAAAATAATATAAGTGAAGCATGAGAGATCAATAGTTTCTATAAAACAAATCCACCGCCGTGCTCTAAAAGATATAAGTGAAGTACTAGAGCAAAACTACATAGCTCAAAAAATATAAGTGAAGCACATAGAGTATTCTAATAATTTCCGAATCATGTGTGTCTCTCTCAAAAGGTGTGTACAGCAAGGATGATTGTGGTAAATTAAAAAACAAAGACTCAAATAATACAAGACGCTCCAAGCAAAACACATATCATGTGGTGAATAAAAATATAGCTCCAAGTAAAGTTACCGATGGAAGTAGACGAAAGAGGGGATGCCTTCCGGGGCATCCCCAAACTTTGGCTTTTAGGTGTCCTAGATTATCTTGGGGTGCCATCGGCATCCCCAAGCTTAGGCTCTTGCCACTCCTTGTTCCATAATCCATCAAATCTTTCACCCAAAACTTGAAAACTTCACAACACAAAACTTAACAGAAAATCTCGTGAGCTCCGTTAGCGAAATAAAACAAAACACCACTTCAAGGTACTGTAATGAACTATTTCTTTATTTATATTGGTGTTAAACCTACTGTATTCCAACTTCTCTATGGTTATAAACTATTTACTAGCCATAGATTCATCAAAATAAGCAAACAACACACGAAAAACAGAATCTGTCAAAAACAGAACAGTCTGTAGTAATCTGTAACTAACGCAAACTTCTGGAACTCCAAAAATTCAGCCAAAATAGGACGACCTATAAAATTTGTTTATTGATCAGCATCAATTGGAATCAATATTTTATCGCGTTCTGGTGATTTTTAACAATTATTTTCGTGAACAGAAAGTTTCTGGAATTTTCAGCAAGATCAAATAACTATCATCCAAGAAGATCCTATAGGTTAAACTTGGCACAAACACTAATTAAAATATAAAAACACATCTAACCAGAGGCTAGATCAAATATTTATTCCTAAACAGAAGCAAAAAGCAAACACTAAAAAATAAAATTAGGTTGCCTCCCAACAAGCGCTATCGTTTAACGCCCCTAGCTAGGCATAATAGTAAGGATAGATCTAGGTATTGCCATCTTTAGTTGGCAATTCTTTAATGAGACATCTATCACCCTTAGGAGTTTCTTTGTTTTTATTAATTATCAAACTTCTAGGCACAAAATCAAAAAATTCATTTGTAGCAAATGGTTCCTTAATGATAGCAAAAAGATTGGGATGAATACTTATAGATTTGAGATCCGCAGTTTCCTTGCTAGAGGATTCACCTTTATTTTTAGGAACATACATAAGCTTGGCAATTTTAGTTGGAGGACTTGGAGTATTCTTTACGGAAGAAAAAGCGGTTCCCAAGTTGGTAATGATACCCTCAAGTTTATCGATTCTAGTGGAATCCTGATTTATTCTTTCATTAACTATGGGTTCCTTCTCCTTAATATTTTTCAAAGTGACTCCTACTTTAGATCCATATTGGGTAATTTGGTTGTGGATCTTTTTATCCAAATTTTCAATTAACTCTACGGTAGCAACTTTATTTTCAATAATTTCAAGTCTTTGCATTACATGCTCCAAAGTTAACATAGTTCCATTAACCAAAAGAGGGGGTGAGCCAAATAAATCTATCATTGCATTATAAGAATCAAAAGTATGGCTACCCAAGAAATCCCCTCCGGTAATGGTATCAAGGATATATCTGTACCAAAGAGTAGCACCTACATAAAAATTGCGGAGAAGAGCGGAAGTAGATTGCTTCCTGGTAGATCTATTTTGAGCATCGCAAATTCTATACCAAGCGTCTTTTAGATTTTCTCCTTCCCTTTGCTTAAAATTAAGAACTTCATTTTCGGGAGACAACGAAGAAGATAGGGGACTAGCCATAACAACAAAGCAAGCGAAAAAAGGCGAACGGAAAAGAGAGGGCGAATAAAACGGCAAGGGTGAAGTGGGGGAGAGGAAAACGATAAGCAAATGGCAAATAATGTAATGCGGGAGATAAGGGTTTGTGATGGGTACTTGGTATGTTGACTTTTGCGTAGACTCCCCGGCAACGGCGCCAGAAATCCTTCTTGCTACCTCTTGAGCACTGCGTTGGTTTTCCCTTGAAGAGGAAAGGGTGATGCAATAAAGCAGCGTAAGTATTTCCCTTAGTTTTTTAGAACCAAGGTATCAATCCAGTAGGAGGCCACGCACAAGTCCCTTGCACCTACACAAACAAATAAAATCCTCACAACCAACGCAATAAAGGGGTTGTCAATCCCTTCACAGTCACTTACGAAAGTGAGATCTGATAGATATGATAAGATAATATTTTTGGTATTTTTATGATAAAGATGCAAAGTAAAGAAAGCAAAATAAACGGCAAAAGAAATAGCTTGTTGACGGGAGATTAATATGATAGAAAATAGACCCGGGGGCCATAGGTTTCACTAGTGGCTTCTCTCGAGAGCATAAGTATTACAGTGGGTGAACAAATTACTGTTGAGCAATTGACAGAATTGAGTATACTTATGAGAATATCTAGGTATGATCATGTATATAGGCATCACGTCCGAGACAAGTAGACCGACTCCTGCCTGCATCTACTACTATTACTCCACACATCGACCGCTATCCAGCATGCATCTAGAATATTAAGTTCAAAAGAACAGAGTAACACTTTAAGTAAGATGACATGATGTAGAGGGATAAACTCATGCAATATGATATAAACCCCATCTTGTTATCCTCGATGGCAACAATACAATACGTGCCTTGCTGCCCCTACTGTCACTTGGAAAGGATACCGCAAGATTGAACCCAAAGCTAAGCACTTCTCCCATTGCAAGAAAGATCAATCTAGTAGGCCAAACCAAACTGATAATTCGAAGAGACTTGCAAAGATAACCAATCATACATAAAAGAATTCAGAGAAGATTCAAATATTGTTCATAGATAAACTTGATCATAAACCCACAATTCATCGGTCTCAACAAACACACCACAAAAGAAGATTACATCGAATAGATCTCCACGAGAGAGGGGGAGAACATTGTATTGAGATCCAAAAAGAGAGAAGAGGCCATCTAGCTAATAACTATGGACCCGAAGGTCTGAGGTAAACTACTCACACATCATCGGAGAGGCTATGGTGTTGATGTAGAAGCCCTCCGTGATCGATGCCCCCTCCGACGGAGCTGCGGAAAAGGCCCCAAGATGGGATCTCACGGGTACAGAAGGTTGCGGCGGTGGAATTAGGTTTTTGGCTCCGTATCTGGTAGTTTGGGGGTACGTAGGTATATATAGGAGGAAGAAGTACGTCGGTGGAGCAACGTGGGGCCCATGAGGGTGGAGGGCGCGCCTGGGGGGGAGGCGCACCCCCTACCTCGTGCCTTCCTGGTTGCTTTCTTGACGTAGGGTCCAAGTCCTCTGGATCATGTTCGTTCCAAAATTCACGTTCCCGAAGGTTTCATTCTGTTTGGACTCCGTTTGATATTCTTTTTCTGTGAAACTCTGAAATAGGCAAAAAACAGCAATTCTGGGCTGGGCCTCCGGTTAATAGGTTAGTCCCAAAAATAATATAAAAGTGTATAATAAAGCCTAATAATGTCCAAAACAGAATATAATATAGCATGGAACAATAAAAATTTATAGGTACGTTGGAGACGTATCACCGGCCTGTTGGACATGGGCCAGACTAATGGGTTGTGAAGATACAAGATCGAAGACTCTCTCCCATGTCCGGATAGGACTCTCCTTGGCGTGGAAGGCAAGCTTGGCGACCAAATATGAAGATTCCTTTCTCTAAAACCGACTTTGTACAACCCTAGTTCCCTTTGGTGTCTATATAAACCGAAGGGCTTAGTCCGGAAACGGATACAGCCATACAGGCTATACTTCTAGGATTTTAGCCATTACGATCTCGTGGTAGATCAACTCTTGTAATACTCATATTCATCATGATCAATCAAGCAGGAAGTAGGGTGTTACCTCCATAGAGAAGGCCCGAACCTGGGTAAACATTGTGTCCCCCGTCTCCTGTTACCATCAACCTTAGACGCACAGTTCGGGACCCCCTACCCGAGATCCACCGGTTTTGACAGCGACAACCGCCTCGTTGCGTCTCTGACTTCCACTCCAAGTCCCCTGGATTGCGTTTGTTCCAAGAAAGATCCTCACAAAGGTTTCGTTCCGTTTGATATTCCTTTTCTGCGAAACACTGAAATAGGCAAAAAAACAACAATTTGCACTGGGCCTTCGGTTAATAGGTTAGTCCCAAAAATAATATAAAAGAGTATATTAAAGCCCATTAAACATCCAAAACAGATAATATAATAGCATGGAACAATAAAAAATTGTAGATACGTTGGAGACGTATCAGGCACCCCCAAGCTTAATTCCCGCTCGTCCTCGAGTAGGTAAATGATAAAAATAGAATTTTTGATGTGGAATGCTACCTAACATAATTTTCAATGTAATTCTCTTTATTGTGGCATGAATGTTGAGATCCAACTAGACAAAAGTTTAATATTGACATAAAAATAATAATACTTCAAGCATGCTAACCAAGCAATTATGTCTTATCAAAATAACATAGCCAAAGAAAGCTTATTCCTACAAAATCATATAGTTTGGCCATGCTTCATTTTCGTCACACAAAATGCTCCCATCATGCACAACCCCGATGACAAGCCAAGCAATTGTTTCATACTTAGCCTTTTCAAACTCTTTCAACTTTCACGCAATATATGAGCACGAGCCATGGACATAGCACTATGGGTGGAATAGAATATGATGATGGAGGTTGTGTGAGAAGACAAAAAAGGAGAAAGTCTCACATTGACGCGGATAATCAATAGGCTATGTAGATGCCCATCAATTGGTGTCAATGCAAGGAGTAAGAAACTAAGTGGGTGTGCATCCAACTTGCTTGCTCACAAAGACCTAGGGCATTTTGAGGAAGCCCATCATTGGAATATGTGAGCCAAGTTCTATAATGAAAAATTCCCACTAGTATATGAAAGTGACAAAATAAGAGACTCTCTATCATGAAGATCATGGTGCTACTTTGAAGCACAAGTGTGGAAAAAGGATAGTAACATTGCCCCTTCTCTCTTTTTCTCTCATTTTTTTATTTGGGCCTTCTCCTTTTTTGGCCTCTTTTTTTGGGCTTCTTTGGCCTCTTTTATTTTTTTATTTTTCGTCCGGAGTCTCATCCCGACTTGTGGGGGAATCATAGTCTCCATCATCCTTTCCTCACATGGGACAATGCTCTAATAATGAAAATCATCACACTTTTATTTACTTACAACTCAAGAATTATAACTCGATACTTAGAACAAAATATGACTCTATGTGAATGCCTCCGGCGGCGTACCGGGAGAGTGACATGTATGAAAGAATTATGAAGGTGGCTTTGCCACAAATACGATGTCAACTACATGATCATGCAAAGCAATATGACAATGATGGAGCGTGTCATAATAAACGGAACGGTGGAAAGTTGCATGGCAATAGATCTCGGAATGGCTATGGAAATGCCGTAATAGGTAGGTATGGTGGCTGTTTTGAGGAAGATATAAGGAGGCTTATGTGTGATAGAGTGTATCATATCACGGGGTTTGGATGCACCGGCGAAGTTTGCACCAACTCTCGAGGTGAGAAAGGGCAATGCACGGTACCGAAGAGGCTAGCAATGATGGAAGGGTGAGAGTGCGTATAATCCATGGACTCAACATTAGTCATAAAGAACTCACATACTTATTGCAAAAATCTACAAGTCATCAAAACCAAGCACTACGCGCATGCTCCCAGGGGGATAGATTGGTAGGAAAAGACCATCGCTCGTCCCCGACCGCCAGTCATAAGGAAAGCAATCAAAGAACACCTCATGCTTCAAATTTGTCACACAACGTTTACCATACGTGCATGCTACGATACTTGCAAACCTCAACACAAGTATTTCTCAATTCCACAATTACTCAACTAGCACGACTCTAATATTACCATCTTTGTATCTCAAAACAACTATTAAATATCAAACTTCTCATAGTATTTAATGCACTCTGTATGAAAGTTTTGTTTATACCCATCTTGGATGCCTATCATATTAGGACTAATTTTATAGCCAAAGAAAATTACCATGCTGTTCTAAAAGACTCTCAAAATAATATAAGTGAAGCATGAGAGATAATAATTTCTATGAAATAAAACCACCACCGTGCTTTAAAAAGGTATAAGTGAAGCACTAGAGCAAAATTATCTCGATCTATGCCAACTTAACAAACACCATTGGAGACACCTGTAGAACATCTTTATAATCACCCAGTTACGTTGTGACGTTTGATGGCACACTAAGTGTTCCTTCGGTATCCAGGAGTTGCATAATCTCATAGTCATAGGAACATGTATAAGTTATGAAGAAAGCAATAGCAATAAACTAAACGATCATAGTGCTAAGCTAACAGATGGGTCTTGTCCATCACATCATTCTCTAATGATGTGATCCCGTTTCATCAAATGACAACACATGTTTATGGCTAGGAAACTTAACCATCTTTGGTTAACGAGCTAGTCTAGTAGAGGCATACTAGGGACACTCTGTTTGTCTATGTATTCATACATGTACTAAGTTTCCGGTTAATACAATTCTAGCATGAATAATAAACATTTATCATGATATAAGGAAATATAAATAACAACTTTATTATTGCCTCTAGAGCATATTTCCTTCAGTCTCCCACTTGCACTAGAGTCAGTAATCTAGATTACATAGTAATGATTCTAACACCCATGGAGTCTTGGTGCTGATCATGTTTTGCTCGTGAGAGAGGCTTAGTCAACGGGTCTGCAACATTCAGATCCGTATGTATCTTGCAAATCTCTGTGTCTCCCTCCTTGACTTGATCGCGGATGGAATCGAAGCGTCTCTTAATGTGCTTGGTTCTCTTGTGAAATCTGGATTCCTTTACCAAGGCAATTGCGCCAGTATTGTCACAAAAGATTTTCATTGGACCCGATGCACTAGGTATGACACCTAGATCGGATATGAACTCCTTCATCCAGACTCCTTCATTTGCTGCTTCTGAAGCAGCTATGTACTCCGCTTCACACGTAGATCCCGCCACGACACTCTGCTTAGAACTGCACCAACTGACAGCTCCACCATTCAATATAAATACGTATCCGGTTTGTGACTTAGAGTCATCCAGATCAGTGTCAAAGCTTGCATCGATGAAACCATTTACGACGAGCTCTTTGTCACCTCCATAAACGAGAAACATATCCTTAGTCCTTTTCAGGTATTTTATGATGTTCTTGACCGTTGTCCAGTGATCCGCTCCTGGATTACTTTGGTACCTCCCTGGTACACTAATAGCAAGGCACACATCAGGTCTGGTACACAACACTACATACATGATAGAACCTATGGCTGAAGCATAGGGAATGACTTTCATTTTCTCTCTATCTTCTGTAGTGGCCGGGCATTGAGTCTGACTCAACTTCACACCTTGTAATACATGCAAGAACCCTTTCTTTGGTTGATCCATTTTGAACTTCTTCAAAACATTATCAAGGTATGTGCTTTTTGAAAGTCCAATTAAGCGTCTTGATCTATCTCTATAGATCTTGATGCCCAATATATAAGCAGCTTCACCGAGGTCTTTCATTGAAAAATTCTTATTCAAGTATCCTTTTATGCTATTCAGAAATTTTGTATCATTTCTGATCAACAATATGTCATCCACATATAATATCAGAAATGCTACAGAGCTCCCACTCACTTTCTTGTAAATACAGGCTTCTCCAAAAGTCTGTATAAAACCATATGCTTTGATCACACTATCAAACTGTATATTCCAACTCCGAGAGGCTTGCACCAGTCCATGAATGGATCGCTGGAGCTTGCACACTTTGTTAGCACCTTTTGGATCGACAAAACCTTCTGGTTGCATCATATACAACTCTTCTTTAAGATATCCATTAAGGAATGCAGTTTTGACATCCATTTGCCAAATTTCATAATCATAAAATGCGGCAATTGCTAACATGATTCAGACGGACTTAAGCATCGCTACGGGTGAGAAGGTCTCATCGTATAACTCCTTGAACTTGTCGAAAACCTTTCGCAATAAGTCGATATTTGTAGACAATAACATTACCGCCAGCGTCAGTCTTCTTCTTGAAGATCCATTTATTCTCTATGCTTGCCGATCATCGGGCAAGTCAACCAAAGTCCACACTTTGTTCTCATACATGGATCCCATCTCAGATTTCATGGCCTCAAGCCATTTCGCGGAATCTGGGCTCATCATCGGTTCCTCATAGTTCGTAGGTTCGTCATGGTCAAGTACCATGACTTCCAGAACAGGATTACCGTACCACTCTGGTTGACCTATGAGGTTCGGTAGTAACTTGATCAGAAGTTTCATGATCATCATCATTAGCTTCCTCACTAATTGATGTAGGAATCACTTGAACTGGTTTCTGTGATGAACTACTTTCCAATAAGGGAGCAGGTACAGTTACCTCATCAAGTTCTACTTTCCTCCCACTCACTTCTTTCGAGAGAAACTCCTTCTCTAGAAAGGATGCATTCTTAGCAACGAATGTCTTGCCTTCGGATCTGTGATAGAAGGTGCTCCCAACAGTCTCTTTTGGGTATCCTATGAAGACACATTTCTCCGATTTGGGTTCGAGCTTATCAGGTTGAAGCTTTTTCACATAAGCATCGCAACCCCAAACTTTAAGAAATGACAACTTGGGTTTCTTGCCAAACCATAGTTCATATGGTGTCGTCTCAACAGATTCAGATGGTGCCCTATTTAACGTGAATGCAGCCGTCTCTACAGCATAACCCCAAAACGATAGCAGTAAATTAGTAAGAGACATCATAGATCGCACCATATCTAATAAAGTACGATTACGACGTTCAGACACACCATTACGCTGTGGTGTTCTGGGTGGCGTTAGTTGCGAAACTATTCCGCATTGTTTCAAATGAAGACCAGACTCGTAACTCAAATATTCACCTCCATGATCAGATCGTAGAAACTTTATTTTCTTGTTACGATGATTTTCCACTTCACTCTGAAATTCTTTGAACTTTTCAAATGTTTCAGACTTATGTTTCATTAAGTAGATATATCTATATCTGCTCAAATCATCTGTGAAGGTCAGAAAATAATGATACCCGCCGCGAGCATCAACACTCATCGGACCGCATACATCAGTATGTATTATCTCCAACAAGTCTGTTGCTCGCTCCATTGTTCCGGAGCACGGAGTCTTAGTCATCTTGCCCATGAGGCATGGTTCGCAAGCATCAAGTGATTCATAATCAAGTGATTCCACAAGCCCATTAGCATGGAGTTTCTTCATGCGCTTTACACCAATATGATCTAAACGGCAGTGCCACAAATAAGTTGCACTATCATTATTAAACTTATATCTTTTGGCTTCAATACTATGAATATGTGTATCACTATTATCGAGATTCAACAAAAATAGACCACTTATCAAGGGTGCATGACCATAAAAGATATTACTCATATAAATAGAACAACCATTATTCTCTGATTCAAATGAATAACCGTCTCGCATCAAACAAGATCCAGATATAATGTTCATGCTTAACGCTGGCACCAAATAAAAATTCTTCAGGTCTAAAACTAATCCCAAAGGTAGATGTAGAGGTTGCGTGCCGATGTCGATCACATCGACTTTGGAACCATTTCCCACGCGCATCGCCACCTCGTCCTTAGCCGATCTTCGCTTAATCCGCAGCCCCTGTTTCGAGTTGCAAATGTGAGCAACAGAACTAGTATCAAATACCCAGGCGCTACTGCGAGCATTAGTAAGGTACACATCAATAACATGTATATCAAATATACCTTTCACTTTGCCATCCTTCTTATCCGCCAAATACTTGGGGTAGTTCCGCTTCCGGTGACCAGTCCCTTTGCAGTAGAAGCACTCAGTCTCAGGCTTAGATCCAGACTTGGGCTTCTTCACTTGAGCAGCAACTTGCTTGCCGTTCTTCTTGAAGTTCCCCTTCTTCCCTTCGCCCTTTTTCTTGAAACTAGTGGTCTTGTTAACCATTAACACTTGATGCTCCTTCTTGATTTCTACCTCCGCAGCCTTTAGCATTGCGAAGAGCTCGGGAATTGTCTTATCCATCCCTTGCATATCATAGTTCATTACGAAGCTTTTCACTACAAAAAAAAGACACATCCGTGACATTTTGGGCCGAACGAAATTTTTTCCTGTCATACTTATGACACTTCTATGACAATAATTGTGACAAAATAGGGTATCATCATTGATGTGGTGGGGTCCTACTTCTATGACAAAAAATCATGACAGAAAATTGGCTTTTCGTCCTGGGCGGGTTGGAGACGCAGCTGCATGACATTCTTTCGGCCGTCCATGACGGAGAAAACCGTGGTAAGCGAGGGCGAGGAAAATATCGGGGTGTTCCTGGTTACGGTGGGTGGTCGGGGCCGAGCGATACGCGTTTCTCTTGTACACGCACGCACGTGGGTGCGAGGCGTTGGGCTCTAACTGAACCCGAGCGAGGCGTTAGGCTCTAACTGAACCCAAGCGATTGCACTGCAGGCTACGCGTTACTGAACCCGAGCGATCGATCGATGGCTGTTAACTGAACCCGATCGAGCGATTCCTTCGCTACTGCTGCTAACTGAAGCCGATCGATGCTGCCTCTGGATGAACAGTGAGCGTTGCTGGGGGGTTTGGATGAACAGTTCCCGGTGGGGGTGGATGAACATGACCCCGTGGTGTTGCCTCTGGATGAACAGTGAGCGTTGCTGGGGGGGGGGGGGTTGGATGAACAGTTCCCGGTGGGGGTGGATGAACAGGACCCCGTGGTGTTGCCTCTGGATGAACAGGACCCCGATCGATCGAGCCGGTTGGGGCTGGATGAACAGGACCACCCCGTGGAGGGCTGGATGAACAGTAGATGGTGGAGGGCTGGATGAACAGTAGCCCGTGGAGGGGTGGTTGAACAGTAGCCCATGGAGAGGGCTGGTTGAACAGTAGCCGGTGGAGTAGCGCGCGATGGAGGCTGGATGAACAGGAGCCCGTGGATGAATAGTCGCAGGTGGAGGCTGGAGGAGGTCGACGGTGGATGAACAGTAGTCCGTGGAGGCTGGAGGGGGTCGATGGTGGAGATGAATAGTATCCCGTGGAGTCCCGTTTTGCGGTACGCCACACCCCTCCCGATGAACAGGATCCCCGTTTCGACCGTAGCGCTCCAACACAAGTCCGTTTTCACCGTTTTGCGGTACGCCACACCCCTCCCGATCAACAGGACCCCCGTTTCGACCGTAGGAGGTCCGTTTCCTCCGTTTTGCGGTACGCCACACCCCTCCCGATGAACAGGATCCCGTTTCGACCGTGGCCGGTCGAACACAAGGCCGTTTCCTCCGTTCTGCGGTACGCCAGGCCTCGTTTCCATCGGCTGTTCCGTCCAAGCCCTCCTGATGAACACAACGACGCATTCCGTTCCGACCCAGCCGGTTGGCTCCCCATGAACACGACGACGACGCTGTTTCTCCATTTCGACCCAGCCATGTACACGAGCCCTGGCCGTACGTACGCGCGAGTAGGCGTTCGAGGCCCCGCCCGTATGTACGCACGTGGCCGTATTTACTTTCTTGCACCCTGGCCGTTGTACGTACGTTTACATGCTACGTGCGCGCTTCTACTATGACACGTGCATGCCTCTACATCGACCAGTATGTACGTACACGTTCGCGACCCGAATGACAACACTACATACGCTTCGACCAGGTGGGTCTCGACTGTCAGGCACTTCCTTGCGTGCGAAGATGTAGCTGGTGGGTCCCAACAGTCAGGGGCGAATCATTTTTTTTGCCCGGACGCACTTCCTTGCGTGCGAACATGTAGCTGGTGGGTCCCAACAGTCAGGGGGACACTTTTTTTTTCACGAAATACGGTGGCCCGTCTGGTGGGTCCCCGCTGTCAGGTGGAGGAATAATTATTTTGCGCGTAATAAGGAGGCACTTCCTTGCTGCGGTCGTGGACCCAGCCGTCAGCCTCCCCACGTATAGTACTCTTCCGATGGAAGTCGGTCGTTGACCACATTGACCACGCCGCGCCGAGAGCACCACGGCGGTGGACGACTGCGAGGCCTAGGAAGGGGACGACGCGGAGCCGGGGAAGACGCGACAGTGGATACCCATGCGGAGAGGAGTACGAGGGTTCACTTGTTCGGCTGCGGTGTGAGGCTGCTGTCGCCGCAGAATAACAGTGAGTGTGGGTGAGTGGAGGGATGGCCTGGCCAGCGGTGGGAGTAGTAGGGGGCGGTGAGGCCTCCGCGGCAGCATAGCCGGCCACGGGAGGCAGGAGTAGGTGGCACGACTGGCGCTGCTTTGGGCGGCTGGGCAAGAAGACCAGAGGTTGAAGAAGCACGGCGGCCGTTGGATGGACATTGTACGGTCGCTGCAGCTAGAATCGTTTATATTGACTAAGTTGACAAAGACCTTGGTACGCATCAACTTAGTAGGCCCACAGGTCAGCGTCCGAAACGGTGCGCCCTAGATGTTAGGGCGAGGAATCATTTTTTGGGCGGGTGAAGCTAGAATATCCGAGATTGAAGAAAAAGCACGGCATCCGTTGGATGGACATCCAATGGCCACTGCTGCTAGAACCGTGTGTTGACTATAAGTTGACAAAGCCTTGCATACGCGTCAACTCTTTTTTTTTAGGGGACGCATCAACTTAGTGTTGGAAATATGCCCTAGAGGCAATAATAAAATGGTTATTATTGTATTTCCTTGTTCATGATAATTGTCTTTTGTTCATGCTATAATTGTATTAACTGGAAACCGTAATACATGTGTGAATACATAGACCACAACATGTCCCTAGTAAGCCTCTAGTTGACTAGCTCGTTGATCAATAGATGGTTATGGTTTCCTGACCATGGACATTGGATGTCATTGATAACGGGATCACATCATTAGGAGAATGATGTGATGGACAAGACCCAATCCTAAGCATAGCACAAGACCGTGTAGTTCGTTTGCTAAGAGCTTTTCTAATGTCAAGTATCATTTGCTTAGACCATGAGATTGTGCAACTCCCGGATACCGTAGGAATGCTTTGGGTGTACCAAACGTCACAACGTAACTGGGTGGCTATAAAGGTGCATTACAGGTATCTCCGAAAGTGTCTGTTGGGTTGGCACGAATCGAGACTGGGATTTGTCACTCCGTATGACGGAGAGGTATCTCTGGGCTCACTCGGTAATGCATCATCATAATGAGCTCAATGTGACTAAGGAGTTAGCCACGGGATCATGCGTTACGGTACGAGTAAAGAGACTTGTCAATAACGAGATTGAACGAGGTATTGGGATACCGACGAACGAATCTCGGGCAAGTAACATACCGATGGACAAAGGGAATTGTATACGGGATTGATTGAATCCCCGACATCGTGGTTCATCTGATGAGATCATCGTGGAACATATGGGAGCCAACATGGGTATCTAGATCCCGTTGTTGGTTATTGGCCGGAGAACGTCTCGGTCATGTCTGCATGGTTCCCGAACCCGTAGGGTCTACACACTTAAGGTTCGGTGACGCTAGAGTTGTTATGGGAAATAGTAAGTGGTTACCGAAGGTTGTTCGGAGTCCCGGATGAGATCCCGGACATGACAAGGAGCTCCGGAATGGTCCGGAGGTGAAGATCGGTATATTGGACGAAGGGTATTGGAGTCCGGAATTGTTCCGAGGGTACCAGACTATGGCCAGCATGTCCGAAAGGGGTTTCGGAGGCCCCGGCAAGCGTTGGGGGGCCTTATGGGCCAAGGGGAAGGGGCAAACCAGCCCACTAAGGGGCTGTGCGCCCCTCCCAACCCCTCTCACTTAACCAGGAGAGGTGGGGCGCCACCCCTAGGGCAGCCACCCCTCCCGGTTTGGGGGGCAAGTTTAAAAGGGGGTGGGGGCGCCCAAACCCATCTAGGGTTTCCCCTGGCTGCCGCCTCCTCCTCTAGATCCATCTAGCGGTGCCGGCCCCCTCTCCCCTTCCCCCTATATATAGTGAGGGGGTGGGAGGGCAGCCACACCCTTGGCCTGGCGCAGCCCTCTCCTCCTCCAACTCCTCCTCCTCCTCCTCCGTAGTGCTTAGCGAAGCTCTGCCGGAGAACCACGAGCTCCATCGCCACCACGCCGTCGTGCTGCTGGAGTTCTCCCTCAACTTCTCCTCTCCCCTTGCTGGATCAAGAAGGAGGAGACATCCCCGGGCTGTACGTGTGTTGAACGAGGAGGCGCCGTCCGTTCGGCGCTAGATCGGATCTTCCGCGATTTGAATCGCCGCGAGTACGACTCCATCAACCGCGTTCTTGTAACGCTTCCGCTTAGCGATCTTCAAGGGTATGAAGATGCACTCCCTCTCTCTCGTTGCTAGCATCTCCTAGATTGATCTTGGTGACACGTAGGAAAATTTTGAATTATTACTACGTTCCCCAACACTTAGTAAGGCCACAAGTGTGTGGCAGAGAATTTATAGCCCATTTGAGATTTGTAAGAATGTGCAGCCAATTTTTGAATTCTAATGGAATTTACTACAACCCATTTACAGTTTGTTAAAAGTACAGCCCATTTCAACCAACCGTTCAAAACGGAATTCGATAAAATTTCCCACATTTTGATGGGATCCGAAATTTTTTAATCCCGAAATTTCTAGTCAGATTAAATACAATTTCAATATAAATTTATATTACGTAAAATTCCAACGAAACATTGCGCTCGCAACAATTAATGAAATTAAAATTTTCAATATCCAAAAATAATATTTTATAAAGTAATTACGTGTTTGGTGCATTTTTTATAGTTACTGCCCAGTTTTTATAATTACATCCCATTTATTATGTCTTAAAGCCCATTTTCTTGTTAAGCCTAATGCATCCCTCCTTGGAAAGATTTGTAGCCCAGCGGGGTGGAGAATAACAACTTGACCTTGCGTGGGTTTTCCAAAAATAAGTATAGCTGGGCTAGCCATTTTCAGCTTGAAAAAAATTAATATCTGGGCTGGATATCTGGCCTGGGCTAGACGGGCCACAACCCGCCCAGTTAATAGCTGCAGCGATGTTTCCGTTGTTGTTCAGAGGAGAAAAATTAATATCTGGGCTAAACATCGCTCAAGAAAAACTTTGCAGTGCTCACACCTCAAAAACACAAATACTGCTCGAGCTGCTTGGTCCCAGCTGTCGGCCGCTTCTTGTGCAATTCTCTCGTTTATTGACTACATAGGTTGACAATGGTGTGGGACCGTGATGTCAGGAAACCAGGAGGAAACATTTTTTTTATAGTTTTATATACTAATAAGGAGGCACTTGCGTACGTGCGGCTATGGCCCTGGTGGGTCCCCACTGTCATCCTCTCCAAGTAAAGTCATCTCCTCATCCTCATGTCCGTTGACCATGTTGACAACGCGAGACGGCGGCGCCACGGCGAGCGCAACAACTCAAAGGACGACGGAGAGGGCCTCGCGGGCCCTACGGATGGTCTGATACAGCGCCCGGCCGCTGCTCATTTAGGAAGCCAGGATCATAGGGCCACATGTCCATGACGTCATTGTCGTTCGCTTGTTCACCGGTGCTCGTTGAGGAGATGGAGGTTGCAGCACAGGTCCTCCTGCGCTGGTAGATCTTCCGCCATTAGGGCGTCGAAGTGCGGCCGCACCTGCTCTATGGTGAACACGGCATGAACCGGCTTCGACAGTGGCGTCGGCTCCTGGTCGGAAGCTACGTCCATTGTCTGATTGTCGTTGCTCAGCTCGGCGAGGTAGCTGGCGAGCCAGCATGTCCGGCTGCTGGACCGACCTGCTGCCAAGCTTGAGTCTGACTGCCCTGGCCCACCCAGACCGCCTCCCTCGCCCGCGCGCGCTTTCCGCCCGAAACGGTCAGCGCCGCCCGCCCCGCTTCCCGATGCATACGATTGCTCCGCCTTCAAACGACACAAGTGCCGTCCATCCGTCCTTCTGCCGCCCACATTAATGATACGCGGTTACCGAGGCGGCTACTCCGGTGCCACACGTCCGTCCCTCCGCCGCCCACCATTGCTATATAAACTGCTGCGCCGTCCATAGCCGCAGTCATCCGCATCCGTTCCTATTCTCCTGTCCACACCACTACTGCCCACCATGGCTTCCTCGCGCTCCAGCGCTCTTCGAGACGGGCGGATGATGGACCACAAGGAGATGGCAGCCATTGCTGCTGACTGGCTGGCCGGTAGGCAGCCGGAGGACGACGATGTCCCAATGGAGAACATGGTTGTCGACGATCCGGCGCCAACCCCCTCCTCCGCGCCATACTCGCCGGTGCATTGCACCATGACCATCGGCGAGGCCCGTGCCCAATATATGGACACGGTGAGGCAGAAGCGTCAGGAGCAGTTCCGAGAGGCGCAGGCCGACGCCGCCTACAACCACCATCTCCTCCAGGAGCACCTGCAGGCGGAGGAGCAGATCGCCGTGGAGCGGGCGGAGCAGGAGCCGCTGCTCGACTCGTACCGCTCCACCCACGAGGGCCGCCTCGATCGCTGGCGGTACCACATGCGGGTGCCGGAGGCTGCGGCCGCCTACAAAGAGGGCGATGAAGCGGGCGAGGCGCTATTTGGCGAGACCGAGGATGAGGCAGAGGACAATGCCGGCTCCAACGAGTCCCCGCTCTGCTGGCGTCGACGAGGCCCTGCTCCGCCGAGGCCCCGAAGCGCCAACAACGAGGCAGAGGACACCGCCGGCTCTGCCGAGGCCCCACCCTGCCGGCAACGAGGGGGAGGATTTCCCCCGCTCTGCCGAGGCACCGCCCACTGGCAACGAGACAGAGGACATCGCCGGCTCCGCCGAGGCCCCGCCCCGCTGCCAACGAGGCCGCATCACACAGAAAACGAGGAAGAGTAGAACATGGTAGGTCGCCGCCGCTCGGGTCCAAGTGAGGCCACCGCTGCCACCCTCCAGTTGCTGGCACTGAGCTGTACATCATGGAGCAATTCTATGATTACAGGATGATTGAAGAGCGCTCCGTGGTTGAGCAAGCTCATGAGATACAGTCATTTGCTAGAGAACTTGAGCACTTCAGTTGTATGCTACCGGACAAGTTTGTTGCCGGAGGTATCATCACTAAGCTTCCTCCTTCGTGGATCTCAATGGCACTCTTGATGTGGAAGAAAAGGCAAGAGCAAAGGACACACGTGCTCGAGGAATTGAGGGAGGATCTAGTGCCAATCTGGTACAGAAGAACTTCCAGCCCCACAAGTTCAAGAACAAGGGCAACTTTGATGGTAAAGCAAAGTTTGATGGGAAGAACAAGGCTGTGCAACACACGAACTTCAAGAAGAAGAATGACAAGAAGAAAGGTGTTTGTCATGTGGGGATCCTGATCATTGGGCTCCTAGTTGCCCTAATCACTATGACAAGCTAGGCGGGTTGACCACTGACGGCCGGTTAGCTTCTTGGCGGCGACGTGGAGTCGGAGAGCTATGTTGGAGAAGGACGCTGCTTCTACTTAACTGCTGGTGCAGTTGGCTGATTGACACGTGGGCCCAACAGGCATCTGGTCCACATGTCAGTTACGCAACTGCACCTGCAGTTAAGTCACTGAAGCTTCTGTTCGGCTCAGCCGGACACAGGTGGGTAGCTTCGGTTAATTAATTATACCTCCAGCGCACCCCTTTTTAGTTGAAGAATGTATGAAATGTAATGAAATCCGGCATGTTTATATGAAATCCGACCGTGTATGAATGAATTTATTTCGATTAGTTTGAATTCTTGTATCACTGGCATTGGATGAACATGCAAAACAATACGTACTAGCATTATTCCCAGGGTGAACACCTCGTTTGCAGCAGTTTCACATATACTCCCTCCGGTCCTTCCTAGTTTGCATACAAGTTTTGTCTGCAGTCAAAGTATCTCTACTTTGACCAATCTTATAGAAAAAAGTATGCACTTTCACAATGTGCGAAGTAAAAAGGAACAGAACGAATACAAAGAGTTTGAGCAGCTTTTTAGCGTTCATGTACATTGCAATCACAGCGATTCACATGTCATAGAGAACATTCAAAACAATCGATGATTATGCATCTCAGTGATTCACATGTCAGAGCCAATATTTACTTCACAACTAAAGAATAAAGAAAAAATGGATCGACACTGCTGACAGCAAAGGGCGTCCCATTCAAAAATATGAAACACATGTCTTCTTTCTAAAATCAATGAGCAAAATTTGACAAGGTTTTCCCATTCCAAAATATCAAATGCCTACGATTGTGGAATGGGCAGGGTTTGCCATCAGTTCGGACATTGACATGGCACCTCATGCTAAATAAACCAGGTGTTCTTTTTGTGCAGTTCCAGCAAAATCAACCAAATTCGCGCGTAGCTTGTATGATTTCGCCCTTATATGTTGCAACGCCTTGAACTTATCGGCACCTCCTTTCTTGTGGTGGAAATGAATGATTCGATGTATTCATGAATATTTTGTGCAGTTCCCATTGAAATCAAGCTAAGCACCCCTGTTTGCACAAATACAAAAAAGTGATTAGTATAAAGCAAACTGTACTATGAATTGACAGTTTAAACAGGCACCTACATGGTCCATGTAGAGCACACTTTTAGAAAAATGGAACTCACTGGAAAGAATCCTAGAACAAGATTGTACTCGCGCATCACAACAAGAAAATGGAGATTTGTCAGTCCTTCTGAGCTGAAGTTAGTTTGGTCTTGTGGGGGGTAATGTAATCATCCTTCAACTGCTCCTTCTAATGAGAATATAGACAGGGCTTCTTCATCCTGGCATAATCGGAACTAGTCACTTCACGTACTCCATATTCTTCTTCAGAGGAGGATGATCCTCTTATGCAAAGACAAGAGGATAACTAAATGCTAGCATCCATGTTTGCTCGAAAGAAAGGAAAGGAAATATTTAAAACAACACAGATGAAGCACTTCTCAAGGACAATACCACTTTTTGATGACAATATCTAAACAGTAGCACAACACCAATAGAGATGACAAAGCTCAATCATATGGATGAAATCAGTGGACGAGTACCAACCTTTGTCAGGAGGCTTATTGTGTAGAGCATACAGATGAAGCACTTCTCCGGAACCATCTGTTGCTATCTACTATGGTGGCCATGCTTATTACATACTCCTCGAATAGATTAATGTTTCCAACATCTTCTTGTGCAGTTCCACTAAAATATATGGTATCTTCAAACAAGATCCCTGTTTGCACAAGTAGAGATAATTACGTATTACATTAAGAGTGGCATCAAATCAGTGGCAAAACAATTGCTCGTTCCAGCCATAGCAATAAATTAAGATGCAAAACTATATCATTACTTGTGTCATCACAGTTCCAGTGCTTCATTACAGCACCAGGAGTTGATTTTTGTTTTTCTTCTGCTTGTTCTCCCCCTTCATCACTTGGTTCAATAACAGACAAGCTTCGCCATCAATGTAAGATTTGGCATGTCAATTAGGTTGCACAAGTATAGCACTAAACAATGAAATTAATTTTCTGATGAAAGTGGCAAAATACAGGCCAACAGTTGTGAAATATCCTTATCTTACCTCAATGGGATATTGTGGTGCACATACAGATTGGAAGTCTTGTCTCCATTTGTGCAGTTCACTAAAATCAAGCAACATTACTGTACAAGTAGCACAACATATGAAAGCACACTACTAAATCATGTGAAAGAAGGCTAGTACTGACCTCTCATGATGCGGAATTCAAACAACTCACAAGAAGAGATCTAAACCAAATTTGCCAACACGGATAGGAAGTAAGATCTCCTCTTGTGCAGTTCCACTAAGATCAAGCAATCAAAGCAACGTTGTCGGTGTGACATTTTGGTTGAACTGGACAAAACACTCTTAAAACAAAAGTGTTTTGTGCAGTGCAACAAAAGGTCACAATGGCAACGAGGTGAAGTAGATAACCCTGTTTACATAGAGGTGCAAAGGAAACTACTAGTGGTCAATAACGGTGGATGACACAGAAGCCAACAAAAAGAAGCATCTACCTTATCTAAATGGGAAAGAAAGCAAGACAGTAGCATTTCTCAAACGGTGGCATTGATTAATATTAACAGAGAGATTATATTAACAATAAAATTCATTAAACATGTAATTTGCTTTTAACTGTGGCATTGCATCAATTTTCCAGCGGCATTATTAGAGGGTGCTTGTTTACAGGGATATTTTGGTGGAGGGACTAAAATACTCCATGCCAGTCCCATCTAAACGAAATAGGAGGGACTTTTAGGGACTAAAAGTGGGCATTTGGGACTAAAGAAAGAAGACCCCGAGGGAGATTCTTTTTGGGACTTTTTCCAACAGTTACCCCTGCCACGCATCGCACCTTGTCTCTATTAGTTCATTACTAGGGGTAACATGGTCTTTTAGCATGTCATTTAATAACCTCTAGTCCATGTTTAGTCCCTAGAACCAAGCAGGTAGGGACTAGGGATGTTTTTAACCAAACAGGGCCTTAGATTAACAACAGCTAAAGAGTTGCACGGGATAGTGGACGCACCAGCACCATGTGCATCTACCGATGTACTGGGGTGATGCACAGTCTGTTGCAACAAAGAACAAACAACCAAGGAGCATATTTGTGTTGGTCCCAATTTTGTTATCTTTAGACACCTTTCCCTATGTGAGCGCAAGCAAATCTAGTCCTGCTCAAACTCTACAGCCTTGTCCCCCAAAACAAAAGATCAGTTCGTTACAGATGTGCGTACTGCGTTTGTCATTGTTTTCCCTTTTCGACCAACGTAGGTGCTGGATAGCCAGTCTGTACTAGTACTTTCCCCACTTCCTTTCCTCTGTGAACCATGTCCTAGATTTATGCTATACAACTTTCCCCACTACTTTCCCCCATTCCTGTCCTCTTTGAACCACGTCTTAGATTCATGCGATACAACTTTACCCACTACTTTCCCCCTTCCTTTCCTTTTTGAACGGCGTCCTAGATTCATGATATACAACTTTTCCCACTACTTTCCCCCATTCCTTTCCTCTTTGAACCACGTCCTAGATTCATGGTATACAACTTTCCCAACTACTTTCCTGTTTGATCCAACACCTAGATTCGAGTGCAGAAGCGGAAAAAGCCCACGTGCAGCTAGAGCAATGCATGTGGAATAAGTAAATTATACCTTAAGGTTCTTGGGGTGTGGTTCGGTGGGCGACCGGAGGCCGTTCGACCCACACTATGTACGGCGGCGAAGAAGAAGGGGTCGGAGGCCCTCCCGCGCCGTCGCTGGGTGAAAGTGAACAGCTGCGCCGGTAGTGGATTCCCTCCCTCGCCGACGGCGACAGCGTTAAGCCTCCTTCCCTTCCCGGCGACAGATCCTGCCGGCTCTTTGACCAGCAGTGAGGGGGAGAGAGAGAGGCCAACGAAGTCTTGTTTAGATCTGGAGAGGGTGAGAGAGTGTGAAGAGAGCAACTACAAGCAGACCAGCAGTGATGGGAGAGAGAGAGAGGCCAACGAAGTCTTGTTTAGATCTGGAGAGGGTGAGAGAGTGTGAAGAGAGCAACTACAAGC